>NC_046664.1:109613038-109633798 GCF_010883055.1 Belonocnema kinseyi | reverse complement strand
CGCCAATTAGCACAAATGGTAAGTTCCGACAGTGCCTACAAGTGTGCCTACTGGCCGCTAAATGGCAATACCGGTTTCATATGTATACACCTGGTAAAACCACGTCTCTCAAACTAGGCACATAAATTCGATATCCTTTGCAATTTCCAATGTATCTAACTAAAAACCCCTTTGTTTCATTTTTATTAAGCTCCTTTCACTTTTTTCTGGTATATGAACAAAACACTCAGTTCCAAAAACCTTCAGATTATCTAAGTTTGATGCTTTTCCATGCCACAGCTCAAAAGGCGTTTTGCCAGGGTGTTTAGTTGGACCTGTTCGATTTATAACATATGCCGCAGTATTCATAGCTTCCGCCCACAAAAACAAAGGCAAGTCAGAATTAGAATAAATTATGGATCGCGCCGCCTCAATTACGATTCGATTATTACGTTCCGCGACCCCGTTCTGCTGTGGCGTGTATGCAACATTTATTGTATGCTTTATGCCTTTACTTTTTAAAAATTGCTCAATGTTTTTATTGACATATTCTTTACCGCCATCGCTGTGAATCTCTTTGACATTTTCGCCAAACCGATTTTCAATTTCAAGACAGAAAAACTTTAACCGTTCGAATACTTCTGACTTTTCTCGCAAAAAATAAATTTTTCTATAACCCGAAAATTCATCCTTGAAAATCAAACTATATCGCTTCCTACCGAGAGACTCTTGCTGCATTGGCCCGCACACATCGGTGTGAATCACTTCACGAACCTTCGTGGCGCGATCGACTCTCCCATGGAAAATTAATCTATGATGTTTGCCATATTACCATTACCCGTTTTCACGCTCATCTGAATCTTGAACTCCTCATATTCGCTGTAATATTTCTTCTGATAAGTCATGTGATCGCTCGCCCCTGAGTCCAGTACCCATGAATCGTTGCTATCAACAGGACTGCTGCTTCCAAGAAATATGTGTTTAGCCTTTAATGCCTCATGTTCCTTTGCCGAACTTGCTCCGTCCTGCACATCCGATTTCTCACTTCTTTTCGGACAATTTCTTTGTATATGATTTTTCGACCCATACGAATAAGAACCACTACAATCCTTTTTCAAGTGACCTGATTTACTACAATTATAACAATCAAAATTACTCCACTTCTTTTTAATATTACTTTGGCCAGCTTTCTTGTTGTTTAAAATTGTTTGAATTGTAGGTTCCCGACTTAGCTTTCGTGAACAAAGCCACCGTCGTTTCTTCAGAATTATTTTGAGCTTCAATTCTCATTTCCTCGGACATCAATCTCGCCGTAATATTTTCCATTGTCTTCTTCGTTTCGTCCACGGAATTCCACGCACTATGAAAATGATTATATTTTGCCGGTAAAACCGATAGTACGCGTCTCAATAACATTGAATCTGCAATTGTACTACCGAGATTCTTCATTTTTGTCGCCAACTGCTCAAGTTTCGACAAATTATGTGCGTAGTCTGCTGCCGTATTATCTGTAGGCATTGTCAATCTGCGCAATACGTTTCGTATTCACAGTTCACTTTTATTCTTACAAGCCACTCACACTGGGCCCATGACCTGTTACGTGCTCTTCCGCCGTTTGAAAAGCTCTCCCCACTCTTAATATCAATCATGACTCAATGCACCACTGGCTCACATCACTCATAAGCATAGCCATAAATGGAATATAGAGTTTTTACTCTAACACTTACATCTTTTTTTTTTTGTTCTTTTCTTTTGTATTGATGTGCACTAGGGTAGATTGTTGGGGCGTGAAGCTCATTGTAACTCATTGGAACTTGGAACGTCGAGGGGAAGTATCGCACTGCATTCACGTGGCCACGAAATTTGATGATGACAGCTGAGATTGTGGAAAATGTTATTTTCTCGTTTTCCCCCATCGCATTTCCTCTTACCGTGTGCGAGATGATTAAAGTCGAAATTTGACTCATTCATAGCTACATACAAACAGACACATATGTAGGGTACATAAGTCTGGAAGAGTTCGGACTCCTCTTTTGAAATCGCTGTCTCACTCGAAAAAACGAAAAACCAAATATTTCAAAAATCCTAATCGTTAGCCTAAAACTCTAAACCCTTGAAAATAAATCCTTAAAGTCAGGATATTATATCTGATTGTTCAATCATGAAAAATTCGGGGATTAAAATTTTTCCGGGACAGTTCGGACACATTGAAAATAATTTTTTAAGTTTTCAGAATGTTATATAAAAATAAGATAATGACAGAAGTTATTTTAATTATTTAAACATGATCTTTTCAAATCTGAACAAAAATGTTATACATATTCGTAAAAATAAAGTCGAAAATACAAACGAAACGCACGAATAGAGTAAGCTTTGTTTTAGGATCCCACTGTATATTTCTAAACAGGCTTTTTCTTTCATGAATCATCGGCATTCTGCGATCTGAAATTATAATTTAGTTTTAAAAATACATCAGTTTCAAATAAATAATTTATTTATGATCGTTTATTGAAAAATTTATTATTCCATAAAAAATTGTTAAATTTTCAATAAACATTGAAAATAGCATATTTTCGTTAATTTAAAATTGAATGAAATTTGACATGTTAAATCCTACGTGTGATTAAGGTATATTAATAAGATTTAGATGTATTTGGTGACAAGAGTCATGTCGTTTGACTCTTGTCGAAATATCCATCTACATTTTCGTTTATTTTTTTATTAATACATTTATTCAACTATTTATTCATAGATATACTTTTTCTATGTATTATTATAGATAATGCATTAATTCGTCTATTTATCTTCTCATTTTTTGTTTGTTTTCATACAATTTATCATCTATTTATCCAATTTTCCATCGTTTGTCAGTGCACTCAAGTGTCCGTGTTGTCCCGAAAAAAACGTTCGAACTCTCCTGATTTGCCGAGAGAGAAAGAACATTCACACCCCCATGCTTGAATGCAATAGTATTTTCTAAACAAAAAATTACATTTTAGTCAAAATAAAACTATTTTTGAAGAACACGGGAAATTTTCACCGTGATTCATGCTACTTCATGCAAATAGCTGTTCATAATTTGTTAAATCAGAATATCCTATTTTACTGCTTTTAACTTTTAAAGCAAAATACAATTTTTTTATTTAAATGTATATACTTAAAACTAACTATATACGATAACAATCGAATTTTAAATTTTTTATAAAGGATTGTATTTGTAATTAAGTCTCTTTTTTTGTTGCAGTATTATGAGATGTCATGTGGCTTCAACATCGAGATTACCAAGCAGGTGAGTGAGACAATTGGCAAATTAAATTACAAAAAATTGTACTGAGGCGAACAAAAAATTTGATTTTAAAAAGTATTGTGTTTAATTACGTATCAGATGACAGGGGTTGACGTATCGGTTATTGCAGCGGTCAGGAAATCTTGTAATTTCGGCTAATTGACGATGGTCCCTTGTCAGCAATCTTCTTAAAAGCAGCATGACCCTCCCTCTCATCAGGACCCTTTTGCGAGCGTAGGCTAAACTAAACCCTGAACGCCTTCCCCAGTTCCCAAGCTGGCTGATATTCATTAGCATTAGCGGCCGATCATTTCTCACTCTTGCATCCAGGGCTGTTGCTCAATGGGGTGAGAGGGTTCTATCATTTCCACCCTTTGCACTAAATCGTCGAAAAATTATCGCGGTATCGGAAACTTCTCTCCAGTCACTCTTGTTACATCCTTCCTTATTCTCGTCTTCCCAAAAACGGAAATTAATTCCTACTGAGCTCTCACTTCTCCTCTTAAACTTACTTCTAAACTAAATGTTAGATTCTAAATCAGACAAAGAAACAATAAATAATCTTAATTGTTTCTTTAACAATGACAATAATTTTTCGACAAGGGTTACACTAAAATGTTATACAGTCCAGGTACACTGAAGTAAAATAATTAATTAATAGCAGTCATTAAAATAAATTCATAATTTTTTGGCAAAAATAGGCCTGTAAGAACCCTACATATTCTTTCTAGTTATTTTAATAATCTCAGTATTTCACTTAAATTAATGCAGTTGAAGTATCCCAATCTCAAATGATCGTATCCCAGTACTTGATGTCAAGCATGCCATGTTCTTAGAAAAGTTGAAGGTATGTGAATTGCACTTTGTGAAACTAGATGTCTAGTTATGAGCATGATGCAAATTACCAGGGGTGGGATTCCGATGCCCTCCAGTCTAGTTTATCGAATCTCTTTTTTTAACGCATGAATATTCATAATGTATACTATATTTTTAAAAGCATTATTTATTGCCTAAAATAGGTTTAATGCTCGAGTTATAAATATAAATTTTTGTATTTTTTGACAGAAAGTTTAAATCGGGGTTCTGTTATTTCAATTCGAATAATTACGAAACAAACAGTACGAGAATTAAGTACAAATTTACATATTGACGAAAAATAAATTATTATTTTAATTGTATAGTTCTATACTCCATTAATAATTTTAGATTCAGTTCTCGTATTTTTTATTTCTAATTTAAATAAATATTTGTTTAAAGTAATGAAATTAAACTAATTATTATTAATAATAATGTTGTTAAAATGGTATAATAATATTTAACTTTAATAATAAAGTAATGCTTTGAACAATATTTCAAACTTTCTGGATTAGTGTCTCGTAATAAAAAACTTGATCAAATATTTTTTTATTTTGATCAAATTGAATTTGTAGGTTTTCCTAATGCTTTTTTTTAATTCAGGCCTCGCGAACAATTAAGGCTACCTGACGGCCGTAGCCAAATATCAGGATGCTATTATTACGCGTACAGAAATACATTTTCATCTTAAATATCGAACAACTTCATATCTGGGGAATTCAGCTTGGGTATCCTCTACTTTTCTAGCAATCTTAACATGCCTATCCTCTACTGTTCTGACACCACTGACTGGAGCTGGGGAATGAGCTATCTGTCTCGCACAGCAACGTGATTGGCCTTAGAATTAGTCTGTTAAGGCTGTCAAATTTTAGTTTAGTTTTAATATTATAGTACTTCTGCATCAGATCTGCTAGTTAAATTTGAGGTATCTAAGTACCCTCTGTCACGCGTATTGTACTCAAAGGTGAGAAAAGTGCGTAAAGCTCACTCTATTGTAAAGAATGCAAAATATGTCAAGAGTGTACACTTTTCCGAAACTAAATCTAGTCTTGATGCTGTATCTGATGAACGACAGAAACGTTTACTATAAAGAATCCAGTCAGTGGCAACTGCATGTGATAAACTTCTAAAAGGCTTTATGACTGAAGATACTGCCAAGGATTTTTTCGAATCAGCTAGATCTTTATTTGCCCCTGCAAAATGATGCCATGCTGTCCTTTTAGAATCTATCCCGTTTCCAAACTTCTCTGTTCTACATTCTGTTTTATTAGATATTGTAAAAGAGAATACCAAGACTGCGATAACGAAGAAAACAAGGGATATTGAGGAAGTTGAAGTTGACCTTGCGGTTAACGCCTTGTTGTCAATGAAAGCTGGTCATCCTGACTTTGTGATGCATGGTATGCAAGTATTACATGTTCGGTCTCTAATGTTGACTTTGAGAGGGGTTTCAGTGCCTATAGTGACATCCTTACTCCAAAGCGGAATAGACTTTCTCCTGCAAATGTTGAAGTTGCGTTGTGTATGTACTTCGGAAGTGATATGAAATCGTCCAATCAATAAGATGGATTATTTTAAAGATATCGTTGATAAGGGTTCTGTTTTTGATAATTCCATTCGTATTCAAGTCTTATTGATTTATGTTTCAGATTCCTGATGATTAATTTCGAAAAAAATTAACACTAATATGATGAGATGAACCTTGTGTTGTGTAATGTGTCTAATGTCATATATAATAAACAGAAGTTTATTTGTTTTAAGGGAGTCACCTCATGAAACACCCGGAAAAAAAGGTTCTTTTCAAGATTTTTTTTGTCAAAAAAGAAATGATATACATCCATGATCTTTTACATTTATTTTTCAGTACTTCTGAACAAAATTACAAAAAAAAAAACCAAGTCAAAATTTTGCGAAATGGCGGCGTTATTCATTGTGGACTGGGATGCGTCGCGGCAGGAGTCGTTGAATGGCGCGCAGGATAGCGTCCGTAATTTTTGTCTGAAATCAATGAAATTTTTTTTTACTTAGTACACTTATTTATTCTATATGATCCATTAAAAATCCAAAGATAATAGAAAATGTACCATTTTGTTCTGTTAAAATCAAAATTTTCGATTTTTCGCTGTAAAATTTGTTAATATTGTTGCATATTAGCAAAAAATGAAAATTTAGTTGAGGTCAATCGATGGAAAACTTTTGTGTAATCATGCACGCTAGTTTGAAAAAATTGGTTTTGAGAAAACGCGCCTCAAAGCCGAAACCGCCCGAAAATACAATTCAACGGTGAAACACACTTATGCACACCAACTTTAGACTTTTTCCCGACAGATAATGCGAGAATTAACAAGTCCCGCACAGCGTGACTGACCCGCTCGTGCGCCGAGACACTCTACGGACTGTATCTTTAGAAATATTCCGAATTTTCATTTAACATTTTATATGCACATTCCTAAATGGTTTTTCTATCGATTAAAAAGAAAAAAATAGATTTTTTCAGACTTTCATGAGACGACCCCCTTAAGAGCAAATAATTTCACTATAATATTTGCTTATTCTTTCCCTGTTGTTTAAAATATATTTTTCCAACCTGTAATGCATAATAGTGGCTAGACCTGTATTTTTGAACGTATAATGCTTGCATAATTTCAGAATTTTCACCGCATAATCACCGCATAAAAGACTCGAATTTTGGCGTATAATTCGGCATTCTCGAATGCATAAAGTTCACATCCATAATAATGCTGTAGGGTTTACCTTATTCCTTAAAAGATTCTCTGTAAATCTCATTAGTACAATCTATTTAAATAAAACGTTTATTTAGGGATAAATAAAAATTGAACTATCTAAAAGTGGTATACGTCAGTAATTAAATAATTATTTAAAAATGGAGCAGACAACTAATTTCGAGCTGAACGCTGGACTGCGCTCAGCTGCCTTAGATTGAGAGTTGCACGCGGTGCGCGTGCTCGAAAACGATTGTAAAAGCTAAAGAGTAGGGGGTGAACTTGGGCGAAAGATCGTCTCCATAGTGTGTCCAGAACGTGGGATTTTTTGGCCCCCACCTCTCTTCCATCTGGGAGCGACACATTCAAACGTAGCGTGTCTGTGAGTCAGCTCTGTTAAATGCTGCGAAGCCCAGCCTTTGTAAAGCCGAAAATGCACAAGCAGGAACCCGAGCTCTTCCGACCTCACGAATGACGATCTAGCTGCTCCTCAAATTTATTCAGATTTTGAAATCCCGAGTTACCTTAGGAACCATTAGGCTTATTGCGAAGAGGCAAATATAATTGACTTGATGTAAATAGACATAGAAGACAAGACTTCTGGGTCTAAAATGTTTTAAATTTAGGGCTGCATTCCTTAGTCATATTTTTAGTAAACAATGGATGTTTAACAAATAAAAAGCTACCAAAAATAAAAAAATTTTGACTGAGAAAGGTCAATTTCTTAACAAAAAAGTTCAACCAAAAATGATACAGTTAAATTTTTAGTATAAGAAAATCTTTTTCAATAACAACAAAATCGAATTTTCAACAAAACAGTAAATTATCAACCAAAATAGTTATTTAAAAAAATGTTTAATTTAAAATAGTTTAATTTTCGATGGAACAAATGAATTTTCAATTAAAAAGTGTAAAAAAAAACAATCGAATTTACAGCAGAATAGTTCAGTTTTAAACATATAGTTAGGATTTCATTAAAAAAATTATTTTTCAACCAAAAATGAAATTAAAGGAATTCTGAGAGAAGATTTTGAAACGATTAGAAAATAAAATAATTAAAACTTGCAAAAAATCAAAAGAAATTTGAATAATTCTTGAAAATTAGAAGATTAGAAGGTCTGAAAATATTAGAAAAAAAGAATTATTTTTCTAATAATCGTTTGAAAATTTTAAATAATTTTTATTTACAAAAATGTACTATAAACAAAAATTCAAAAAGATTTTGAAATACATCAAACGATTTCCTAAAATTTAAAAGAAGAGTGTAGAAGATTTTAAAGCAAAATGTTTCAATTTGATAAGATTAAAAAGTTTTAAAAGACGTCAATAATCCAGTAAATTCAAGAAATATTTAGAAGAATGGTAGAGATTCAAATCTAATTTTAAACTTAAATTTATTGGAAATGTACATTTTCAAAGATTTCAAAAAAATTAACTTTAGAACTTTAAAGGAATTCCCAAAGATTTCAAGGAGATTAAATTATTTTTCTTAAAAATCCTGTGAAAAATTTAGAAGATTATATAAGTAAAGTTTTTTACATCTTGAATGCTTTTTAAAAATTTTAAGAAGAATGTAATGAGTTAAAAATATTTTTTTAGATTTATTTTGCTTTAAACGTATTAGAAATATTTAAAGTTGAAAAAATTTCTCAACAATTTCTCAAATATTCGTTGATATCTTCCAAACTTCTAAATGTCCTAAACATCTTTTAAAAAGACTCGATCTTTTCTAATATTTTTTTAAATCTATTAAAATAACAAAATTTAAAGTCCTCATGGTTCTTTTTTGATTTATCTCTTTTTATGCTATTTTAGGCTATAATCACAATTTTGAGGATTTTAAGAGAGAAATCCACAAAGTTACTAACTTGACCTCATTCAAAAGACTAATCATTTGACAAAAATGTTGTAAAATTTTCCTTTGAATGTGGTTGCGGAAAGGAATTTCATTAAAAAATGTGTGGGATTTTCTGAACAGAAAACTACATGAATATCTGAACTTTCTTATTTTAATTTTTTTAAGTGTATTTTAATCTGATTTACGTTTCGTGAAAAATCATGTGCTAAAAAACGATAACAGAAATATCTATTTCTTTAACTTCAACTATAATTTGTAAGGAGATTCTTCATAGTATTTTACTAACTAATGCATATATTTTTATAATTTTTTTCCTGAAATCTATTTCCTAAGGTTAAACATGGTACACACATATCGTAAAATTAAAAAGACACCAACTATTTGCAGGAATTTTTATAATAAAAATCAACGTCTATCATATTCAAATAAATTTTGGCAATATTTATAAAAATTTTATTATGTTTAATTTAAAAAATTAATGAATAGAGAGTACAGTTTTATTTTAGAAATTTCACGACGGTTTTTCGTATCATGTTTGACCCTCGGCCAGACCCTCGGTCTTACCTTTACAATTTTTTTCTCTTTTTATAATCATGAGATATTTCTTTATAAAATAAATTCTGTTGGATTTATTTTACAATTATTTACAATCAATTTCAATTACAATTTTTGTACAATTACAAGAAAATTGTAAAAGCTAAATTTTGTAATGTTGAGATAAGTATTTTAAGGCATTAAAGATTTTGAAAAGATTTCAAATACAATAAAATAAGTATTATCAGTTTGTTTATAAATTTAGATTTAAAAAATTATTATAAGATTTTTAAGAAAACTAAAAAAAAAAAAGATTTTCAAAATGTAGAAACAAATTTCCTTATAATCTTCTAAATTTTCCCAAGCATTTTAAGAAATTATGTTTATTCTCCTGGAACCTTTCAAGATTCTTTTAAAGTTCCTAAAGTTTATCTTGCGTTTTTAAAACACTTCTAAAATTTAAATTTTTTTGAATCTCATTAAGTCTACTAAATACTTTCTGAATTCACTTGATTATTTACTTTTTGTTAACTTAATAATCTTATCCAATTAAAGCATTTTGCTTTAAAATCTTCTACACTCTTCTTTTGAATTTGAGGAAATCGTTTGACGTGTTTAAAAATCTGCTTGAATTTTTTTTTAATTACATTTTTTAAAATAAAAAATTATTTAAAACTTTTAAACGATTATTAGAAAAATAATTATGTTTTTTTAATCTTGTCAGACCTTTCAATCTCCAATCTTTAAAAATTATTCAAATTTTTCCTGATTTTTTTTCATTCTGCAAAATTAAAAAGTACATTCCTTTAAAGTTTTTCAGATGCTTTGAGAATATTGGAAATCTTTTGCAATGTTTCGAAATGTTTATAAAAAATGTTTTCAAATTAATTGTTGGAAATAAAGAATTATTTTTATTATTCCTTTAAAAATGTTTACAAGTTTTAATTATTTTTGAATCGTTTCTAAATTTTTGAATATCTCTCAAACTTACCAAAATTTGAAAGAATTATATTCCTTAATTTTTCTAAAGTTAAGTAACATAGAAAAATTACAACATTTTGCGTCAAAATATTTTACGTACTTTTTAGACATTTTAGGAAATAATAAAAAATGTTTTGTAATATTTTTTTTAATTTTCTGTTAGAATTCATTCCAAAACAATTATTTACATTTTTTTGCAAGGAGTTCCTTTCATTATCTTTCATTATCTGAAAGTCCTTCGTTTATCGACTTTTATTATTATTTTTTCATTTTACATACATATCTATTATATTTTATCAAAATCTAATATAAAAGTCTTAAATGTTAAGTGTATTTAAATACTGCAATTTTTAATGTTTCCAAGTTTTTAGAAATAATTCAAGAAATTGTATGTGTAATTAAAATAAACTTTTTTTAAATCTCATTCAACTTATTCCAAGTGATCTTTTTTGAATTTTCAAAATTTATGTAATTACTTATTCTGATTGGAAATAATTGAACCTCTTGCGATTAAAAACGGGGATTCTGCTTGAGAAGAAATGTGCTGAAATTAATTTTTTTATAAATCATTCGAATTTCAGTTTGAAAGATTGATAATTGTACACAATTTCCAGGCGCATCTTTCTTATTCTTCGAAAAGAATTGTTAGATTTTTCAGTTTTTTAAATCAGTTTATCCCACGTTTCCAAAGCTACTCTGAAGTTTAAATTCTTTTTAAATCTCATTAATTCTACTAAAAAATTATTGAATTTATTCGATTATTCAAATTTTTTTTTTAAATTTGTAATGTTATCGAATTAAAAAATTTTGATTTTAAAACCTTTTACACTCTTTTTCGAAATTTTAGGAAATTGTTTGATGTGTATCGAAATCTTCTTTAATTTTCTTTTAAAGCACATTTTTCAAAATCAAAAATTATTTTAATTATTTCTAGGAACCTAAAATAATTTTTTTACATTTTCGTCAAAACTTTCAAAACTCTTGAGAAATCTTTACAAGTTTTAATTATATTTGAATCCTTTGAAAATTTCTGAATGTCTATTGCATTTACTCCATTTTGATCTATTTATTATAACCTTACCAAATTGAAACTTTCTAATCATTGAAAACTATTTAAATTTTTCCTGATTTTTTTGAAATTCTGCAAAATGAAAAAGATTGCCTTAAAATCTTCAGATTCTTTATTGAACATTTTAAACATGGTTGAAAATGTATTGGAATTTTTTAAAATCAGTTTTTCAAAATAAAAAATTATATTAATTATTCGTAGAAACCTAAAAGAATTTTTTTCATTTTCGTGAGACCTTAAAAAATTCTTTAAAAAATCTTTACAAATTCATATTATTTTCTAATCGTTTCAAAATTCCCGAATATCTCTTAAACTTACGCAAATTTGAAAGCACATTTTTTAAACCAAAATAAATGTTTCAAATAGCGCAACACAATTGCGCAAGAAGACTTGATAAGAATTAATTTCCTTATTTTTTTCTAAAATTATAGAACATAGCAAAATTGCCTGAACTTTCATTCTCTTGACACCCAGTGAAAATTCATTTTACTTAAAAACTCCTCCAAATAGCCAGTTAAACACCGAAAACGAATCATGAAGTCGAGGGGGGGGGGCTCGGGCTTGTGCTCGTGCATTTTCGGCTCTACAGGAGGCTGGGCTACGCAACATATAGCAGAGCCGACTCACTGACACACTACGTTTGAATGTGTCGCTCCCAGCTGGAAGAGTGGTGGGGGCCGAAAAATCCCACGTTCTGGAGACGCTGCGTCTCCAGGATATTCGCGGTGGGAACGAAAATGCGAAGTCTGACGGCCACTCGGCTAACCTTTATAAACAGTCTCGTTCTATTTGTTTACATGCGAAATGTGCGACTTGTGTGGAATAATTACGTGTAATATTGATTAAAAGTGGTGTCAACCTTAGAAGTTTAGTGAAATATATTGGTTTAATCTTAAATTATAATAACTGTAAGGGCCGGTTCCACCAACCTCGGTTAAAAACGTAATCCTCGGTTAAAGCTAGTTACGCGTTCCACCATTTTTTAACAGCCGGTTAACTCGCATTAATAATCGTTAAATCTAACCGGTCACGATTGGTCGTTTAGGGCGGTTTAATCGTCCTTTAACCTAAAAAGTGCAGTGTCGTTGTGAAATATGGAGTTTTTGGAAGAAGTTCTGAGGTCTTCTGATGACGAAATGGGAGAAGACATTTTTGAATTGATCCGCCAAAGACCGCGAATTTTCTAAGAAAAATGGATTTCTTTGATAATTTTGACGACATTGATTTTCAAACGAGATTTCGCTTAAGAAAAGCTTGTGTAAATGATCTGGTGAATCAAATGGAAGGATCATTAAGAAGAAAATTAGGCGATCTCACTTTATTTTCTTCCATCTTATCACAGATAACATGAATAAAAAAGAAACATAACAGGAATAAAAGACACATACAAATTCACTTTTTTTAGGTCAGTGTGGACACGAGCGTGAAGTGAACTTTATTTGGATTTGTCGTGCACGGCAATATTGCTTTGCTTTTCACTCGACCGACAAGTAGCCAATCACGCGAATGGTTAAAAGTAAAATAGGAGTTACTTCAAAAAGACTATATGGTTAGATAACCGGGATCTACAAAAACGTGGTGGAACGCGCGACTATATAATCGACGCTTAACTATGACATTACATTTAACCTGCTGTTAGTTAACCAATGATTTTAATGAGGTTGGTGGAACCGGCCCTAAGTCTTCTAATCCTAGTATGCATTCTCAGAGTGTCAAAAAATGAATGTCGTGATGGATGTATATAGGTTAGCTGCATTCACATGAGAAGAAATAATGATTTAATACATTTATTCACGTTTGTCTCGTTTTTTGAAAAATCGACTACTTGATTAAAAATTTAACTTTGTTGGTTGAAGAATAACTATTTTGTTTAAAATTCATCTTTGTTGGTCGAAAATGTATCTTTCTTGGCTACAAAGTAACGTTCTTTTTGGAAATTCAACTGTCTCCTAAAATGTGAGCTTTTTTTATTTGCGCAGAAAACGTAGAAAAATGAACATCTGACGTGATTTAATTAACATTATCAATTTTTGTTCTTAAAGGACAAAATAATTCGCGATAATCATAATGTAATTTTATTTGATAAGAAAATTTGTAGTTTCTTATAAAAGTGGTAAATTTATTAACTTTTGTTGATTACGTTAGTAGTTTTTGAAGAAAAAATATTTCATCCTTTTTTACAAAAATCCCTTTTTTCGAGGCAAAAATCCCCCATTTCCCCTAAAATTGAGCTGCTGAACCTCTGTGACCTCTGAATTTTATGAACACTTATTAATAATTATTTTAACTATAAAAACATGGCTTTTTGAAATAGAAATTTAAAATATTGTGAACTTGGTAGATTTACTATTTTAGATCGTTTCAATTTTGAGGTTATAGGAGATTTTATCCACGCAATAGCCTCAATTTTAAATTGAAATATATGAATTCATCTACAGAGCTTTTACATTTATTAAGTATTTGAATTTAATATACTGACAAAGCTATTTAAATACGTACCTTTCTAAGTGTACTAACACCGCTACAACATGTTTGCAAGTCCCAGATGGCCAGCTTTGCAGGAACCAATTATTTCCTCTATCTCTATTTTTTAAAGGAAATCATAGAGAGCCTTCCATTTTGTGAGGGAAAAATGCCAATGCACTAGTTTGCAAAACAAGACCTCTAAGGCCCTTTTCATTTTAACGTGCACATATACATTTTTTTAATGCATTTTAATACTTTTGTCAAATGCATATGTATATTATTTATGCATTAGATTCTAGAGACTTCAATGAACATTTTTTGCCAAATCTATTAAAAATAATATTTACGCTATTTTATGTGGAATTACAATTTTGTTAAGTGTAGAATTTCCAATGCAATATTGAAAAATTCAATATTTGAAAACTCGATGTTTCATTTCTAATTTATTTATTAAAGGTGTGTAGTTTACATGTATTTACTATATAAAAGCATTTAAAAAATCTAATACTATGTTTTTAAGTTTTGTTTTTGTGCTCAAGCAGTTTTTTTATTTCAGTGTTTTAAAATGTTTTGGAGTATTTCTTGGGGGTTTAAAAAACACATTTTAGGGCTTGCCCTGAATGACAAACTCTATTAGGAATCGCTTATACAGTCAAACGATTTCAAAGTTATTCTTTTACTTGTTCTGGATGCCTTTTTTCAAATAGCCTATTTTCCAGGTTCCGCTATTCATATAGAAAGAATGCGACTATTCTTACCGAAATTTCGGTTCACGTAGTCAAGGCCTTGAATTTTCATATATAAATTTAATTTCTTTAGAGAACATAAATTTACATTTTCCAGCATTAAATTTAATTTGTACATCGTTTGCTTTTTTTAACGCGCAGTTTACTTTGTGGAATAAATTTTCTCTACTGCTTGTGATTCAATTAAAAAACAAAGACAAAATTCTCTAAAAAGAAGAAACAACTGAAACTTGTGTAATTAATCTGAGAAATAATTGTTTAATGAAATTTGAGGAGCGCTTGCTTGGTGAAAAGGGGAAAGGTTTGTGGGTGAAGTGTGGAAATGTTGAAAGGTTGAAAGAGAGTGTCTGTGGAGGCTGGTGACAGATATACATTTTCGTGGCACATTTCTGTAATCCTCTTCAATTTAATCTCCGAATGAAAGCAATCTTCTCCTATAAGGTTAGAACCCTCCGTTTCTACCCTTTACCCTTTTTAGCGCCCTCCTCAGCAAACACAATTCCGTTTCCCGCCCTTGGGAAGCTTTCCACCCTCGCTTTCATTTCTCTTCGTCCTATTCGGTTCTCTGGGTTTCTCTCTTGCTCCCTATCCTTTTCTCTATCCCTCTTCCAGTTTCTGTATTTTGCAGTCCTTCTCAGTCATGCCTTGTGTCTCTCCTTCTGAAGCTCTCACTCGATATTTGTTTCATCCGGCAACCCCAAAAGCCACCACTTTACTACTCGCTGGCAATGTCCCAGTTTGGTCTCACGCTCTTTAAATAACCGCATAAACACATAGTGGACCTCTGTGTACTGATTGTGAGTCGTTCAATTTCTGCGCATTCTGTAAAATATACCAACAGATTTCATGGTTTCATGAATTTTCTTTGTTGCACGAAACTTTCATGATGTTATTAGATGAATTATATTTTTTTAAATTTTACTGCTGATGGAAACGAAATATGAAAAAGGAGTATAGACTCTTTAAACGAAATCGACAAAAAAGTTATCATAGAGACATAAAGTACTGTAAAAGAAAAAGATATAATAGATACAGATAAACATGTTTCCATAATAAGAGTATAAAAAGTAATAAAACCGCTACCAGATAGCAAAAGTAACTGTGGATGTGTTTACTACTCTTCGCTGACGCACAGAGAAATTGCTTATAACTACTATCCCGAGTACAAATGCTTCGACTTGAGTTCGGATTGAATTGCCACCAATCAAGACATGCTGAAGTCGAAAATTTCGACTTAAGCATATCTCAGTTTTGAGACGGAGCCAGATTTCAATTTATGTCTTTGGAGACAAGTTTCTATGTATTGAAGACATAAATTTATCTCTTGAGTCAAATTTTTATATCTCCAATAAGAGCGGTTGATAACTTCGATTGTATACCGGTCCTAACAAAAAGGGTCATTGTGACTGTCATAAAAGCTAATCTTTGTTAATGATTAAACAATCTTGTATATTTTTATACAATATACAGGGTGTCCAAAAAGTCCCGGGACGGTTGGATATTTCCGTAGGTAAAATATTTTTCAAAAAAGTGAAGGTCATTCCTGAAGTAAATTTCAACGAGGAATTCAATGGTGAACTTCATTTTGACCTTGAAGTTGACCTTCATGGCTTTTTGAAGGTCAACTTTGTACTTTTAAATGGAAACCTCCATTTTTACATCTGCAATCAATAGAGCGGAAAATTCTACGTTCGGGTACATACACAAGTCATAGGTCAATTGTAACGTTCATGGTCAGTCAAAGGTTATTTGAAATTAACAAAGTTTTCCAAGAGGTCAGTGCAATTCCTGAAGTAAATTTCAACGAGAAATTCATTGGTGAGCTCTGTATTGATCTTGGTTATAGCGTTTTGAATATTGTAAAATCATAAGAAAATTTTTTCATTAAAAGTTCCAGGTATTCTGGTGAGATTTCTGTTCCTCCTCGAAGAGTTATACAGTCCTATACCGTTTTTCGATACCTAAGTCAAAACCTAAGGCGATACCATAAGTCCTATATCGTTTTTCCATACGAATATTATGAATCGAAACTAAATTTACGTATTACGAGTACATACTTACTATCTTTGGCTAAAAGATTATTATAGCACAAGCTAAACTTTCGGAACGACAGAGGGTATCTATATTAATGATTCGTGGTTGGGGAGTTCTAGTTCGATTTTATGATCAAGTTCGTTTGCTTTTTAATCGCCTTTTCGTAATGGAAAAGGGTTAAATCCTGTCTCAAAATCAACAATTGAAAGAACTCTAAGGCGCTTTATGAATCATGGATCTATCAAGGACCTTCAGAGAACTGGTCGACCAAAATCTGCAGGATCTAAGGAGATGCAGATGGACATAGCCCAAGCATTTGTTGAAAACCCATACCTTAGTTTACGTCGAACTAGTGATGAGCGTGATGTTCCTCCTGAGACAGTGCGAAATATTTTTAAAAAGCATTAATTTCCATCCTTACAAAGTTCATCTGGTACATGAGCTCAATTAAGACGATCCTGATCGTCGGGTTGAAACAGGCAAAATTGTGGATATTGGTCCGACACAAATCCCGATTGTATATTAGAGAGTCACACACAATATCCACAAAAGATTAATTTTTGAGCCGTTATCTTGAATGATACATTGATAGGCCCTTTCTTCATCGATGGTAATCTTAATGCCCGTGCATATGAAGGGCTTCTCAGAAACCAAATTGTACCAAGAATAAGGGAGATTACAGGCGATAATTTTTAAAGTGTTTGGTTCCAGCAGGACGGAACAGCGGCTCATTACGGTAGGGAGGTTCGAGCATATTTGGATACTCAGTTCCCTCAAAGTTGTATTGGGAGAAGGGGTGAAATCGAGTGGCCTGCTAGATCTTCTGATCTGACGCCTCTCGAACATTTTCTTTGGGGTTATTTAAAGAGCAAAGTATACTCAACGCAACCGCAAATCTTACACAAATTGCAGAATCGGATTCTGCAACAGGCTACTTTGATTGATAGAGAGATGATTCGTAATGCTGTAACTTGTCAAGAAGCTCAAGGTTTTCAGTTCGAACATCTTCACTGAAGGGTGAGAGGCAAGGGGACTCACGCTAATCAAGCACCCCGAAACGTGAGAGGCAAAGGGACTCATGCTAATCAAGCACCCCAAAGGTTACAGAATTTACTACGTCCACGTCGTTGTTCCTGGGTAATGCTAAACGTAAACGTAAACTGCTTGGAAGAAACCTTGAAAAAACCTTGAAGATCATCACCAAGATCAATACAGAGCTCACCAATAAATTTCTCGTTGAAATTTACTTCAGGAACTGCACTGACCTCTTGGAAAACTTTGTTCATTTCAAATAACCTCTAACTGACCTTGAACGTTACAATTGACCTATGACTTGTGTACGTACCTGAATGTAGAATTTTCCGCTCTATCGATTGCAGATGTAAAAATGGAGGTTTCCATTTAAAAGTACAAAGTTGACCTTCAAAAAGCCATGAAGGTCAACTTCAAGGTCAAAATGAAGATCACCATTCAATTCCTCGTTGAAGTTTACTTCAGGAATTACACTGACCTCTTGGAAAACATTGTTCATTTCAAATAACCTCTAACTGACCTTGAACGTTACAACTGATCTATGACTTGGGTACGTGTCTGAACGTAGAATTTTCCGCTCTATAGATTGCAGATGTAAAAAAAGGGGTTTCCATTTTAAAAAATAAAGTTGACCTTTAAAAAACCATGAAGGTCAAAATGAAGGTCACCATTGAATTCATCCTTGAAATTTAATTCAGGAATAACATTCACTTTTTTGAAAAATATTTTACCTTAGGAAATATCCAACCTTTCCGAGACTTTTTAGACACCCTGTATATATTCAATCAACTGTCGATCAGACAAGGCTCGACTTTAGACAAGTAAACGCCGTTTTACCTGTATTGGCCATAAACGTAAGACGAAGGCCTATGTTTAAACTCGGATTTGAGATGCAGCCAGACATCGATGTCTTGGAGACGAACTCAAGACATAACCAAGTCGAACTCAAATCGAAGCATTTTTACTGGGGACCGGCGAGAAAATGATTAACATCTCAGCAAAAAAAAAATGCTAGCGCAATAAAAAAATGGTCATATGAAAGCTAGAAATGATCTACGTAAATGACCTTGAAGTCGTTTATGTAAAAAAGTTGCTGTGCTTTGTACACTGAAAAATGTAGAAATGAGTCAGGATTTTCGGGTACATTTGAGTACAGTCAAGTTTAGGGCAGTATATCGTATACAAGGGGCAACGTGAAAAAGTTGAAACAATTCACGAGTATGAGGAAAACTGTTGTGAACCAATTTCAGTTGATAAATTTGAAAAATAATAAGAATTGTTGCTTAAAGGTACAAAAATATATTGATTTGTCGCGGGACCAATACACTGCTTCGCATACACGTGCGACTCTAACCTTAAAATGGAAAGGAAGCCTTATTTTCTGGAGGCGTTTTTTTTTTGTAAAAGCTTCTTCGTATCGTATTTTTTCTTGAAATTTCCAGGATCAATATGACGTTTAGGAAGACTTTTATAGCTGTTACGTATATACTGGAACATCTGTGAGGACCATCTGGTAGTGTTGGTGCAAGAACTATACCTTCTCGTTCTGAGGACAAAAATATTGTTCCCTCAGCTATATCGTTTTTTTTCGTGTATATGCCTCGCTATACACTGATATACACGTATATCCTAGAACTACGGTTGTTCATAAAAGAATTTAAAAATTTGAAATATATCAGACAGGCTCGGTCTTTGAACTTCTCCAACATTTATGCATAGACCTTTTAAAATTAATGTTACGCCCCCTTCCCTTTTCTTGCTCCCCCGCCCGTTTCTAGATCCGTACGCTTAGACTGAACCACATCATAAACGTGTTTAAACTTACGCAGTGTCCGGAATTTTAGACTCGACCATTATATTAATTTATGTACCTCGGTCCGGAATTTCTTATTTTTAATTTTGGTATTGCAAAATAACGTACAAATTTTATTTTTCATAATTATATTAATATTTGTACCCTCTTTTGCATTAATCTTTATTCGCAGATACCCTGAAAAATGTATCACTTCAATAAATGTGTATTATGGCAATTCATAATATGTATTTATATTAAAACAGCCGTATTTTTACTGTCCTGCTTTAGAATTTAAAATAAGTACGCCTCCTAAAAAAATTGTCGGAGGCAAAGTTTTTAGGGTTAAGCAAAAACTACACGCCTTATTGAAAAATGATTCAGAAAAAATTTGTAGATCTTTTTTGTTTGAACAACGTTTGTCTACTGATTTTTTTCGTGACTTGTGTCGTTTCTTAAAAATTTGATTTGGTTATCTTTAATGTTATTTTTGTCGATCAAAAAGAAAACTGAGACTGATATGGACAAAGAATGGTATGAACTTTAATCGATATACCCACTAAAATCACTTCAGTAGAAAATTTTCACTGACAACCAGTGAAATATCACTTATTGCCAGTGAAATTTGCCCTGTTTTCTAGTGATGCAGAAGAAGAAGAAGAATTGAACCGCTAGCGATCAAAAGGGGACACGGCCGGATTCAGCCTGAGAAGTATTGTCCTGAGTGTCAATTTTAAAAATCTTTATAATTTCAACTTTAAAGACTGATACTTGTAGAGAATTTCAAGGCGCATCTTTTTTTCCTGTTGCAAAAATTTATAGGTTTTGTAGTTTTTGAGATAATCGGTAAAAAGTGGATTTTTTGAAAACGAAAAATTCCAATCTTTTTTCACCACAACTCGCGCTAATTTAGCCAATTTTCATCATTTCGCGATTTCCCCAATACAAAGTACGCGTTTAAGTCTTCTGAACCTATCGAAGAAAGAAAAACGAGAATATTGTAATAAACAAAAAAGTTATTCGTATTTTTTTTTTAAGCAATGCAAAAATCATGAATTTTAACCTTCAAGCGCCTCGTTTAGCGAACGAATTTTAAGATAAGGAAAGTTTTCAGTGAGAAAGTTGTTCATTTAAGTTCAAAGAAGTTTTCTGGAAAGTTTTAGATCAAGTGGATTAATAGTTCAAAAATTATGAATGTTTCAAAATCCAAGCGGTAATCTTGACGCTGCCCAAAAACGTGCCTGGCCGGTTAGGTACGCGCTGCAGCGAACGACGTGAAGGTCAAGTCAATCTTACCAAAGCAAATGCACAACAGTAACTTTTTTTGTCATCTTCTATGAAATTCTACAAATAAAGCATAGAATCGGCGAAGTGATTGTTTCTTATAATAGTTGGAAAAGCATTT
>NC_046664.1:109611688-109612938 GCF_010883055.1 Belonocnema kinseyi | reverse complement strand
TATCGATGAGCAGGTTCTCCCGACATCCGGCTACGCCTTTCTTTGAGCCTCATTGTTCATACATTTCTTGCCACATAGGTTCAATTGCCCGAACAATCCTATCATTTAGGATAGCTGTGAATATCTTATAAAGCGTGTTCAGACAGGTTATTGGCCTGTAATTCTTCGGGTCAGTTAGTGAAAATACGGGCCAAATGCTGATGGGTTGAAGAAAACTTCTTCCACTAGAAGGTTTTGATACAAGCTGGTCCCGGTGCGGAATAGTTCTTCATCCCTCGTAATACTTTTTTCACCTCCTCGGTAGTGATGGGTAGGCATTGTTTATCAGGTGTTATGAGGGCAACACATAACTCCTTGAAGCTCTTTATATTTTCTGAGTCTTCGTCCAGTCTATGCTGAACTTCGTAGACTTCTCTCCAAAATACTTCGACCTCCTCTGGTTTGGGTGGATGTTCGACAGTAACTGGAGGGTCTTGGAAGAGTCGAGATGGGTCAGAGAGAAACTGTTGATTTTCTCTGACCCACCTCTCCCTCCGCTCTAGACTTCTCTTAGCGTCAGATAGTATACGTATTCTCTCAACAATATGCTGCCTGATGGTCAGCAGCTTTGACTTGTTAAGTGTGTGATAACGGTTCCGGAGTTCGCGCGCGAACTTTCGAACCTTGTCGGTAAAATTCCTGCCAGATGTGATGTAGTCAATCACACATTGAATGCGGGACGCGTACTGTCTTGCCCAGCCTATCTTTATGGCAAGTTGATGCATTCGTCTTTTGGTCTTATGATCAGCCGTTGATTTTGTTTTACGGTACGCATCGAGCAAAGCTCTCGCTGCAATATACACACAATAATTGATAGCCCAGAGGTCGGATTCACCGGAAAAATGTTCACGAAGCTCGTCATCCATTTCAGCCAGATCTTGAGGCTTGAGAGAAACCTTGGTGTTGATGTTTCTCCGGGTCGTAAAGCATCGCTCTACATCTATTGGATGCCTGCCCGCGGTTGGTCTTAGTGTCGCCTCTCTTTCTTTGTTGCCGGCTTGTTCTAGCTGTGGTAGAGTAGGCGTTTCTGTTACATAGCCCCTTTTACGGAATAGTTCAGCATGGTTTCGCAGACGTTGCTGCGAAAAGTGCGATAGCTCCGGGTGTTCATGCTATTAACTTCGTCATTAAAAATTTAAAATAATTACTTTAGACTATCTACATATTATATATAGTTCAGTAAAAGAATTATTTAAAAAATCAAGAATAAA
>NC_046664.1:109589420-109611588 GCF_010883055.1 Belonocnema kinseyi | reverse complement strand
TATCTCATCTGGCAAAAATCGTGTGACAACTAACAAGGTCACGTTTCAGAGAGGTGTCTTTCAGGACGACACCATGAGCCCACTCCTCTTTTGCCTTACATTGTTGCCACTATCTCTAGCACTGCGCCATTCCGACGGATGCTTGTGCGGCAAACCTGCACATCGAAAGTACAAGGTCACTCATGTATTTTACATGGACGATCTTAAGATCTATGCTAAAAACAGAGAGCAACTGCATCTAGCTCTGGGGATTGTCGAACGATATACTAAGGAAATTGGAATGGAATTTTGGTTATAAAAATGCGCCAAGGTTTATTTGAAGCGAGGAAAACTTAATGGCATCCGTGAAGATCCTGAGCTCGTTGATAGAAGCGTCATACGACACATTTGCGCTGGAGAGACTTATACATACCTGGGCGTGCCACAGAGCCGCATTCAGGATTTAACATCTATAAAGGATACTCTCCGAAGCAGATACAAACGTCTCATCCGACAGATTTGGTCTTCCGAACTGTCGGCGAGGAACAAAGTATCTGCAACGAACATGCTTGCCGTCCCGGTACTACTCTTTTCATTTGGAGTAGTTCCATGGACGAAGCACGAGCTCAGATCTCTTGATATTGGGACAAGAAAGGTTATGCACATGAACAAAAGCATGCATCTTAAGTCTTCCGTTCCGCGACTGTACATCTCACGCCGTCAAGGGGGTAGCGGAATATTGAGTCTTGAATGTCTTCACAACAGGATTATTCTGGGTAGAGCACATAGAGTTGCAAATGGAAGAGACCCTCTTCTTAAAATGCAAAATGCATCAAATCTTATCTCGAGTACTCACTCCTGAAAACCCGGATTAAGAAAGCACAAGAGAAAAACTTTCGTGAACAGCTCCTCGATAAGAGGATGCACGGTATCATCCACATAAATGTGAAGGATCAGTCAATGTCTTGTGAGCTAACGTTTGCTTTCCTTAAATCGCCCGGATTGAAGTCTGGTACAGAGGGTTTCATTTTTGCATGTTAAGACGGTGTCATTTCAACCTTAACATAGCGTCGCCACATTTTGTGCCAAGACATTCCCGATGAGAGCTGCAGGGCGTGCCATGCACACCCCGAGCATTTAGCTCACATACTATCTAGTTGTCCAACTCACGCGGAATTGACCTACATTCAAAGGCACAATGCGGCTCTAAGAGTGCTTTATTACCATCTCTGTCACTCCTACGGCATTCACCTTAATATCGCTCCTCTAAATGCTCCTAGGGAAATTGAGTCAATTGTCGAGAATGGGAAGTGCCGCATATACTGGAACTTTATATTCTCGACAATTGTTTCTGTTGCTCACTCGAGGCCTGACATGGTTCTTCTCGACTTCGAGAAGCGAACCATGTTCGTTATCGAATTTTCGGAACCAGCTGACAAAAACATCATAGCCAAGGAGAATGAAAAGAAAGAGAGGTATCGAGACCTTATAAAGGAGTTGCAACGATTGTACCCGGAATACTCTGTTAAACTGATCGTCCTTATCATCGGCGCTCTTGGAGGTGCCAAGCTATCACTTGCTAATGGCCTAAAAAGCATCCCTGCGTGTCAACAATATGCTAGAAGACTTGCGGGAAAAATGCAGAAGGCGGTTATCCTTGGGTCGCTCCGTGTTCTTAGGGTGCACGAGGCTTTTGCTGGATCGTCGTATTGATTCCTTTACAGACTGTAACCACCTATCTCACGGTTGTGAGACGTGGTTGTGGCTGAAATTTCACCGCGATTTCGCTGGAAGCGGGTGCAATTTTTCAGATTAGCACCCGCTCCCGGCGAAATCCTGCGGTTGTCCTTATGACAAATTTTTAATCATATATATATATGTCACATTTTTCATTCGGTTCTATGACAAAGCCTAACACAAAGCCACCGAACGCGTCCTCGGGTTGCGGATAGAGGGCCTCTGTACCAAGGTTTTTTGCTTAATATGGTTACTTAATATAGGTCAAGTTCGGTAGCTATCTACTTTGAATAATAATTCGAAAAGTTAGAACAACGTTTTTGATTTTTCGCGAAAAATCGGCAATTGAAATTTTGATCGCCCAAAAATAATTATAAAAAAAATTCCATCAAATTAGGCAAGATACGAAAAAAGATTAATTTACAAACATTGTGCATCCAAAAAAGATTTGCATATTTGTTATGGATCACAATTTTGCAGGACATATAGTTTTTGTTTTTTGTTTCGAAAAAAAAACCACTTTAAAAATCTTTAAATTAAATTTCTGGTCAAGCTATACAAGCTGCAAAAAAATATAAGACAAAAGTTATTCACTCAAGAAAAAACTACAAATTTGTCACTGATCATTTTATTATATAATGCGTAGTTTTTGTTTTATTCGTAAAAACAGCAATAAAGATAAAACAATTTAAATTCCTGGACAGACGAAGGCGTCATAAAAAAAATATTTATACAAAATTTGTTCACCCAAAAAATAGCTACAGATTTGATGTTAATTTTTTTTTTTTTTGATGAAACGCATAGTTTTGGTTTTATTCATAAGAAATAAAATAAAAAATTTTTTAAATAAATTTTTAAGACAAACGACATAACTTGTGAAAAAAGAGCTAAAAATGTGTAATTAATCATTTTTGATAAGACGCGTAGTTTCTTTTTTAATCATAAAAAATAACACTTGAAATAAAAAAATTACATTTGTTCAAAAACGACACGAAGTACGAAAAAAGTTAATAGACAAACGTTTTTCAGCCCAAAAAGATGGACGATTAATTAAATTATGGAGAAACGATACAAGTTTAAAACAAATGTTTATTAAGCAAAATTTATTTTTTCTCATATTATTCGCCCTTTTTTCAATTACAAAAACAAGAAAATGAAAATTCGTATATGTTTCAATACTAATGAATATTATGAATGGCATGCAATTCATTATTGCAATAATATAAATTGATTGAAATGATACATTTTTCAGAGTAGCTGAGAATAATATTTAATGAAAATTAGGAACAAATATTAAAGTAATCATGATAAATGAAATTTGTACTTTATTTTTCAATATCTGAATAAGCAATCCTAGGCCGAGGTACATAAATAAATCTAATATACATTTGATATAAAAGTGCTAAAAGTAATGTAGAAAAGTTCACGTTGTGAAATTTCTATTTTTATCTTTTTTGTAAAAAAGCACTTCAGTAAAATCTACACATACATGGAGCACATTTTGCCAAACATAATAAAAATTTCAAAAAATTCACATATAAATAAAACAGTTTTTAGGAGAAAAATATAATTCCAGAAAAAATGTTTTTCTCATCTCATTTTACTCAAAATTTAATCGCTGTTTTATATAATTTGGGAAGCAAAATCCCACAAATTTCGTGACCCTAAGCTCAATCCGCTTACGAGGTACCATTGAAAAGTCACTGTTGACACACACACACCTTGGACTAATGAGAGCGATGCGATATTGAATAACAAAGCATAGAAAATGGGTGTAATTAATTCATCATTTGTTTCGAGTCCTCTATAAAAATATTTAATAAATTAGCTTTAAAAAAAGTTTGTGGAAGAAGATTACATTAGGTAGAGTAGGTGGGTTTCAAACTTACAGGACCTAAAAAAGGGGCTTACGTGTTTGCAACTTTTACTTCTTTTATGCACAGCCCCTATGGGCACATGAAAAAAATAGCCTATCGAATCTAGACGATCGTGGAATCAAGCCTATCTGATTACGCTTATCGTGTATTTAAAAGGCTTAAAACGAAACCTGTTGTGTATACATGACTGCCAATTGTGCGCCTGATCGTGCGCCTGATTAGCAATTGGTTCCGCAACTCTTTTTACAATATTGAAAAACTATCAAAAATTGGTCTTTCTTAGATATTTGATCTTTTAATTTTAAAGTCTGTTTTTGATTTTCATTGTTCATTTTATTTGATAGTTTATACAAAGTTAATTAAAGTAAGTGATGTTGGGCAAGACAGATTTAGACTACTGAAATGATTCCTGAAAAAATATTAGAAAAGGTTTTTTAATCAAATTTGGCTCGATATTTCTATCTAAAGCTTTACAAGAATAATATAATTTACAAATTTTTCAATTTTAATACGAAATGAAAACCAATTTCAAATATATGGGAAAACCTAGGGTTTCATTTTATTTCAGGTCATTGCCTTACACTCGTTTGGAACTTTAGTTATGTTCGCTCTCTTGATCAATGTCAACACTGTAAAACAATTGAATTCCTTTAATATTTGTATTGTTCAATATGAACCAATTATGGTTAATTTGCTTTCGGTACATTATGACATCTTTTTTTGTTCAAAATAAACGTTTTTTCTTCTTCTACGCACTACATACATCACAATAATATTCATTTATCTATGAATGTATTACAGAAATCGCGTTCTATAACCGATCGATGTATACTATCAAGAGATAGTATCGTTAAATCATTATACTCTTAGTCGGATCACAATTTCAATTTTCGTCCTCCTCCTTTCAAATAAATGAGCAAGGCTGTTTGTTGCCGATACAATAAAAGAATTCTCTCGTATTCTGCTTTCTGCAGCGTGCGATAGGAGTTTAAACTCTCAACAAAGTACTTTTTTAATGATTTTTTATTTGGAATTATGTATTAATTTTTTCAGATATCCCAGAGCTTCAGTATTCTCAGCAATATATACTTTAAGCACTGTGTGTTTAAAATATAATAATAAAGAGATGTTAATTTATGTGATAGTGAGAGGTGAAAGGAGCGGCAAGGGAAAGGATGAAAGAAGAAGGAGAAAGTGTCGATGTGATGAGTTGAAGAAGGTGAAAGGTTATATAGGCGAAGAGATGAAAAGCAAGGTAAAGAGGAAAGAAAAGGAAAAGAATAGGGTATGAAGTAGGGATATGAATATAGGGGACGATATAACGAGGGGTGAGGGGAAGGTGGCGTCGAGGATAATAGAAGGTGTATGATGAGAGTAGCACAGGAAAAAAGTCTTCTATGATGGTCTTGTTTTTATTTTTGCCTTAAATTAAGCTGATGTCTAAAATTTTACAATAATTGTGTCTTAAAAAGAGCCATTAAGGGTCTTTAATTTAAAACAAAACACAATTATGGCTAACCCTTAGTCTTTTGTACTAAGTCTTTTGTCTTCGACCTGAGGCAGCAAGATTTGGGCTCTGAAGAAGAAGGCAATGAAGCTTGCTTTAGCCCTCATGATCTAGCTTTAGACCTCTGAACAGCTAATTTGAAAGAATTGCGACGTCACAGCAGCTGAGCGAGCCGAGCGAGACGCGTCGTATAGTCCAGCGATTCCCAAACTTTTTTTGCAGTTTTCAGGGAGGGGCAGGGCCGCCACCCTACCATTTTTTCCTTCTACTAGAACCCAAGGGGGATACTTGACTGTCGGTCATGCGGTAGGTTGCATGCTTCATGCGAGAGATAGAACCGGTTGAGAAAAATTAAAATGTGTTAAAATGTTAATAAATTAAATTTTAATTAGTTGAATCAATTTCCTAATCTGATTTTAAGCAAATGAAAAGAAAGTTGATGAAAATCGGTTAATATCTTCAATCCCAGTTGACAGTTCTTGTAATTTTGCATGTACTTAAAGATATGCTTAATTACTCGAAATGTTAACCGATTTTCATCAACTTTTTTTTCATTTTCTTAAAGTCACATCAGGCAAATGATTCAGATAATTAGAATTGAATTGAGCCATGTCTTTAGGATTTTAGTTATTGAAACAGCCTTAAATCTTATGACAAAGAAAGGGTCCTCATAGCGGGGGGGCTGCCGAGGAGCTGGGCCCGGGTTGGCTTCCCCCCTAGGGGGCTGCCCGGCCCGGGGTGGCTTCCCACAACCGCGGTCGGGCCGCCGACCGTCGGCACTAGTTTGGGAATCGCTGGTATAGTCGTCGCACCTATCTGTTTCTGAATTGTTTCAGTAGATACTCTGTTCACCGAGTGAATAACTAGATCATGGAATAACCTGCAGACGTACATCTTTACGTATTTGGGGGGAGGTACTGTCAAAGAAGGACTTGTCTGGATGAAAGTGTCTAATGTTGAAGCAGGCACTCCATTTTTTATGACGTTCAGGGAGCGTGCGTGTCAAGTTTCTGAGAAAGGCTACCATAGTTGCACACAATGGACTTAATTAAACCATGTAAACAAATAATAATTTATTTAATAATCATGATATATCAAAGATAAGTTTCTTTTATTTCAAAGAAACTGTTTTCTGGGCGTAATTTTATTTATAATACAGGCTCTATTTAGGTAAAATTTAGCACTTTTTTAAATTTATAAAATGACTTGATGTAAGCCCACAATCTGGCTACATACTACTTTTAAGAGTATCCAGCGGTTTGATGTTAGCCTACCGCCCAGCTAACAACTAGGTTCTAAACCATGCAGTAGCTTGATGTGAGCCCATATTATCGTTAACGACTACTTTCAAGACTACATTGGGTCTAACTTGTAGTTCTATAAGTAGTTCGTTTTAAAGTCTTCAAACTATGCTAGTTTTTAACGGAGCACTGAGTAGTAGATAAGGGTATTCAGGTGGGAGGGGAAAGGTGAGGCGAGCGGAAGGTGATATTTTTACAATTATATTTTTTCTGAAAAGTACACGAAGAGCAATTTCGAGAGATTAATTCACGGATGTGCTCCTTTATTGTATCACGCTTTGGCGCGAGAACTGAGATCTCACAACCCATGCTTTTAAAGCAACCGTCTTGAAGTTTCAGGCAATAGAAGCCCACCAAAATAGTAGCCCTAAAATCACGCGCTTCCGTGAACTCAGAACTTGCAATTTCTCTCCGTGTATGCATTATAATAAATCGATTTTCAGCAAACCACCTTACATATACTAAGCAAATACTCCCGCTTTCATTACACAATTCCCCAGGCGCGATGAATGCAACGAATAATCGCAGTCTCAATTGTTCTTCTCGCGGCAGGATCTATTATTTCTAGAGACCGTCGACATTTAGGCATTAAGAGTTTTCTGTCAAAGCACAAAGACCAAACGTAAACTTGCTAAGTTCGAAATAACGAATGTTAGAGTAACCACTCCCATTTGAATTTCTCTCGGACAGACGTATGACCGAATACATATCTGTACCGAGAATATATATAGTTTTTGCATTTGTAGTTGTAGAGAGAGGAGGGAGAATGCAAAAAGAGTAAAAAGTAAAAAATAATAAAAATAAGAGAAAGAGACTGGGTGGTAAAAAAGTCATGTGCTGGGGCAAGTATTGTCCGGAAAAATGGTTATTCCTTTACGAATGTGCCCGATGCACATGCACATTACCCGCAGAACTGATGGTGGATGGCTAGTGGGAGGAGAAGGAAAAATAGAAGGGATGAAACGGGGGTTTAAAGGGGGTGAAAGGGCTGGTAAAGGGGATAACATTGAGATTAGCAACGGGTAAAAAATCGATGTCATCGCTCCCAGCCCAACAGTACCCTCACTCTCGACTCGCTCACTCACTCACTCAACCCTCTGCCATCCCTGGAGGGCCAAATAAAAGAACGCGAGAACACGCTCTCTACGTATACGAGTGCTCGTGGAAGAGAGAGAAAGAGAACAAACGATGGATGAAAAGAGATAAAATGAGAGGTGGAAAGAATAAAATAGAGGCCAGGAAAAGCGACCCCCAACCGGCCTCCAAGCCCGGACAGATAGATATAGTAAATGTATATGCTTGAAAGCAGAGAGAAAGAGAAGCGGGAAGAATGAGAGAGAAAGATGCAGAGGTGTGGTGGAAAGGTGAGTTATATGCAATTGGTCAATCGACGAATTTTTTAATCGAGCCTCCACGTCTAGAATGGATGCCCAGACACCAAAGGACATCGCATAACAATTTTTAGTCGTTTATTATCAAACTTGAGTTGGAAAAATATTTTAGGAAACCTGTTTTGATTTTTCACTTCTTGTTATAAAATATGTACTTATAAAGAGAAATAACATTTTCTCAGTCACTACACGATCATACTAGGTATCTTTATTAAACCTCGGTCTCCACTATTAACTCTGATGTTTCAATACCGCTATTGGACCTTTTTTCGATTAGTGTAGCAATGAGTCAAACATTTAAAATGAGCCGAAATGGTACAGTGAGACATTCCACAACATTGTCTTCCCACTTGAAGTTTTTTTTTGATTTGATGGAAATTCTATAGTTTAAATTTGATTTTCAAGTTTCGCTGTCACCATGATCGACATTTTTTAAATCATTTTCTTGGAATAACAAAAGGCAAACTTTCCTGGTAGAAGTTTCGAAAAGGAATTAAATCCGTTTAAATCTGTTTAAATCTGCGTGAATCAATATGAATCCGAATAAATTCGATATTTTTATCGACATGCTTCCGTCATTTCATGATATGAAACAAATTCTCATTAAAATTGGATCCGCGGACAGAATTAAATTCATTCCGAATGATTCCACTTTTTCTAAATCCTCGTTTTTACCTAAATTATTCTGAATGATGGGTACAGGCCGAATTAGATCGGGATCAATTTTTGAATAGCGGTCAAAACCATTTTGTAAGGTTGAATTGGAGTGACTTTGTTTGGTAGTAGGTCGAATTCACTTGTATTGAAAAAGAATGCATTTTTGTAATACTAGTCGGAATCACTCGGATCGTATTGCACTGACTTATTTTTGTAGACGAAGGGGGCATTTCAACTGGTTTAAACAAAGGAATCAGACAGACAATTTTAAATTGGGATGTTTCAAATGTAATAATATTTCCAATTTATTCATTGCAAATGTACGTTTTTCCAGCATAAACATTTTCAGTTGAAGATTTAAAAAATTTTACTACGTATTTAGATTTAATAAATGTTAGAATTAAATTTTGCTAAAAAGAAATTTAAATTGATCCTTTAAATTACAGTCAAACTTAGATTTAATTTCAATTTTATAACAGAGCGTGACATTAAATCCAGAGTCTCCGATCTGTTTTTCTTTGTCCTGTTTTTTCTCTTTCTTGTTTCTCTCACTTTTGTGACGCTTGTGTGAGGACAGTATTTCCCCCCGCAACGCCTCTCACCCGTCCCTACCGTGCAGCGTCAATTCTCAGAAATATTAAATCCAGAAACACTAAATCCAGGTTTGACCGTACTTAAAAAATTTGTGAATGCAAGAAATTTCAATAATGAACAATTCTGCTTTTATTATTTATTTATTATTATATTTTATTACAGATCAATTTATCTATTCTAACCCTCCCAAAATCGGAGGCTCTTTTATTAATAATATTTTTTGTCAATCTTCTAAATAATGGAACTATATATATATAAATAGTTTTTTGTGTTTTTTTTATTATTTGTTAAAATAAATTTTAGAACAAAGTTCTAATGAAAATGTGTTTCCTTATTTCAGACAGAGATCGCGAAGCGGCTAAATGCAATAATTGCCCAATTACTACCGTTTCTGGCACAGGAGGTGAGTATTTTGATTTTAATTTTTCACTGCATGTGCAGCGCGAAAAGTTTCGCGATCGAAAGAGACGACGACGCGATAATGATAGCATGGATTGCAGCACCAACAACAAGTGGCTCGCGCTGTAGAGAGGGCTAAAGAAGTCACTCCAACCGAAATCAACGCGATAATTGGGGTAAGTTTACCCAAAATCTAAATCATCTTAAAACCTTTCTCTGTAATAAAAAGTTTTAATTCAAAAATAAAACACAAATTTGCAAGTTAAAAAAAAATAAATCAACTTCGAAATCTAAATCATCACTATAAACAAATTGTGTAAAATTATTTCCTTCTACAATAAAATCAATATTTTGCTTCATTCCAGCAGCAACTTCAGCAGCAAGGTCTACAAATGCAACAGCAAGGCTTGCAACAATTGTTGGTAAGAAAATAATATTCTTCATTTTCTATAACAATTTTCTAGACCCTATTTCATACTAAATTCTACTCTTGCAGAGTGGAGAGCTTAATTGAAAAAGGAAAATGTTAGAAAGTACTGGGAACATCTTAATTTGTATATTATGAATTTTTATCCTATTACAGTGAGTAATTAGAATGCATATCTGTTACAGCAACAAATCCAGGCTCAGCAAATGGGAGGAATGTCTCCCGTTGGATTTTTGGGGTTTGCGGGGGCAGCAGCCGCAATAGCCGGGGTGCCAACCCACCTTGGTCCACCGGCGGCACATCCTGCGGCAATAGCCGCTCAAGCCCAGGCTCAAGCTCTTCTCAAATCTGCGGATTTGCAACACCGAAGCGCCGCCGCGACGCCTGAAGATCGAAAATCAATAACAATAACTGAACTCAGACGATCCTCCTCACCCCCTGAAAAATTTCGTATGCGCACCCCAGACCTTGAAAGCGACAGTAAGAGGCGGAAAGAAGAAAAACTTACCCACGTAAGTAAAAAAAATTAATAAATATCGCTGCGAAGTATTATGGATATACTCGTACTTACTTTGGTTGCATTTATTTGTGCTCAATTTAAATATGAATACTTTACTTCCTCACAGGCATTAAATACATTGGCTTCTTCATAAACGGAGGTTTTTGCAATAAGAAAAAAAAACTGACGTTTTCAATGCTTTTCAAATTTATGAGCAATGTGTCTTGTTACGACGAATAACTTTTGAAGTTAGGACAGAGACGGTACGTTTAGCATGGCACAGGCTAAACATGTTCCTTTTAAGTGCAAAGTATATAGTAACTATAGTAGTGTTATATTCTAAATATTAAGAACGTTTTCCTTGTATTTAAACAAAGTGAAGCATTTTTAGAAACTTGACAAATCGCTATTGATAGATCGTAAATGTCATTGAAGGTTCGCCAATACTTTATTCAGTGCGTCTCGAGTGCGCGAATAAATACATTAGATACAGCTACAGTATCAAGTCGCAAAATTGTTCGAAATTCTAAATACTACTGTCACGTGTTCCAACCTTTAAGCTCGAAAAATAAAGGCAAATTATATCTAACATCTTATTATTTCTTCTTAATAATAAGCAGGAATTTAGCTGTTACGTGGATTAAAATAAATTCAAAATAAATCTTATAAAATTTCTCCAAATAACAAAAGTGAATTGTATTTTTTATAAATAAAATATGAATAGGATTTTGTAATAAAATGTTGTTATATTATAAGTCTCACCCCCACAGTTAAAGCTATTTAGTAAAAAAATATTTTCTTACTTTTTTTATATTGAAACAAAAATTTTAGATGTGGCTCTTAACCCTTAAAATAGCTCACGTCTATATTCGAATTAGTTTTCACTGAAAAGATTTTGCACGTCCTGTTTTCTTTCTCAATCTGTTTGGGGGTTGCCTCTAAAGTATTTAAAGTCCAAACTGAAAAATAATTGGCTGGGCAATTTTTAAAACAACCTATTTACAGGTTTTTTTTCTTCTTTATCAAATTATTTTCATAAAAACCAATGGAATGTGAAGTTTCATTTGCCTAATTACTTTTTTTGTTAAATTCTAAAACAAGATCCAAGAAGTAAAAAATTGCAACAGAATATTTAAAATGTTTTTGTAAATAGGGTTTATCCTTTTTTTCATTTTAGACTTAAAAGTTTCGGAAAACATTAAAACCTAATTGGAAATGAACCGAGATGTGCTTAGGAATTTGTTTGCTGAATTTTTATACACAATTAATATTTCATTTTTAAATTTTTCTATTTCTATTTGAAGGTTTTTTTACTTACATAACCATAAAAATATAGTTAAAAAGTACTTCATTTTCGTAAATGGAGAATAGCATGAATTTTGCAAATTCTATCAATTTCGTAAATTCCTCCATTTCCATGAATTCTGGTAATTCTGTTAATTCCTTGAATTTCGTGAATTGCATAAATTCTGTAAATCACGGGCGATACATGAATTCCGTGAATGCCTTGAATTCTGTAAATTCCGTGATTACAATTAATTCCGCGAATTCCTACAATTCCGTGAATTCCATAGATTAAGCGTATTTCGTGAATTCGGTTAATTCTTTGAATTTTGTAATTCGCGAGTTCCTTGAATTCTATCAATTCTACGAATTCCCCGACTTCTGTGAATTTGATAAATTCCACGAATTCCGTAGATTTCGTGAATTTCTTTAATTCTATAAATTCTGTGAATTTGATAAATTCCACGAATTCCGTAGATTTCGTGAATTTCTTTAATTCTATAAATTCCGCGAATTCTGTGAATTTAATTAATTTAATGAATTTCGTTAATGTCCTGAATTTTGTGAATTCCCAAAATTCCTTGAATGCAATTAATTCCGTGACTTCCTCGTACAAAATGTTCGTCTTACAAACGCTCTAATACAAGTATTGGAATGCTAGAAGCTGACTTCACGATTTAGAACACTTACAATACATGTATTTCAATTTTGTCTATTCAATACCATGTTTGAAATTTTACCTTACGCTTGTACAGAATGTTTATATCTGTCTTCATACAATAATGTTAATCTTTAAAAAATTTCTAAGTTTTCATTGTTCATTTATAAGTAAAAAGTTTTATTAAATATTCATTTTGATAAGATGAATCGGCTGAGGCATTTAGAAAAGTTTTATGACCAAATAATGTTATGATACCTACAGATTTATATAAACTTGTCCAACGATTGTAAGGAAAAAAGTTGAGTAATTTTGGAATATAACAGTATTATAAGTAATAAATTTTCACAATAATATTTAAAGTATCACTCTTATAGGCGAAAGGAATCTATTGACCTATATAAAAAAATTTTATTATATATTACCAATGAAAAATAAAGAGAAATAACAAATTAAATAACCTAAACAATTTTACAATCGAGAGTCCTATTTCCTATCGCCTCAGACATCTTTGTAGCCCAAAATCTGCTTTTCCATCTCCTCAGATTACACTATAATGAAAAATCCTCTATGAGTCTATAATGATGCACAATGTTTATGAAATTACTACAATTAAAGATAAACCATATAATGAATGCGCCCAAACTACTTGCTTTGCAGGAGTTTAAAACATAATAATAATTTCAAAATCTCCTTGGTCTTTATTATGTTGAGTCCAGGACGTGTATTGAGTCAATCTACTGACTATTTTGACAATTTAAAAATAATAGTTTTCTTCTCGTTTTTTTACTAAATTACTTTAAATTGATTTATTGCGTCACAAAAACCTAGTCAATTTAATAGATAGTTTTTTTGAAGTCCAAGATAAAACATAAATTAAAATAAAACATGTTTACAGTAAAATAAATACATTTTTTTCTTAAAGTCTCTTTATATCAATTTATATATATTTTTTGAAGATGAAAGACTAATTCTTTAAAGTGAGGTTCTTCTTATGAATATGATCATTTTTATTCTGATTATTATCATGGAACTTCGAAACTATATATACATCGATAATAATCAAAAGAATGTTTAATGGAACATTCTGAAATTATTTTAAATATAATAATAATTTCATTAATATTGACGCCAGAAAGTTATGAACAGATTTTTCTTTTTTGTGTAAAATCTCCAATTGTTTATGCTGGTTTCGAACCAAAGAGTGATTTTTGATCATTTTTGGGTCAAAAGGCCTACATTCTTATGTTCTTGAATAGCATCGTCTCCATAAATATTTTTCTCAGAGTTTTTGCTATTTTTCATTGCATTAGACACGTAAAACACATCTCCATGCAAGAAATGAAGTCGGTAGATCTAATAGTATCCACGATAGGGATGTGCTCAGTCATTTTAAGTAAAACAAAGGCTAAATTCATACGTTTTTGCATAGCAACGTCTCGATGTAATTTTTGTTCTAGGATATGATGAGGATTTTTCGCAGGGTTCTCTGTATTTGTTATAGAATTAGACACGTGAAGCACATTTCCATGTAAAAAATTATATCGGTAGACCTAATAGTTTTTGCGCTAAGTGCTTTCGTGGGCAGCCAGCCATTTTACCGAATGCATAAGCGTTTCTATCGTAACCCTAAAAATTAAGTATCTTAAATCAACAATTTTGACAAGATTATAAATAGATTTTTTTAATACCAATTAACTTGCTGAGTCAAATATTTGTGAAATAATTCAGAAATTTTTTCTGAGGAGGATCTGTCAGAGGAAGGAATTACCTCTTTTAAACAAGTTGCTGTGAAATTACAGTAGTGATGATGCACGTGCTCAGTCAGACGGGCGAGTTCTATAAAATTGAACTTTCATTGTTGATTTTTCAGTAATCTTTTTTTCATGCCAAGCAACATAAAAATTTTATTTCAAATACAATAATATATTTTTATTAAATTTGTATTTCTCTGTGCATACATAAAAAATCTTTATTTTTAAAGCAAAGAAAAAAAGCAAGAACAATTTTTTGGAAACAATCTGCCCGCCTAGCGGGCACACTCTCATCGCGCGCTAAGCGCGTGACCTGCCAATTTGAGCGCTCCTAGGATGCGCGACTGTTGAATGTCGCGCTTCGCGCTCGGATATTTATTCTTTGCAATTGGAATGCTTAAAAAAACCTTATTAAAAAAATCTACTTTAGATGGCAGTATTTATATAGGTCTTCATATTCTGAATTGTCTACTTAATTAACTATTGTCAAAGATTAAGTTTCTCAAAGCTCTGTAGGCTTTGAGGTACACATTCTCGTCGTGACAGTCGCGGTGCGCGTGCGATTTCCGACAGACATTTGTAGACAAGTTTTGTTGAATTTTTTTTCTCGTAACTTCTGTCGTTTTTTCACTAATTAAAAAAAATTTTTAATGTTATTTTTCAAGAATAAAACCAAAAGTACGCGTCCTATCAAAAAGTAATTCCAAAAATTTGTTATGATAATCTTGTACGGCTTTCAAAAATAAATTTTTTTCTTCTCTTGACTTTTTTTCATATCGTGCGTTTTTTGGCTTAAAATTTGGATTTTCGGTTGATTAAAAAAATTTTGAAAACGCTATAACTCTGAGAATTTTCTTTTTATCGAAAAAAGTCAAGAGGATAAATTGTTTGTTCTTTTTAATACTATAAATATCCGTACATAGAATTTTCAAATTCATAACAAAGTGGTCTCAAAAATTTTCAAAATGCGCTCACTTTTTGAATTTTTATCAAAAATGTCTGGTTAACGAACTCGTCCTTTCTTTTAGAACCTTCAAAAAGATGGATTTGATCCGTTCATTTTTTCGAGAAAAATCGTGTTTACGGGCGGACGGCCGGACGAACAGACAGGCAGACAGACGCCATCGTAAAAACCTGATTTTCGGATTCAGGGGGTATCGAAGCGTGGAGATCCGTTGAAAAATTGTGATTTCAAATTTCCGACAATTCTAATACTTTCTCAATCATAAATGATGAGAATGTAAAAATAGTATTTTTTCCTAATTATTTAGGATCCTTTTTTGGTCCCTCAGAGGTGATTTGTTGGTAGTGGTGAAAGTCTTGGGAAGTTGCTTTAAAGGTGCGTTTTCGTGGCAGTGAAAAGGGGCCAAGGAAGTGCCGAGGAAAACTCGTTCCTTTGTCAGGAGCGGTTCTCGCAGCGACAAAATGTGCGGCCCGTGTCGGATAGAAGGTATAATTAAAACTGTGAAAACAGACGACCGCACCCCAGGAGCGCTTTTATTAAATTGGATTATTTGTCTCGGTGGCCCCTTTTCGTTTCTCTCGTATATGCACAACTCTTTCATTCAATTTTTCTTTCTTTCTCGTTTTGCCCTCCGCTTACAATTTTAAGTAAATTATTTGCGTTACTGGGTTTTTGATCCCAGAATTCAAAAGTTGTTTTGTTTCCTGTTTACCACTCTCCAAGTTATAAATTTTTTTCTTAACTGCACTATTAAGCATCTATTAAATTTACGATAATTTCAAACGAAGTTTGAATGATTTCAAACTAAGTTTTGAAATTATCTCATGGAAATACTCATCGTATAGTATACCTGACATAGTTTCTCTCTTCGAGAATCCAATGTTGTTAAATCGCCCCTACATCGATGTGGCTCTTCTCAGAAGCCTAACGATACGTCATTTACACGAGGAAGTCAGCCTCGAGGGGTCGAAAGTTTGTTTCAAGTTACAACTTGGTGAGCGAGGCGTCTCTTCTCTTCCAATTTTCCAGACGTTAGTGTGGCTAAATTTTGCTAAGGATATCAGTGTAAGTGTGGAATTTGGGTGTGTGTGAGAGAGAGGGAGGGCAGGGAGATAGGGCGAGCGAGAAAGACCTTGGGGGTTGGATAGTGAATAGTGGAGGAAGGGGCACAGCGTTAACCGGAAATGAGTTCTTGCGTGTCCACGCTCACCTCTTGGAACTACCGCACTACCCTTCACTTGAGGGGTAGGTAGTAGTTCACAGCCCCTCAGGAAAGCATTAATCAAAGGAGCAACGGTGCACCCTGTTACCGGTACGATGAAAGATGGAAATGCCACGCTAACCTGCTCAAAGTATCGCTGAAGTGAAGTTAGGTCAGGTTGCCTCGAATCTACTGTTGTACCGGGTACACATAGTGAATTATTTCCTATTGTTTTAACCTCAAATAGCTTTTGTTATTTATTGTTTTACCTTATGCTATTCGTAATAATGCATATGCTTTTATGGATTTATTTCCCTATTAAGTACCATTTAGTAACTTGAGGCAGAACATTAGGACGTGCGATGGTTCTTATCATAGGGAATTATTCACTCTTACAGATGATGGTAATCTCTCGCTTATTCTTGAATTCGAATGTGCCATTTTTCCTCAAAATATCTATTTCAAAGGAAGAAGCGGTAGTCTCATCGTATCTTCAAATATAAACAAAAAATGAAGTAAACGACTACAATCTTAGGTATTTTCAGTACTCAGGCCATCTCGTCTATCGCCTATCCTGACTGCCTGTGGTGTTGGTCTACAATTGTACATCAAAAGAGATACTATCATGTAGGCGGGGTTGAATTTTTCATCTGACCACGTCGAACCAATTAAAGCGAACCACGGTATCCTCCACATACACACCTTTTCCTTCCTTTATATTCTCCCTGTGCGGTGTCCTGTCTCCATCCTCTTTCTTCTCTCATTCACCTTGTCCGACTTTCATACTTTCCTCTCGCTTCCACGCCCACTCAACCCTTTCGTTTGTACTCTTTTTTTCTCTTTCTCTCTATACCTATACACTGTTCTCTTTCACTCGCTCTCGCAACTCGTTGGATTTTTTCGCGTCCGAGGCGGTGTAATTTATTTGTCCAAGCTACCACGGTTGATGTGGAGAAGGGGGGCGGACGGAATTTGGGGTTGCGGGTTGAAGCGGCTAGAATAAGCGTTAGGGTTTGGGGCAAAAAGAGGTGGTTTCAGTTTATTTTGTGAGTCTTAGCTACCCCCTTGTAACTGTCCAACACCGTTGGTTGGTCGGTTGATCTCTGGGCGCGTTTTCTCCTTTTTTCTCCTTCTCGCTTCTTCTCTTTCCATCTCTATTTGCCTCTTTTTTATCTTTCTTCCTCTATCGTCCTGCACAGGATTCATCCGATGTGCAGCATTTATATATAACATTAAAAACTCTGAATTTCCTGATGGATCTGCCCTGCATTTTTTGATTACTTCGCCGGCTTTACCACCAAGTATAACTGACATCCTAAGCTCCTCTTCATCCCTCTTCTTCCTGCATCCCCCTTCAAAGCCTTCAGGCTTCCAATTTGTCTATAAAACTAAAAGAGTGCCATAAGTAGTATTTTGGTGAGAAAAACTTGAAATTGAGATTCTACCAAAACTAAATTAACATCTAGTTAGAAATAGCTCATTTTTTTCGAGACACTGTTCAGTGAAAATTCAGAAAAGCATGAATTCCGCATTCCATAAAGGATTCAAAACAAACCTCTTGAATATGGTAAAACAGCTGCCGAAGTAACTAAATAAATTATTTTTTTATTGCACGACAACTTGAATTTAAGCGTATTGCAGGTAGCAGAGGGGCTGCCACAACTGCTGACGGATTTCCGAAATTTCTCGTTCGACCATACTTCCTAGATTTCTCCTTGTATAGTCAATCGTTTCTGTTAAATCATTTCATAACCCAGATGTGTGCTGAAACTAATTCCAACCAAGATAACTTGAATCACAATTTAATTAGTTTGGTTGCATCCTAATTTGAATTTTTTTAATATTGTTTTCTGCGAGTGATAGTATCCGAGAAAATGAATTATATATCGATTTTCATGTAAAAAAATCCATAAACATCATGGATTTTTGAGTTTATCTCATCCAATACGCAAAATCCTGCAACATTTTTCAGACAAAAATTGTAGATCTCATTGAGATGCAAATTTTCTTTGTGAAGCATTTTTTCCACAAGGGATAGTTTCCGAGACAATTAGTGATAAATCTAACGATCAACTATTTCGGTACTGTATATTACCGTGACAACAGGCCCAAAGTGGCTACAAGAGTAATTAGGCACCTCTGTGACTAATTACAGAAACAATGCCGGTCTAATCCCTACCATTTCCTGCTTCACATTTCCAGCTTCTCGTGGGGAGCGGTAAGGCACCCCTGTGACTGGCTACAGAAATAATGTTGTCAAACGCCCACCCCTTTTCCAGGTCCCATGGGGTCGGGAAGGCACCCCTGTGACTGGCCATAGAAATAATGTTGTTCAACCTCCCACCCCTTTTTCAGGTCCCGTGGGGGCGGTAAGGCACCCCTGTGAACCTGTCAACGAAATAATCTTGAAACACTTACCCCTTTTCCAGGTCCCATGGAGGGAAGGAGACACCCCTGTGAATGGCAATACAAATAATGTTCGTCAAACCCCTACCCCTTTCCAGGTCCCGTGAGGGAGAGGCATCCCTGTGACTGCTCACAGAAATAATGTTGTTAAAATCTCTATCCCTTTTCCAGGTCCCATGGGGGCGGGAAGGCATCCATGTGACTGGTCACAGAAATAATGTTGTTCAAACCCCTACCCCTTTTCTAGGTCCTGTGGAGGGGTCGGGAAGGCACCCCTGTGACTGCTTACAGATATAATATTGGTCAAACACCTACGTGTACACTCGATCTTCATTTTTCATTGTTTCTCCATTGATTTAGGCTTGGCGTCAAATAACGCTCTTCATCGCGGGAAGGTTCGAGTACTTTAAAGAGCATATTTTTTTGTCTTTTTTTATATTTTGTAATTTTTTTCATTGGACTGATTTACTTTTTATTTTTATGATTTTATTATTATATACTACATTTTAATTTATTTTAATTAAAAATGCTGTTTAAATTCATTGGCCAGTGTAACAGACTTTAATATTCGCGATTAGTTCTTTAAACGAATCAGCACCTATTTTCTTGAACCGTCGTCACTACCGAAATTCACAGAGATGGTCTGCGAGATTGCTGGTGTGCACTACTCCTCGTGAGAGAAATCGTCGCATCCACCGCCAAGAGGACTCGACGTTTTGAGTGTGCGCTCCGGTATCGGGATTCTCAAAGTCCTCCGAATGATTCACAGTTTGGTGGACGAAACCATGATCTTCGAGGTTAATATAAACTTTGCAACAATCGGTATGGATTGCTGTCCCTTCCGCTACCTGCTTTTTTATTAATTCTATTAAAGCAGCCTGATCTCTCTTATTTGCAGTGCAGATTTCCAACCGATAGCTGTAGGGATGTCCTCTGTGGATCATTCCGAGGATCGATGATCCTTCCACATCACACCCTCGCTTTTATTTTCGACGACCGATCTTGCACTCATATATTTCTACTACTTTACCGATACCTCCGATGCGACCTTCCTCTTCGAATTTACTGTCAAGAGCAGCCATGAAGATCTTCCTGCAAAAAGAGAAGCAGTCTGCAAAAGTTGCCCGCTAAATCGACTGATTGTTTATGATACTCCTTTCCCGGATCGTTAATTCAAAATTGAACCCTACAGCGAAACAGTATTAAATGAGTATACAGGCCGCTGCTGAAATGTGGCACCTCTCGAACCACGTATTATCCGCAACGGTATTAGTATGACGGTACTTGCCTGCTTTATGACACAAGAACTGGCCGCAAGTCATTTCAGATTTCAAAAGAGTCATCTTCTTCTTGTATTTTGAGCAACGTCGTTCAGTTGGAATGAGTTCGATTTGTGGCAACCACTAGAGCGTTTTTTTTTCTTTTTCAGAGAATCATACTTAGACTGAAAATATTATATGTTTTATCCCTCTTGATTAGGACTCAGGAGAAGGAAACCTCGAAAATAATCAATGCACGCAGAAAAACACAAGCCTGTTAGTACTATGAGCACGAACGGTAAAGAAAGACCTGTCGCTTATTCTATTGAAAGTTGTTACATTTGATCAGATTAATCACTAATTTTCTTAAAAAATATCTCTCGTAGAAAAAAATGTTTAAAACAAAAAATGTGCATCCTAATAAGATCTACAACTTTTATTGAAAATATTTTGCGAAATTTTGTGTATTGGCTGAGCTAAACGAAAAAAACTCGATTTTTATGGGTTTTACATGGTTTTACCATGAAAATCGCCTTGCCGCCAATTTTCACTATCATATTCGTAATCAGCGCGTCAAAATACATAGGCATACGAAGTTTGAAGAAAATCGGAGAATTCAGCTATCCGGAACTTTATCCTCAAGATATTACAAAATTTCAAATTGTTAATTGAACCATTTGACTTAAACCAAAATTATAATAATAAAATTGTTACTAATACTTAATAAAGTATGGTAGTTTGGAGTTTACGTTTTTTATCCCATTGCCAACTTTTTCGCCCTACTATTTTTTGGTTTATTTTTTTCTTCTTTTGGCTGGAGGACCGTCTTGTTCGGGGGTGCGATATCGCGCATAAATCGCCGAGAAAGTAGCGACGCAGTAAATTCCAATTGGAAATAGAAAATCCAAAAGAAGTCGGATTTTCCGAGATCTCAAGATCGGTCTTTAATTACTGCCAGGATAGTGAGTTATTTCCAGCGTCGGAGTCTTCTTGAGACATTTTTTTTTATTTCTTGGTAATCATTGCCGTCGGGAATTCTCATTCTCAGTCTTGAGAGCGGTGCGGTGGTCTGATTTGATAACGGGAAAACTGTTTTAGAAACTCCTCTGGGAAAGTTTAGTTTGCGAGTTTCGGGAGTAGTTGTACCATCCCATTTATTTCATTCGATTATAACCACCGGTTGATCCACCACTCTGTGTGTTTATCTGGAGGGTACGCAACTTCAGAATTGAGTATTTTAATTATATATTAGTAATTATGTGCCGGTTGTGTTGATGATTTTATTGAATGGAGTTCTAGCTTACAAATGGATTCGAATTTTTTGTTGGAAATTTAATGTTTTATGTTCATTATATTAATATAATTCGAAAATTCGCCAGATCGGTCTTGTCAGGAAAAAATGAAAATAATTGAAATATTTACAAGTGTTATTCTGAACCAATTAGGAAATTGGCCCAAAATAAATAAGTTTTCAAAAATCTATTATAACATATATAAATTCAAAGATAGGGTATCCTTCATTTTTAACTGAAGGGACCAATGGCCTGAAGGACGTAGGCCCTTTTAGGTCGGTGTGATCCGTTAGGCACATGGGCGTAAACAGTTTCGGCAGAATATTGTGCATTTTTCAATTCACTGATATTCAGTTATATATACACACAATTATAAAGTACATTTTTAAATACACACTCATACATAGTGATCTTATAAACATTTAGTAGAGTCAATACAGAAAAAAAATATTGTGCATACATGTGTTTTAAATGATTTTTCCAACAATCTGTTACGTAAATGTTACATAACAGTCTAATTTTTCTATTACTTCTCTTATTAAAAAAATGTTCAAATTCCATAGATTCAAACTTTATCATTGCACCTTCAATGAAAAATCTAAAACAAACATTTCTGCAGGGAAATTGGCGACAATAAATCTCTACAATAAGAAGGATACGACCTTTATCCACGCTATTGTCATCTCGATCATAGGTTATAGGTAATGCTTTGCGCACTTATACAGCAATGAACCTCATCTATCCTATCTATGCTCTTCTCGCTGTAGCTACCATATATACTTACTATACCTTACTATCCCGCTATATAATCCTGGCTGTGGGAGGGGAAATGAAGGCGTAGGGTGAATGTAGAAATTGGTAAGCTATATTGGATACGCAGATCGTCATACAATAAATGCGATATTTGCGCCCCTGACCCTTCACAGTAGCGAAGAGCGAGGAAGCGGTGCAGTAGCTTTGGCTCAAGCATGTTTCGCAGGGG
>NC_046664.1:109574001-109589320 GCF_010883055.1 Belonocnema kinseyi | reverse complement strand
CCCTGCACCGTCACCGAACGCCCGTCAGCCGACTCGCAACCACTCGTCCTCTCATCCCCCTCTGTGCCATCCCCAAGGCCTCTACAGATACACTTGCGACCACGTACACACCTCGAATTTCCGCTTTGGATGCCCCAATAGCGCGTCACGTGCACGTGTGCAGTATTGAGTACTTATATCCGGATATTTTATTGCCAACAATGGTTTGGACGGAAATTTTTCACAATTGTTGACTTTGGTGTCGCAAGTTTGAAATTAAAGAATTCAAAATTACAACGCTCAAAATTCTACAATTTCATTCTAAAAACATTTATAAAAATAAAAGCGTTCAATATAGGTGAATTATAATATTGGAACGTTTCAGTTTAAAAAATTTTCAACAGCCAGTATTACGATTAAAATAATATTTCAGGTAGAAACGTTTAATATTGTTTGGCTTAAAATTGTAATCATTCAGCCTTCTTTAAGATTAAACAGAAAATAATCATTAAGATTAAAGCAGGATAGAAGCACTTACATTTTGACAATTCCAATTTTCAAGCGTTTAGAATCTAGGAAGTTTGAATTTAAAGCGTCTAAAATTATATAATTTTAGATTAAAATATTAAAATGATTTTAGTTTTATTTAAATAACCTTTAATTGTTAATTTTCCGTTTCAAGCATTCAAATTGTATTACTCTAGATTAAAAATTTACGAATTACAGCGTTTTAAATTTAAAATTTTAGAATTATTGTAAATGGAAAACGTTTGAAAATGAACAAAAATTTTAGATGAAATATGAGTAAATATGGCAAAAATCGCTTAGTATCGTTTAAAGTAGTATAATTTTGAATTGAAGGCGCCTGAAATTTTTATAATATTTATACAATTACAAACAATTAAAATTTCATTTCTGATTTGAAATTGTTGCCTATATTTTTATCTGTTTATTATGTAGAATTTCAGTAATAAAACCTAATTCTTGTCGAAATAAGTACCGATATTAGAAATTGCAAATTTTGTAATTTTGATTAAATATGTTCAAAAAATATATAACAAAATGAGGTCAAGACCAGTGGCAAAAACTAAATGAATACAGAAAGCAAGTTCTTTGTTATAGAGCGTGTAAAATCATTCAAATGTACATGGTACATACACATTCTTCTGCATGGCTAAGTATCTCCACTGCTACCAGCACACCTCTGCTATTCGTGTTTCCACTTTTTCATTGCACTTTTATGCACTTTTCCATCCTTTCGTGGATAGTCGCGGTTTCGAGAAGCACCTAGGTATTAGTAGAGGCGTGCTTACTTTGTCAGGTGCATCGTTACTTTTCTTTATTTCCCTGCCGATTCAAACGACCAAGGATATGTATGTATGCATGTGTGTATTTTACTGTTTTACTTTTTTCTTTCGAATGATACGAGCTTTTTTATCGGAGACATCTCGCGTTCGCATAAACGCAGTGCATTGCCGATGATGCTATATCTGATTTCAGTAGATATGAGATGATTTTCTGTCAATGTTTTGAATTTTAAATTAGGATAAATAATTATTTATATAAAAGATACTGTCCAGTATTACGACATTTTCAGTAAGGCAATGCAGTCAAGTATAGAGAGGTGGACGATAAGCGAGGCCGAGCTGGAAATGGGTTAATCTTACGGTAAAGTCTAGAACAGTGGACAGTAATTCATATGTAATAATTATATTAATGGCTTTGAAGTACATTTTTTTCTATTTAAATTTTTATCACTAAAGCTTCGAGCCGTATAGAACTTTCTCATTCATGGTGAGCAGTTCTAATGCTTCAGATGTGCTGGTGATGGTCCCAAAGTTCGAACAATGATATCTAAGTTTTTAGTTGTATGTAATATTGATTAAAACCTCAGTAACACCGATGCACACGTCGTACGAGTATCTGTGAGATATACAATGGGTTAAGTCAAAAAATTAATAATAAAACTGAGTTTTTCGCATTTCCCAGGTGAAAAGGTGCACAGGCAAATAAAGAAGGCCATAAATATAAGAAACAATAAATGTTGACCAGTCAATCGAAGTAAATAAATCCATAAAACTTGCGAAAAATATTGAATTCTGGTAACACATACATAAGTTTCAGTTCTTCGTGCCTATAATGGCACTGGTGTTTTAGTCAAAAAGTAAACTAAGACCAGTAAAACTAAGTACACAAAGGAAAACTAAGTACACGACCAATCAGTCCTGTAAAACAGGAACCTCGAAGGGCATGAATGTATAAACGCAAAAAAAACTTAGGACTTAATATTTGAACTTGGTACCTATCGCATTACTACCAAGTATGTAATGAAAATATCACAAAAGAAGGTTGACTGAACTGTTGAGCAACGCGAGCATGAGAAATAGAAGGGGGGGGGGGGCACAGTGGGCTGAATCGAGAATTTACTATTCAAAATCACCTACAGCCAACAATTATTCACTGATTTTCAATTTTTTTAGAAGTGATAAGCAATAGTTGCGCAAGAGTGTCTATGGTTTAGATTTTTTAATTTTTATATTTTTAAATTAATAAAGAGAGAGCGAAAAGGGGACTTTTTTAATTATTATTTTTTAGCTTTAAACGAGTAACTTAAATGATCCCATTCTTGATGAAAATGAATGTCGATGTATCTAAAGAACATAAATAATTAGCAAGAAATGAGTCTAATTGTTATAAACAAATTATAATAACAAAATGTCAACATCATGGAAATTTTGCTTGCAAAGTATATTTTTAAATTGAAATTGCTTAATTTGATCTACACGATCATATTTGCTCATCAAAATTTGTTTTCTGGTTTAATTTGCTTATTTTATAAACATATTATATAAAAAAATGCATAGTTTAGGCATTGATAGGCAGAAAGTAATCGTTTTTCTTTCTTAGTGCCTCTAAATGATAATTATGAAAATATTTAGGGATAAAAATGTAACATTACATATTATTTATTTATTTAATAAACAAAATTGTATAAACAAATGCATAGTTTGGCCTTTTACAGACAGAACGTAATAGTTTTTCTTTCTAATCGTCTTCAAATTACATAAGTGGCAATGTTGAGTAATGAAAAATTGTTCATCAATATCATTTGGCTAATTTATAAACAAATTTTCATAAACAAATGCATAGTTTTAAAATGGATAGATAAAAAGTGATTGTTTTGCTTTCTGATCGTATTTAAATAATTATAGTGTACTGCAGACTTATTATTTGTTATTATTTGTTTATTTTATAAACAAATTATATTAAAAAATGTATAGTTTAGGCATTTATTGTCAGAAAGGAATCGGTTTTCTTTCTTAGTACCTTTAAGTTATATTAGTTGTAATATTGAGTGATAAAGATAGGTCATTTTATGTGATTTGTTTGTTTTATTAACAAATTTTGTCAGCAAATGCATAGTTTGGTCGTTTAAAGACAGAAAGTAATCGTTTTTCTTTTTAATCGTCTTTAAATTACATACGAAAGTCTTCTCATATTTTCATATTTTCAAGTGTGCAAATAAATATACTTCTTGGAATGGGAAAGACATAGAACTATATTTTTTCTCACATGTCATGATTTGATCTTAAAAAACCTACAACCAAATGGTACATAAAGTAGGAGCTCAGATGAATACACAAGAATTTTGCCAGATTTTTAAAAAGTTTTTAAGATAGATAAAAGAACAACCCGACATAAACGACCTTCCTTGTGACGAAAGCAGAAAAAAAATCTATGTGACGAAGCGTTAAGCATGCATTCATGGCAAAACTTTGTTTTTTCTCTTTATCCGATTGAGGCCCCCATTCGCATACAGTGGATTGTAAACAAATACCCTTTATTGGACTGTGATATCTCGATAGATAAAATGAAAGCCTCTTTATTAAAATGTAAATGTAATAAAGCACCGGGCGAGGATGGGATTTCCAATGAATTTCTCAAAAACCTTCCGGAAAATTGGGTAGAGTACTTAGGGCGCCTCTTCAACGGGATCTGGGCCGAGGAAAGAGTCACATCTAGCTGGACCAAAATACATGCATTTATGTTGCATAAAAGGGGTGATCAATCTGACCCTCATAATTATCGGGGAATTGTCCTTATAAGTAGTATTACTAAGATCTTCTCTAAGATCCTGTTGACAAGATTAACAGCGTAGGTCAACGAGGTGAACATTCTCCCAGAAAATCAGGCCAGTTTCAGGCCTGAAAGAAGTTGTATTGATCATATTAATACCTTAAATTCTTTAATTCAAATTCATTTGTCTCTCCCAAAGCGACGCATCTTTGCTTTTTATATAGATTTCAAAAAGGCTTTTGACACAGTAAACCACTGTCACCTATGGAGCAAACTTCTAAGGATAGGCATGTCTAAGGTCCGTCCACTCCACTGATCTCTGTATACTAATTGGAGAGTCTATCAGATAGGCCGGTTTGTTCCGACTTGATGCCATGTCAAGGTGGAGAACTTTCTCAATATGGCGGGACATACTGTCGCGAAATGTAACGTGGAGCGCGATGCAAGTACAGGGATCATGAGAAAATTATATAAAAATGTATATTAATCTTTACTTAAACATTATAACCATGGCTGTTACGTGTGTGTATTGCGACGAAGAAAATTTTTTCAAAGACAGGACATATCACAAGTAAGTGAAACTCATGTTTGCATGATTTTAGGTTATGTCAAACATTTATTTATTAAATGATTCGATTGTTTTTATTTTCTATGAAAAATGTCTGAAAAGAAGTAAAAAAATTATTGCCGAAATCCAGTTCTTAGTTAACAAATTAAACGAAAGCAAATGTAGAAAGTGTAAATAATAACTTTGTATTTATATTCTATAATACCTTTACGTACATAAAATTCAAATAGTACTTTGTTGCCAAATTTTTATTTTTACATTGACAAATTTTTATTCAGAGAATATAGTAAAGTAGAATTTTCTTTTAGAAATAGATTTCCATTTACGGATCCAGAGAATCTAGAATGTTGGTTACAGAGCATGAATCTGGGGTCAGCTTTCTTTCCTTCGAAGTATTTAATGTTATGTTCGGATCATTTTGAAAAATAATATTTCCAAAAAGAAATTAATTTTGCTTGCCTACGCCTGGGAAGCGTTCCTACGTTATTTGGATATTATAAATCCGCTTGTGTATTTTGTAAGGCCGTGAAAGGACAGGCTAAAGAAAGATCGTTTCGCAAGTAAGACATGAATAAAACTAGAAAATTTATTTCTTGAGTACATGAAATAAAGTATTGTTCTATAACAGAAAGTAAAAATTGAGTATCAGAAATTTAATTGATATTTTTTTCTCAAAATATTTTAAGACATATGAATAAATAATAAATTTTATTTCAGATTCCCGTTACATAATGCAGAATTGCTTGAAAAATGGGTTGCGCCAATGGGTTTAGAAAAATTTATTTCGAGTACCAAGAGTTTACTTTGTAGTGATCACTTCGAAGAGAAGTGTATTTGTAAAAAAGGTCGCAATCCATCGAATTTAACTCTTAGAAATAATGCTATTCCCATCATATTCATGCCCGCAACAATTGAAGGTGAATTTAAATAATTTTAAGTGTTTTTGTGTGATATTTTTTTTAAATTTGTAATATAATGCATAGTTATGCATTTTTTATGTTAATTGTTTGAAAAACGTATTTTCCAGAAACGTCTGCAGAAAACCGGAACACATTTGATGACATGAGAGGGAAAGTTTAAAGTTTCTTGTAATTAATTAAAGACTTCTAAATCATTTTTACATTGTTCAAGGTGGATTTCCAACTTTTAAATCGTTTTTAAATCACGAGGAGTTCGTGTATACCTCTTAGGGGTAGTTTTGAGGGAACGTATTATATATAATCGGAGAGCAAAAAAATAGCAAAAAATATCAACTAACAGTGTTTTCTAAGTTGTATTATTTTGTATGCTTTTTCATACATATGTATGTTCTGCAGCATACGTTCACGTGGAAGGGTAATTTTTAGGGTAAACTATAATGAGAGAAATTTTCAAGTGTCATGTAATTAATTTGGAGTTTTAAATCATTTATACATTTTTCAAGGTGTTTTTTCAAATTTTCAAAACGTTTTTAATCACGAGGGGTAGGTGTGTACGTCTTACATATAGTTTTTGGGGGACGGATTATATATCATCGGAGAGAAAAAAAATGGCAAAAAAATATCAACTAACAGTGTTTTCTGAGTTGTATTAGTTTTTATGTTTTTTTTCATACTTATATAAGTTCTGCTTTATACGTTCACGGGGAAGGGTAGTTTTCGGGGGAAATTATAATGAGAAGGAAATTTTTAAGTCCGATTTTAAAATCAGAGAGCAAAAAAAAACAAAAAAATCTCCACTTATCATTTATCTCATTATAATAATTGTTAGTGAGTTTTCATAGGTCGCGGCGCAGAGTTGAGAGTCTATTCGCACTTACGAGGGTCTGACTTCGTCCGTAAAGGTAACTAGTGGGAAGCTTCAAAGTGAGATCCTTAGTCCTCTCCCTTTTGCGCTTTTTATATACGATCTAGCACTTTCGAAATCACGGTATGCATGGTATCTCAATAGATCATTTATGTGACGTTATCCTACGTGCTTATGCTGATGACATAGTCATATTCGTTTACTTTTAGACTAATTTACAAGCCAAAATTAGCCTTATCACCCACTACTGTATGAACAATGTTTTAACGGTCAACGAAGCAAAATCAGAAGTTATGGTATATCACAAAGGTGGCCTTGTGAATTCAAATTTTTCTTTGCACAGGCTCAGCTGGAAGTAGTGAGCGAATTTGTCTATCTCGGTGTCAAAACATTAGACTCGGTTTTTTTTATAAAGAGATCATTAAAAGAATGTCTGCTGCGAATATTTATATGGGTGCTGTTTTAAGAATTTTATTCGCATCTAAATCTAATGTCTAGGAAACTAAGACTACCCTTTTCCGCAGCCTCACGCTTAGTTTTCGTTTTTACGCAATAGAAATCTTATGATTAAGGTACTTTGATTCAGTCGAGAAATTGCAGTCCTCTTTCTTTAGTTAAACACTAGGCTTTCTAACATACATGCTGAATTTTGCCCTCCGCTTAGAATATATTTAAGTCAGCGCTAAGATGGTTGTCGAGGTTGCTGGGTATGCCTGGTGACAGGTATCCTAGAAGATGTTTTCTTAAATTGAAGGCAATTTCCTTTATTTGTATACCCAACATCTCAAAAAGACAGTAGATGTTTGGCATGAATATCTGCATGTTAGGGGCTCCAATCTTACCCTTTGAACATCTACATTTAAACATATGTTTTTCTCCGCGAACAAACTAAATTAAATTTCAGTGGGTTAGAGTAAGAAAAAAATTGTTTATAATGTTATAAACAAACTAATTAACGAAAGTAGTTTTTTACTGATTCGCGATGATTAGCTTTTTGAACTCCACAGCTTATATATGGAATATGGCAGATACTAATGTGTGGTTACAATTATTTTATGATTGGCTGCTGTTTAGAAATTATTTAAACAATTTTTGTGAACAAGTACACATTTCGACCATTTTTCATCACAGACGGAATCTCATTTAAGTCCGGTTTCGCTCATGCTCCTAAATGGCTTCAACTTAAAGCGAACACAAGATTCGCTCACTCAGAATGTGAACAGTTAGTGGCCCCAAAGGGCTACACTTTAAACCTGAAACTGCTGCAGCAGCAATTTTTGGAACGACTTAAATGGGATTTTCATGTATATAAACAATTTTTATAGGCAAAATGCACATTTTGACATTTTTTCATGAAAAGTCTTGTTATTTTATTCTTTAAAAAATTAGGCCTATGCATGAAAAAATCGTAAAAATAGGTACACAGGAAAGTCCGTAGAGTTTACATCCATTTCAGTTAAAAGATTCGCTGCTACCACGCTTGTATACACAGTTACAGGGACTCTCGTGGTGTGGAGAGTTCTCTTACGTAAGCCAGAAGTTTTGCGATCCTACCACCGCGCGACATGGCACCCTAGTCGAGTCTTAAAGAATTTGAAAATGTAAACATGTTTTGTAGCCTCAAATTCTCGTGCTACGCATGAATTTCTTGGTTTGACCTAGAGTCTCAAGTGCTAGATTTTTTCTTTGCCTATTATCGCGTTCGTTTTGTGCTGTTGCACCTGATGGAATAAGATTTTGTTCTTGATGACTGCTATAATCGATCACTCGTATCTCCAACATTGAAAGTAGCTAGTATTCACAAAAATAAGTGGGGATTCAAATGTACTGAAACTATTAAACTCAATCAAAGCCGACACATAGAAAACCAAAAAGGACGTCAAACTTATTAAAACTTATACAGCTCAATTGAAGTCCGATTTTGATGCTCTAAGGATCGAATTTAGTACATCCAAGTGAAAGTCATTAGGAATTAGAGGAAAATATGTACACAGAAAAATCTGAAGATAAAGTTTACATCGATTTCGGTTCAAAGAGTCGCTGCTACCACGCTCGTATACACAGGTCCGGGAGCTCTCGTGGTGGGGGAATTTCCCTTACGTAAGCCAAAAAGTTTCGCGATCCTGCCACCGCACGACATCGCACACTAGTTGCGTAGTAAAGAATCTGAAAACGTAAACACGTTTTCTGGCCTCAAAGTCGGAGTAACACTGACACAACCAGAATCTTGATTAATCTTTATCCTTGATGCAGTCGACTTCAAATGTGTAATCTCTAAGAAAATGCCGTTTGCGACATTAGGTAATAAATATAGAATTTTTCAAGTATTTCCATAAATATTTTTACGAAGTATTCAATCTGCAACTTTGCTTATCAGTAAGTTTTTTTTACCAAAATTTTTTACTTTCGTTAAATTGCTGACGTTCCAATTCAAACATAATTTTAAATATTCACATATTTCGTTGATATAAGTCAACTCTCCAAACTCTCCAAACTTTCCCTTTCACGCGGACGCCTACATTTGTTCCTAACTAAAAAGTTAAAGAAACACTGAACAATTCTGAGAAGATACTTATGAACCATAATAAGCGTTTAAAAAATTATGTTTGTTAATTTGTATTATTTATTATCACACTAAGTAAAAAGTGAACAAAAAGTTCAAATTTCAGAAAAACCGCAACTCTCTGGCGTTAATATAGGAGAAGATAGTTATAAACAATAAAAATTCAATTAAACAATTATATTTTTTAAATTTCTATAATTATTACCTCACTATACACATTTTCGCCCATCTTCCCTAAGGTTAGCCGCCCCCTCTACCCTTTCTCGAAAACAATTCATGTCTACGCAGCTGACTGAAAATTAAAACAAGAAAAAGTGTAAACATTGTTATTAAATACAATTTTTTCTTTAGGAAACCGTATCAACTAAAATGACGATAAATCGTGATCCTGAAGAGTCAATACCAATTTTGTTTTTTAATTAAAGATAAAATTATAAGAAATTTGTGTATTCTAACTTGAAAAAAATAGAAAGTTGTAATACTGACAGAAAATGGGCTAATTGCATGAAGTTTAGATAATATATTTTTTAAATACTCCATAAAATTCTAACGAGCTAAGTGCATTCAAACTTTTTTTTTGAATATTTCATTTTCGAGAGAAAATTATCGAAATCCCTATTCAAAAATGCTGCGACCTCGAATCGGCACATCTTGCAATCCACTTAAACAATCAATGCAGTTGTTTCATTGGCTAATGAAGTCTGTAGCAAACAGCTGGCGAAAATTCAAATTAGGATTTCTAAGAGAGAGATTTCTTGATTAAAAATTGTCGAAAAGCAGCAGCCAGTTGACACAAAAACTCACTAAAAATATAATTTTGCTTAAAATATAAAACCTAAAAAAGATGGTAAAGAATAATGTCATTCAAATGCGTCAGATTTCTCTAAGTATAACCTTAAATTTTTGTCATTCACATGTCGAAATAATGAGATGATTTTTTTCTCCTCCAACCTTTGCCAAGCCTCTTCCGACATATAATTATGGCGCCAAATGTTAAAGTAAGTGATTATGAGTGATTTATTGCATTCACATGCCGACTTTCGGCTCATTCGCACTGTCAGACTTTACAAATCCTAGTTTTAGTAAAATTCTAGGCATTTTAAATAACTTTTAAGGTCATTCTTTATTTTTTGAAATCACGTTTATAGTAATAAACATATTAATCGTTTCTGTTTTCTGTTTACACCTGCAATAGCTAACGGTTATATTAATTCCTTTCAAAATTACGTACATTTGTAGTTTTCTTTTAATTCAACTGTGAACAAAAATATTTTAAAACATACAACAACCCCATTATATTAAAAAATTCATTCGGATTTTTGGGACCAAATTTAAAAAAAATTTCTTTGTTATGATTCAATACGGTGCGACTCCCGCAATTTTGAAAATTTTCAAAAATTCTTTGTACCCAATTTTGTTTTATATTACCCAATGATTCTAACAAGTTTCAATAAAATCGAATTACCCCTTGCAGATCCTGGTATTGCTGATGTATAGTTACCAAATTTTATTTTCGGACTTTGTGGGTGCCGAAACTTAAAGGCCACTTAAAAGCCACGGATACCTTGTTGAACAATCGCATTACACTTAAATTAAAGAAGGTGAAGGCATGAGAGGGAACAAGAGTGGTTAATTATGTTATAATTATCGCTCGTTTACCCCGCACCGCACTGTAACTAATGAGGTGAAACGGATTTGATATCTATTCTGTTACTCGACTGCACCATTACATTCTGTATTAGTAATTCCATTTAAGCCATACTTTACGTCAACGCACAGTTACACAAGCTATCCTCGAGTGTGGTTTGCCTCCCAAATTCTCCAGGAAGTCGAGAGGCTCTGGTGATTATTGTACGCAGCTAAACGCCAAATGCACATCATGATTGCCAGGAAACCCCTCCAGCCTTTGATCAGTTAGCTAATTAAAGCACCATATAAATTGGCCCATTATTTTCATTACTCTTCGTATTGCCTTTTCACTTATCCACATATTTTGACATAAATTTTCATCATTTTGAATTTCTCCAATTTCACCAGCATAGAGCCTTTAATTAAAATTGAATAAACATCTTACCAGAGAAAAATACAGTATTTAAATTAAAGAAATTCTAGCAATTAAAAAATACACGTTTTTTGTCACATGTGTTTCGTTTGATCAAGTAACTATTTATTAAAAACTAGACAGGTGAGGTTTTCATTTTAATTTCACTCGCAAAATTTATACCATCTGCATACTCTTGCATCTGTTCATAGTTTATCGTGAATTAATTCCTTTTCCTCAATTGTAAAATATACTCAAAAATACTTATTCGTAAGGTAATGAAAATAACAGAAGCGAAGATTTGGGAAGTCCAAGGTGGGTTTATGTGTACGAATCAAATAGTTACCTTAAGGCAAATTACAGAAAAAAGTTTGAGAGTAGGAAAAAAAGTTTTCTGTGAATTTGTTGACCTAGAAAAAGCTTTTGAGAAGGTAGATAGAAGTAAACTTTGAAAAGTCCTGAAAGAGTATGGAGTCAATGGATGGCTCCTACAAGCTATAAAAACAATATCTACGGGTAGCAAAACGAGTATAAGGGTAAATGGGAATGTGAGTGACTGTTTCGATATTATTCAAGTAGTTAGATAAGGATGCGTTATGTCTTCATAGTTATTTATATTATTTATGGACAAGTGTTTAAGAATGGCTCTTTTCGACGAATAGGGCGTGGGTCTCAAAACAGCAAGGCTACGTGGCTTAACGTTTGCAGATGATGAGGTTTTTATGGCAGAGTCAATCGAAGACTCACAAAGAATGTTGAATAAACTGAATGCAAGCATGAAGAGCATGGGCCGAAAAATTAACGCAAGTAAAACAAAAACTATAGTGTTCGAAGGAAAGAGTGAGAAAACACTATGCAATATTTTATTAATGAAGAGAGAATTAAACACCTTATACCTTGGTAGCTTATTTACTAGGGACGGGAAGATAGATGAGGAGTTAAATAGACGCATAAACGAAGGTTACAAGATTATTGGTAGAGTAGGGCCCCTTATCAGAAGTAAAAATGTATCAAATAAAGCTAAAATGGCAATACATAATTCTATATTTGTACCGACTGTACTATACGGTAGCGAGGCATAGACCTATCAAGAAACAGATAAGAGTAAAGTTAATGCAATTGACATGAGATTCTTGCGCATGATATACGGGAAACTTCTGATGGACAAAGTAAGTAACGACATAATTCTCAAAGCATGTCGTGCAGAAGAGACCAGGCGGTGGTCACTCAATGCTTTAGATGTGTCGCAACAAAGTCGACGTTGGAGCCATCTAGCGTATACTCATATCCCTAAGATAAGATAATATATTACCTTTCAGATAACCTCCATAAGACCCAGGTACTTTTCAGATAATGGACTTAAAACTAAATAAATTGCAGAAAACAATATAAAAACAAGTAGAAATACATAAATAATTGTCAGAATAATTATGTATGCATTTCTAGTTGTTTTTGTACTGTTTTCTATATGAAAATGTGTTTTTATGATGAAAGAAGATTGTGAAATTATTTTTGAAGTATGTTGCCGGTGAAAACAACAACAAACAGTGACCGTGGTTAATGTTGGCCATTTTGGAAATTTTGAACTTAGACTACGGAGTGAGGTGCGGGTAGCGCAATCGCTGCGCCATCTGGCGTATACTCCTAACGGGATCAAAGTATGTTCAGACACTCTCGCCATTGTGAGTGACCACCGCCTGGAAGAGACGTTAGTTGACACATGCGAAAGAAATCGGTTAAGATGGTTCGGGCATGCTGACTGAATGACAAATGAACGACTAATGAAACAAGTGTATCAAAGTAAAGTTAAGGGCAGCGTGTCCAGAGGTAGACCGGGAAAGAATGGTTAGAATGTGTGAATGAGACTCTAGTTAGAAGAGACATAAGAAGCCACAGAAACACGAAAGCCTGCACACCGAGAAACCTTTTGTTGCAATATCTGCTAAAAATCAGACTAGATTTAACTATTTTCAGTTTGCAATGGAGGGACATAGGGGCACTTTTGCAATGTTTACTACTCCGAGTAGTAACTAGTAACGACATGCCGAACTACAAAATTCATTGGAATAAAATTTAAAAATCTTACATTCATTTCTACAGAAGATTGCAATATTTGAAATGCACTATAGTAACGTCGAGAGAGACCGGCGCACTGATTTATTAAGTGACTTAGTAAAAATTGGTGCAGTCAGATTAAATGACGAAAAAAAAACCCAACATGTGCTGCGTCGCGTTGAAGGTTACGATACGTATCGGTTTACACCAGTGGTCGGTAAACTTTTTGCTCAGTTTTCAGGTATGGTCAGGCCAGCCCTTACTTAATTTTTTCTACTACTTTTCGGTATATTCATGGACCTCACTGTAATACTGTAAGTGAGCTTACTCCAGGAGAGGTCTTTTGTCTACAGGCATGTCAAAGTAAGGAACTTTAAAAACTTTTAATTTTTCAGCTAGCGATTTGAAAATAACATAATCAGCATCTACGAATTTTTTCGATTCCAATGATATATTACTTGCCTAAAAAAGTTGAATATTTGACGGAGTTTAATATCGAGAAAGTTCAGCTTCCTATTCAATTTAATACTAAATACTTCTCAAATTTTAAACCTTTATAGACAAATTACATGTCTTTGGAATCAGAAAAATACGCGGATTCCAAATATATTATTTTAAAATCACTGATTGCAAAATTAAGAATTTTTTAATCTCAAATTTGTTCCCATTTTTCGACAAAGGAACCATGAGAAAAAGGATGGTCTGCCCAAGCTCGCAGGTACCTGACCAGAAAGTAGGTCGTTGGTCAGCCCGGTCAGGGTAGCCTGACTTGGTCAGGAGCATGCCGACCACTGGTTTACAAGAGCATAAGACGTAAATGGAGACTTATTTATTATGGGATTTTGAACTCTTTCGCACTATTATATTTATTTTAATTGCAATTTACAGTACACACGATTCTATATAGTTTATACATTATTATATACATGCAGAAATATGATATTACAAGCTGAAACAGAAAAATGTGATCAAAGTAAAGCTGGTGGGAATCGAACACGGGTCTCCAACGCGGCAGCACGGCGATATTCCATCCTGCTAAACTAGATAATGAAATACAGAAATTTATCGCCCTTATGACGTAAATGCTAGCACTCAAATTGTTTTCCATTGAATTAGTCATTATTTGTTCACAGTGCTAGCATTTTTCAAATTCTAAGCAATATATCCTAAAGCAATCAAATATCCTAATATCGAGATTGAAAAATAATTTTTTTCTCTGTGGAAAAGGACCCCGCACTAAATGTATGGGAAAATGGCTTTCGGTGGATTTAGCTGAAACTTTGTAATTTTTAAGCTTATAAGTGCCGGATGAAATATCCGTAAAAATATATTAAAAAATTGACGGTTTTAGCGCTATGCGGCGCTAAGCGCTCAAGATCAGTGCATAAAACGAATTACAACAGATTTTGTTACAAAAGCGATGTCAACATAGAAATCACGGTTCAGATCGTGATCTGTCATATTTTCGCCTACACCGTTGTCTCATATAGCGCGCTTCTCAAAACGATCAAACGCTAAGCGCCCAAGATTTTAACTTGACTAATTAATCAATTCTTTAAAGGCAGAAATAGTACCCAAAGTAACATTAGTAACTATTGCGCACATACCGATAATAAAATTCTACCCTTCGCAAGGTGGTTGAACGCTAAGCGCTCAAGATCAGCGAATAAAACCAATCCTAGTAACTTTAGCGACAAAAGCGATGTCACTATAAGAATCACGCATCAGAAAGCAGTCGGTAATATGTTTAGCCAAACCAATGAGTTATATTGCGCGCTTCTCGAAACGATCAAACGCTAAGCGCCCAAGATTTGAACTTGACTAAGTAATTACTTTTTCAAAGACAGAAATGGTATCCAAAGTATCATTAGTAACTAGGGCGCACTTCGATAATAACAATGTACCCTTCGCCAGAGGGCCGAACGCTAAGCGCCCATGATCAACGAATAGAACCAATTCTAGTAGCTTTAGCGACATAAGTTAACACCGTTGACTCATATAGCGCGCTTCTCAGAACGGGTAAAGGCTAAGCGCAGAAAATTTGAACTTGACTAAGAAATCACTTTTTCAAAGGCCTTGCACAAAAGAAATGACAGACAAACATACCGTCGTCGATGGAAATAATGAGTGAATGCTGCATGATGAACGACTGTCACTTTTTAAGGCAAAAAGCGAACGACTTCAGAATGAGCGACGAACTGAAAGTAGGCCTAATGACTTAAAAAAAGTTGAAACCTCGGCATTCACTTAT
>NC_046664.1:109570603-109573901 GCF_010883055.1 Belonocnema kinseyi | reverse complement strand
AATTGTGTTGTATTTCTTATTCCCTTTTTGTGTTTAGTTTCTTGTGTTTATTTGTTTTATTTTGTTGTTTCTGAATTTTTCTTTCGTTTTATTAATACATTCTTCTGCCTTTCAAGACTATAGGAGCTTGTTTCTCTTATGGTTTAAAAAATGGCATTCAGAGTTCGAGTTAATTGCTATGTGTGCGATAGAGTCTATCAACCAGGACAAATGGCTCGATTTGATGGAAATAATAATCCTGATAGGCAAAACATTGCAATTTTTAGACGCCTTCAACTTTGAAGACCACCACTTGAAGTCGCCGATGAGAGTAGGTTATGTCTCAATTGCAGTCAATCGATTCGCAATGAGATGGAAGAGCTCCAACGTGACCCAGGCTGTTTAAGACTGAATGTTCTTACACAAACAGGCAGGCAAACGTGCATGTTCTGTAATGCTGATGTTAATACTCCAAGACTTTCAATTGAATGTAGAGTTAACGCTTTTATTGTCATGGACATTTTCATTCCAGAAGAAACAAGAGCATCCTTAAATCATTTGGATGAACATGGTTTCATCTTAGGCCCCTTGCTTCCTGGACTACAAGCGATTAATAGACCGTATAGGATTCCGGGATACATGGACATGGTGCCAGGTACGTGAGAAAAAAAGGTTTGCTGACTTTCCTTTGCAAAATCCGCAACCAGAAATTCCCAGAGCTATTGCTATCATCGATGGAACTTATGCTTACATGCAGAAGAGCAGTAACTTACGCGTACTTCGACAGTCATTCTGCAAACATAAAGGACGTCACTTGGTAAAACCTGCTCTCATTGTTGGTCCAGACGGATACATACTTGAAATACAAGGACCATATTTTTCTGACTCGCGAAACAATGACGCACAAATGCTGATTAACGAATTTGAAAGAGATGTGGAAGGTATGCGAGAATTTTTCGACATTGGTGATATTTTTATAGAGTACCGTGCATATAGAGATGCCCAACTACTTTTAGAACGCTTAGGAATTGTCTCCAAGATACCACCATTTCTCCAACAAGGACAGAGTCAATTGGTAACGGAAGAAGCAAACGAAGCTCGGCTAATAACGAAATCTAGATGGATAGTGGAATCCAGAAATGGCCACATAAAGTCCATTTTCAAGTTCTTCGAGAAAACCATTCCGATGGCTCATGTACACAATCTAAGGGACTTCTATCGTATTGCTGGTGTCATAATTAATCGATACCATCCTGTTATCGAGATACGAGGCGCTACAGCAGAGCTTGCAAGAGAATATATAGCGAGAGCTCGTGAGCCAAATATTGTGCAAGCGCGCGTAAAAGTGGACAATATGCGCTACGGAAATGAAAATTGGAATCACCTGCATGAACTTCAAGTACCACAATTTCCTTGCCTTACATTGGAAGAAATACGCGACATAAGAATTGGCGTGTATCAAGTAGAACTTGCCCCATCTTACGTTCAAGACAAGCTGCAACGAGAAAAAGATGAGGAGTTTCAACTAGATACGCGACTTAATGAACCTGGTTTGATCAGAGTACGAGTATTTTCTCGTTTCCGAAATGCGACAAGGTACCAGCTGTGGATAGCGTTCAATGAGATCGATGACATAGGACCAGACAATGGTCATAGGACCAGACAATGCTGCTAATAGACGTGAACAAGCGAACCCGAATCAAGAGCCAGAAATAGTTTAATATTTCGCAAAAGCTACTGGGATTGGTTCTATTCGCTGATCATGAGTGCTTAGCGTTCGGCCCCGTTGCGAAGGGTACACAGTTATTATCGGAACGTGCGCACTAGTTACTAATGTTACTTTGGGTACCATTTCTGCCTTTAAAGAAGTGATTAATTAGTCATGTTGAAATATTGGGCGCTTAGCGTTTGATCGTTTTGAGAAGCACGCTATAGTAATCTGTTGTAATTCGTTTTATTCACTGATCTTGAGCGCTTGGCGCCGCATAGCGCTAAAACTGTCCATTTTTTTGGATTTTTTTTACGGATATTTCATCCGGCACTTATAACCTTAAAAATTACAAAGTTTCAGTTAAATCCACCGAAAGCCATTTTCCCATACATTTAGTGCGGGTTCCTTTGTTTTTTAATTGTAACTTTTGGATTTATCCTAATTTATTGTAATAAGGATCTTTGCATCAAACCAAATTGAGTGATTGATAAATTTAAGGAATTTCAGCAGAGCGTTGATCGGCTGACATCTAGGCTAGGCTTGCTTACTAAGTCACTTGCTAATATTCGAGAGCGATTTTACAAATTTGTCTTACTCCATTATACAATAAAAATAGAAAGTGTCATAGTATAATTCATATTCCTACAGACAATAGCAATTCCTCTTACAAATTTAGTCTCTTATGTTATTTTAGGTACTTATTACTTCTACTCTTTTTATACAATTTAATTATGTCCCTAATAATTTATCCTATCTAGCATAGCTTACGATCATTGTATTAAAAGATACGAATTATCGCCTTGGACCCTCGATTATAACCTAATTTATTCATTTTTCTGGTACAAAGTTTCTCAGTGCATGAAAGAATGCATGGACATAAAAGAAGCTAGAGAAATATGCCAGAACAGAAAAATATGGCGACAAATAGTAAATAAAAAGAGTGTCAGTAGAGTGAATGACGCCTGAAACAAAAGACCTTGGATACTAATGGACCCAAGTGGGGAACCTTAGATAACTCTTTTGTGTGGATCTTCACTTGGGGTGATTGCTAGAGAGATTGATCAGCAACCTGGGTCGGAACAGTGTTGCGGAACGAATGTGTTATTTAAATAAATATTACGAGAATTCTGGATGAATAAGCGACGAAAACATCCAGAATTACGCAACATCCAAAAATTTTGTTTAGAATTAAATGAAAACATTTTATAATGTTATTTGGTTGCTTGGCAGAAATTCGTATTGAGAAAGGAAATTTATTGTATGGACTTGGAGAATCAATGTTCGGAACATTTGTCAAAAGTAAAAAATTTTTCAAATTATTTGAAAACTCGTATTATACTGGATTAGTCCGTATAACAGGGACATAAGGAAAGGAAAAGTTCTCAGCATGATTTCCACTCTGTATGGAAGCGACGAAGGAGTAAGATAAAATGTCATAAGAGTTTAATTGCAGGACTGCTTTTCTCAAAAACCATTTACTTTTCTGTATTTTCCTGCATCCCTAACAATATAATATACCCCTGCGTTGAAAATAAGTTTAAAAAACAGGGTTCTGCACGTGGAACGGCACATCGAGCGGAGCTTGAATTATTCTTGGCTTCAAAGTGC
>NC_046664.1:109561044-109570503 GCF_010883055.1 Belonocnema kinseyi | reverse complement strand
CCTTTTAGAGATTTAGTTTTTAAATATTTGTTTTTTTGAATTATTATGGATAAGATAAATATTTGGTGCAAATCTTAATCAAATTAAATTACAAATAACTAAAAAGTCAACGGGTAGTAGGCAAACTCTCATGCGTCAAAGTGGAGGAACAAAACATTAATGAACAAGTTATAGTGCGAGGCAGAAAACGCGAAAGTCAGAGGCCGCAATGAGCCAAGCTTCGACACTTCCCCCTAATTACATTTTCATACGAACCGTTTTTCCCTTTATTTTCCTCGTGCACAGCGACCGTTTTCCTCCGAGTGAAGCTTCTCCTCCCGATTTTGCATCCTCTTTTAATCCTCATACCACCCATACTCTCAACCTTTCACACTTTTTCCTTCACGCTCGTCCAGTTCAGCAGCTTTCATGCGCTGTCGCGCACCAGAATACTAATAACAAGAAAAAAAACCGCGATCATACCTAAAAAAGGTCCAAAATGTTCTTCAGCTCTTCGTGAGTTACGTCAATATATTTGTTTAGGAAAAAATGCTGCATTTTTGTAGGTAGATTTATCAGATCGATAGAGGGAGGCTGGAATATTTTTCGTAACATTTTGTACATATAGTACATTATTACGAAACGAAATTTTAGATCGTGTGGCAAGCGCGACAAGTTGGGCAATCATATGAGTGGTGATTGACCAACGTCACCCTGGCCATACGCGATATTTTTTGTCCTAGTGCACGACAAATAAGACGTTGAATGAATATAAGTGTCTCTTGTAGGCTTTTGGAGCAATGAAGATTGCAGCGGTAAGCGGTCGGTAAGCGCATTCCCGCTCCTATCAGCGGGCGGGAATAACACCTTTCCGCCCGCTGATACGGGTTAATACGGGCACTCTCTCGAAATGCGCATGCGTCGCCATTATCGGACGGCGACTTCATACTCCGCCGGCTTTACAAGCACGAGGGTCGCGTTTATCGTGCACGTGGGACAAAAATTCTTTTGTGCTTCATCAATTCGAGAAACTTTGTATTTTTGAAAAATATATTTAGCAACCAAAGATATGTGACCTACTCTCACCGAAATCGATGAATCTAGTCTACCCTACGTGTATTTCGAATTTTGACATTTTGACTTTGGATTCGAAATCAGCGACTCAAAAACCTTTGTATAGTAAGTGTCAGTCATACCGGTTTTCTCTTACAATTTTTGTTCGCCATGTCGGATCCACTACTTTTTATTATGAAATTTTGACTGCGGATTTGAATTCAGTGACCTCAAATCATAACCGCGGGTTATACTAGTTGTGCTAACAGACTTAAATGATATTTTAGCAGCGAGGGATTTAAAAAATAAAAAGCATAGTAAACTAGGGTTTTGGCCACAATGCTATGGGACCTAAATGGACAAATTTAAGTTCAAAAATCTCAACTCTAACCGAGATTTTGAAAGTGATAAATATTTTTTTATGACACATGCATGATTTTAGTCCTTTTCGACGCCTATGAAGCGGGGCTAAAGCTCTACTTTTTACTCGCTAGGAAGTAATCCCTATAAAAAATAATCTATAAGCTCGCATTTTATGATAATCAGCCCACTCGCCGTAAGAACTATAAGGAAATTTTAGTTGCATATAATAAAATTTTGCAGTAATTTATGGAAAGTTACCATACATAATTGATCAAATCGCCGTAAATTACCATAAGTTACCGAAAATTTCCGGAAATTTATAGAGATTTTTAAATTTAATTTTGGCCAATTTATGGTAAGTTACTATAAATTGCCCTTAAAAATACCGTAAATAATGCTTCGTTTATTCGAAATCCAATATGGGCTAAAATTATGACTGTATTTCGAGAAATTTCTGAAATCATACACACGGGAAAAAATGCGGGTGAAGGGGGGGGGGGGCAAATAACCTAGAACCAATGTTGTTCGCATCGGCTGGACCTCTATCGGTTCGAAAATGAAAGTACGGTAGTTCAATTCTCTTGGGAACAGTTTGATTCGGCTAGCGAACGCCCGACCTACCAGGGGACTTTTTAGACTTGTGTATGTTTTCAATACGTGTCTGCAACTCGAGCGTCGAAAAAGTCTCTTCCCCTAGGCGCATAATATACTACTTTACACATTCGTTTCTTATCTATTTTTGTTTCTTAATATTTCTTTTTTTTAAATTATTTTTATTATTTCCTTTCTCTCCTAATTTCCTGGCACCTCATTTCTTTCTATCCCTTCCCTTTCTCCGTTCCAAACCCACCATAATCCGTATATCTGTATTCTCCCTTACTTAACCCATGTTCTTCTTCCCTTTTTTCTTTCCTCTTCTGACATTTTCTTTAACTTATACTGCATCTTTCTTTCTTCCCACATACTTCACTTTGATTGATAAAATAACATTTATTTAGTGTTAAAAGCGTTGTGAACATTTTTTCTTCGTCACATTACACTCCAGAATTATTATATTCAGGATTGCTATGGGTCAAGGAGTTCCAGAAAGTCAGGGAATCTCTGGGAATTTGAAAACTTCAAAGAAACATCAGGGAATACCTAGCATCCAGGGAATTCTCGATAATCACAAGTTTAATGTAAATTGATTAATTTGTTAAAAATTCAATAATTTTGTCAAAAAGTCATTCTTTGTGGTTGAAAAATGTTTTTTTATGATTCACCATTTTAGTTGAAAATCCTTTTTTTGTTAAAAATGTATCCATTTTATCGAAAATTATTTATTTTCTTAAATTAATTTTTCTAACTGTAAATTTATGTATCCCATGTTTTATTAAACATTATCTTCTTTACTTAAAATTTCCACTAGTTGGTTAAAAATTCATGAATCCTATATTAGTTTGGTGAAAGCGTGACTCAAAATAGACTTATCGCTTTAAATAAGGAACGTTCATATGCTGGTGAAGTAGTAATATTTATATGTAAGGTAAGAACACCAGTTTTAGACATACGACCAGTTAGTAATAACCTGGGTGAATTTCTTTATTTATTGAAAAGTTTAATTTAAATCAAAATGTAAATGAAGGTTTAGTAGGGAGAGCGTTCAACAAGCGCAATTGAGTCGGGACTTTTTTTTAAACAAATATCGTACAAAATAAGGTGTAGACATTCAGTCAGCGAATTTGTGTGTCGGTGAGAAGGTTTCTGTTTGATATTTTGATATTTAGCCATAACTTAGCCATAACTTCGATATTTAGCCATAATATATAGATATTACGGCATAATATCTAATGTCTTCTATTCAACATACAAGATCTTAAAGGCCAATATATGTTTCTATTGGAAGTATAAAACGTGTGATATTAATAGTTAATTTCTAAGATATTAAAAAAGAAAATTGTATCGGAAGAATGTCGTTAGTGCTTCATGTAGCAAAAAAGATTTAAACCCCGCTTTGTCATGTCTCCTGAGCATTCGTCGTATGTGTTGTGATTTTTCGGATATATATAGCGCTATAAGTTTTCGTTAAAAACGGATTAATTGTTTTTGGATACATTATAATTTTCTCAAGGAAATGCGCACTCACCTACAGGCATTTTTCATGTTAGCCTTGAACATATCTACATTTCTTCCCTTAGTTAAATCTCTAAAATATTAACTAGTAATATCTAGATAGTCTATGCTAATATATATTTTTCTCCGTGTGTAGGGCAAATATGTGTATAATGGTTCATTATAAGCAATAATATTAACCGGTCCGAGAATTTGTAAAAGAAAAGGTTAGTGACAGGATCAAGGAAAATTTATTTGAAGAAGAATCACTCTTGTGTGAGGTAAAGAAAACTTTATGGCCTTTAACTTTAATATTTTCTAATTTTCTTTAACTGTGATGGTCATTCTTATCGCAAAAGTCTTTGAAAATTGTGTTGTAATAGCCGCACATCAATGAATTGCTTGGAAGTTAGGGTGTCTATGAGCATAACCATACGCGTATATCAAATAATAACAGCCTCTTGTTGACACAGTTTGGACTCTGATCCTAAAGTAATACGCCAATTCGTTAGAAAATTCATTTTTCATGATATGCTAGTAACAAATCGCCTGCTAGAATTTGAGCCTGTATTCGGTTGACAACATTTTGTGCTCATTACATCATATTACGCACTATTCCAAGTATATGCCTAATTGTATTTTCATAAAAGTATGCAATCTTCCCATCCGAATACTATTAAAAAATAGTTATTGTACGTTTTATACTCATGTACTTAATCAGAAACAAAAATTAGCAATTTTAAACCACATCACGTGCTTCTGACATTAAACTGTTCCAAATGTCGCTTTGGACCTGTTAGGGACAGAGAAAAAGCACTATCATAAAAAACAATACCTAATGACAGAATATTCCGGGTTATACATTCGCCATTGCCTTATAAAGTCAAGGAGAACTATATCAGGCTTCGAGTGCGCGACAGAAACAATTTTCGAGAATATGAAGTTCTAGAATATACGACACTTCTCGTTTTCGTCAGTAGACTCTATTTCCCTAGGGGCGTTTGGCGAAACGATATCAGGGCTAAAACCGTAAGAGTGACAAAGATGGTAAGAAAGCACTCTTAGTGCCGCATTGTGCCTTTGGTTGTAGGTCGTTCTCTCGTCAGTTGGTGACGGTATGCTAAAGTTGAAATGGCTGGCTTCGATCCCGGTGAGTTGAGGAAAGCAAACGTTAGTTCGTACGACAGAATGATCCATCAAGTTTCTGTTAAAGATGCCGTGCATTATCTTATCGGGGAACTGTTTGCGGAAGTTTTTTCCTGTGCTTTCTTAATACGGCCAAGGCAAAGTTTTTCAGAACCTCTCCTGAATGTTACGTCCTGAATGCGGCTTTGTGGCACGCCAAAGTATGTATGCATATAGGTCTCTTTAGCGCCAAGGTATCGTATAGCTTTTCTGCCGACGAGCTCAGAGTCTTCGAGAATGCCATTAAGTTTTCCTTGCTTTAAATTAACCTTGTGTCATTTTTCCAACCCAAACTCCATTCCAATCTTCCAAGTGTACTCTTTCACAATCCCTAAAGCTAGGTCTAGTAGCTCTTTATTTTTAGTATAGATCTTGAGATCATCCATGTTAAAGACAGAAGTGATCTTATGCTTTCGATACCCAGGTTTTCGCAAAAGCACCTTTAGTAATGGCGAAGTGCGAAAAATACTGGCAAATAATGTGAGGCAAAAAAGAAGAGGACACATAGATAACACGACAGTCCAGTAAATGTTACAAGAATAGGTAACCGATTCTCAAGTTGTGCTGACCTGTTGATCAGTAGATTTTACCGATCCAGTCGCTATTCTGTACAGTTCCTGGATGCTGCAACTGCGAATTATCATGTCACTTTAACGAATAATATAAAGAGATCTTAGTTATGTTATCGGCGTAAGCTATAGTTAATACAGTACTATAAATTGTGAAAAAGTATTGCTAAAAAATAATTAATAAATAAGCGCACGGTTAGTTTTTATAAACATTTTCAGATATACTTATAAGTAATCGGTATTTTTAAGTTATAACTCTTATAATACCATTACAATTTTTCAGGCAATGGGGGGGGGGGATTTAACGCATAAACCTAACCACGCAAGTCAATAGTCTTAACCACTACACTATTACACGAGTTGCAATTTGTAAGATAATTTTGAAATGCATTCGTATCTGAGGGTGGTGACCTCGGGAACGACTTCTGAATACGCGACCATGCCATCGCGAAACACAACAAAAGTTCCAGCATTTACCTCATATCTATATGTGACGTGCCACGAGAAAAGGGGACTAACAGGGAAAACTAGAATTTTACAGGGCGAGCGATAGAAGTGGATCCCTTTTCTCGGTGAAAGGCGACGCCTAAAAACCTGCCCCACTTCTTACAACTACACTCTCACTAGTCGTGTCCCAGTAAAGAAATAAACAAAAAGCATAAATACATAAGTATATTTAATAATATATTTAATAGTACATTTAATAGTATATTTAATCTAATAAACTATTTTATAAGTATAAATAATGCTTAAGAATTTTTTCTGATTTTTTTGCTAGATAGAGCAACTCCGAAACTATCGATAGAGACGAAAAACAGATCTGCCATATTTTCCGCGTGAGTCCCCTTTTCTCGTGGCACGTCACATATGTCAGCTGAAACAGTCACGGAACAAAAACAAGTCTTGCTCCAATAAACTCTCAAGTGTACGCGATCTGTGAATAAGTTGTGCCATCCAAAATTGTATTATTTTTATAAAGCTCCTTCCTTGTTAAGTGGGAATATGGAGTAATGTGACGACTGTCACAGAAATGTCAAAAAGGAATGTTATTCAGGTGATGTAATCCATTCATTTGTCGATTGCGTCGTGAATTCACCCGGTGCTCCGTGCGGATAGGTTGCGTTGCGACTTTAGGGGCGAGCTAAGTAAACCAATCGGATCGGTAGCATGTATCGATCTTTCGGTAATGTCCACTGCACCACTATTTTAATCTCGTTTCCGTGGATATTAAATAACGTACAGTATGTAATACGAGGGAATAGAGGTTTATTTTACTGAAGGACAACCCTTGAATTAACCTTAATTTCATTGTGATATTTACGACATACTAAGTGATTTTGACATTTTCGCCCTCTTAATAAGAGCAATTTATATTGTTACGGTAACAAGAAACCCTTTACAATTCTCGATAAGTAAATATTACATTTCTTTTTTCTGCGTGTAGATTTTACCGATCCAGTCGCTATTCTGCTCTGTTCCTCGATGCCACAATTACGAATCATTAACAGTACAGATTATTATTTGACGCAACTATAAATTGTAACAAAATATTGCAAGAAATTATTATTAATTGAACAAATGTTTTATTTTTAGATATTTTTTCGTATACGCATAAACCTAAGCTTGCAAGTCGATTATCTTCACCACTACATTACACGAGATTCGATCTGTAATTTAGCATCTGTAACTAAGGTGGCGGCCGCGGAATACCTACTTCTTGTTCCAATAAACACGCAACTGTACCCAATTTGTGAATAAAATGTAACATACAAAATTGTGTCATCTGTTAAAAAAGATTTTCATTGATAAGTGGGAATATGGATTAATGTGACTTTGGGAGCGAGCTAAGCAAGCCAATAGGATCGGTAGGATGTACCGATCCCTGTGTAATGTCCGTTATACCACTAATGAAAACGTAGTTCAGTGTATTTTATAAATCTTACAATATTTAATTTTGCGTAATAGAGGTTTATTTCACTAAAGAATTACCGTTAATTTTACCATAATTTCGTTGTGATATTTGAGAAATGGTAAAAGATATTGACGTTTTCACCCCCTAATTAACAGCAGTTTTCACTTTTACTGTTACAGGGAACACTTTGCATTTCTTGATAAGTAAATATAACATTTCTTTTTTCTACTTGTCATGTTGTTATTTGTAACACGATGTTTGTCAGGTGAGATAGTATATCTGATTTTCCAAAGTGGCATTAACCTCTCTGTGCATCTCACCGGTAGTCAATCTAGGCCATTCATAGGTAGTACTGGTTGGATGCTGCGTTTTTGCTGAAACATTATTCGATGAGCAGGTTCTCCCGACATCCTGATACGCCTTTCTTCAAGCCGCGTTGTTCCTACGTCTCTCGCCACACATACCTGATTGTACAAAAAATCCTATTATTTAGGATAGCTGTGAAGGCCTTATACAGCTTGTTCAGACCAGTTATTATCCTGTAATTCACAGGGTCAGACAAGGTGTCCATCTTCTGGAGGAGCAGTGTGAGTCCTTCTACTAACTACTCCAGAATAGACTTTTGACTTTAGATATGAGGTGAAAATGTGGACTAGATGCTGGTAGGTTGCAGAAAACTTCTTCCACCAAAAGGTCCTGATACATTCAGGTCCCGGAGTGGAATAGTTCTTCATGCCTCTTAATATTTTTTTCAGCTCCTCGGTGGTGATATGTGCGCATTCCTCATCAGGTGTTATAAGGTCACTGTAAAGCTCCTTGAAGATATTTATATTCTTTTTATCTTCATTCAGAGGATGCTAGACTCCCGTAGAATTCTATTCAAAATGCATCGACCTTCTCTGGTCTGGAAGGGTGGTCGACAGTAACTGGAGGGTCTTGGAATCTTTGAGATAGGTCAGAGAAAAACTGTTCATTTTCACTCACCTACCTAGCCCTCCGCGTCTAGGCTTCTCCTAGCGTCAGATAGTATTCGTAATCTATCAATGATATGCTGCCTGATGGTCAGCAGCTTTGATTTCTTAAGTGTGTGATGACGAATCCGCAGTTCGCGCGTGAACTGTCGGCCCTGGTTTTTTAAATTCCTGCCAGATGTTATGTAGCTAATCACACACTGAGTACGGGATGCCGTCTAGTTCAGCCATATCTTTTGGCTTCAGAGTAACCTGAATGTTGATGTTTCTCCTACTCCTAAAGCATCGCTCTTCCTCTATCTATTGGATGCCTGCCCTTGCTTGGTTTCAGTGTCGCCTCTCTTTTTCTGTTGCTAGGCACAGTTTCGCAGAAGAATAATGTGAGAACTCTGGGTGTTTCCCGTACCACAGCTCATGCGGTAGCCCTATATAACTTTCTCTTTTATGGGGCATACTGGTATCGCAGCAGTCCTGAAGGTCGTCCCTCAGTCAAATCTGTCCAATCAAAATATTCAGATTATGCCGGCCCATTGCAATGACTCTGTTTTGATTGGCTCCCCCAACTCCAGGGTGTTTAGCATTTTTGTACAACCCATTTTCGGGAGACCATCGCGTTGGATTGTTTTGCATCGCACTTACAACTATGTTTCGTGTTATCATTGTTGTTCCCACGAGCAGCTATGAAAAACGGTCCGTCCATCCATTTGAGACACCTCACCCAGGTGCCATTCAACTTTTGGCATAGTTGTTACGCCTACGCTTGAGGGTTATTCGTTCGGGATCATCCCTAGGCTAATTTCCGTAACTGCTTAAATATTATTGTAACTATATTCAGCTGAAACCCTTGTAGTCCAGACGCCATAACTAGTTCTGTCGGATCCTATATGTCGCACAAAATGTTTTATATGATTCGTATGCAGAAGTTTCTCCGGATTCCGAATTTGTGCTGTACGTTTTCGGCAGATTGTGCGTTCTCGAGATATTCGCAATTAATCTATTTTTTAATTACTCCTGATTAATTCTTTTCCATTAAACGTATTTAAAATTACTTTTCTGCACTTCATTAGGTCATTCCGGGACGAATAAAAAATGTCTAAATATATTTGGCATCCGACGAATATTTATTGCACAATAGCAACTAATAGGCGAAAAAAATGGAAAAAATTATGTCTACAAGATCTTCAAAAATTTCATCTAAAAGAGAAATATTTTTCCAAGTTCTAAAAATAACAGCTGAAATACATAAGTACATACACATAAGTTGGAAAAAATTCTTCGATGTGATAATAAATAGTCATTTTTATTAAATAAAGTTCTTGTCGGAGACAATATTTTT
>NC_046664.1:109559048-109560944 GCF_010883055.1 Belonocnema kinseyi | reverse complement strand
GAGATAGGTGGTTACAGTCTGTAAAGGAATAAATACGACGATCCAGCAAAATCCTCGTGCACCCTAAGAACACAGAGCGACCCAAGGACTACCGCCTTCTGCATTTTTCCCGCAAGTGTTTTCGCATATTGTTGACATGCAGGGATGCGTTTCAGGCCATTAACAAGTGAAAACTTCGCAACTCCAAGAGCGCCGATGATAAGGACGATTAGTTTAACAGAATATTCCGGGTACAATCGTTGAAACTCCTTTATAAGGTCTCGATACCTCTCTTTCTTTTCATTCTCCTTGGTTATGATGTTTTTGTCAGCTGGTGCCGAAAATTCGATAACGAACATGGTTCGCTTCTCGAAGTCAAGAAGAACCATGTCAGGCCTCGAGTGAGCAACAGAAACAATTGTCGAGAATATAAAGTTCCAGTATATGCGGCACTTCCCATTCTCGACAATTGACTCGATTTCCCTAGGAGCATTCAGAGGAGCGATATTAAGGTTAATGCCGTAAGAGTGACAGAGATGGTAATAAAGCACGTTTAGTGCCGCATTGTGCCTTTGAATGTAGGTCGTTCCTGCGTGTGTTGGGCAACTAGATAGTATGTGAGCTAAATGCTCGGGGTGTGCATGGCACGCCCTGCAGCTATCATCGGGAATGTCTTGGCTCAAAATGTGGTGACGGTATGTTAAGGTGGAAATGACACCGTCTTGGCATGCAAAAATGAAACCCTCCGTACCAGACTTCAATCCGGGCGATTTAAGGAAAGCAAACGTTAGCTCAAAAGACATTGACTGATCCTTCACATTTCTGTGGAAGATACCGTGCTTTCTCTTATCGAGGAGCTGTTCACGAAAGTTTTTCTCTTGTGCTCTCTTAATCCGGGCTTTCAGGAGTGAGTACTCGAGATAGATAAGATTTGATGCATTTTGCTCACCCCTAATACTGAAGTCAAGTCCGAGTGTTTCAGAAGCCTCCTCCGCTGCTTTGTAGAGAAACGCTCCTTTGCCCACTTCTTCGTAATTCCTGACCATTTTAAGAAGAGGGTCTCTTCCATTTTCAACTCTACGTGCTGTACCCAAAATATTCCTGTTGTGAAGACATTCAAGACTCAATATTCCGCGACCACCTTGACGGCGTGAGATGTACAGTCGTGGAAGGGAAGACTTAAGATGCATGCTTTTGTTCATGTGCATAACCTTTCTTGTCCCGATATCAAGGGATCTGAGCACGTTCTTCGTCCATGGGACTACTCCAAATGAATAGAGTACTACCGGGACGGCAAGCATGTTCGTTGCAGATACTTTGTTTCTCGCCGACAGTTCGGAAGACCAAATCTGTCGGATAAGACGTTTGTATCTGCTTCGGAGAGTATCCTTTATAGATGTCACATCCTGAATGCGGCTCTGTGGCACGCCCAGGTATGTCTAAGTCTCTCTAGCGCAAAAGGTGTCGTATAGCGCTTCTATCAACGAGCTCAGGATCTTCAGGGATGCCATAAAGTTTTCCTCGCTTCAAATAAACCTTGGCACATTTGTCTAACCCAAATTCCATTCCAATTTCCTTAGTATATCATTCGACAGTCCCTAGAGCTAGATGTAGTTGCTCTATTTTTTCAGCATAGATCTTAATATCGTCTATGTAAAATACATGAGTGACCTTGTACTTTCGATCTGCAGGTTTGCCGCACAAGTACCCGTCGGAATGGCAAAGTGCTAGAGATAGTGGCAATAATGCAATGCAAAAGAGGAGTGGGCTCATGGTGTCGCTCTGAAAGACACCTTTCTGAAAGGTGACCTTTTCAGTTGTCACACGATTTTTTCCAGATGAGATAGTAAATCTGGTTTTTCAAAGCGGCATCAATCTCTCTATGCACCTAACTATTTGCGGATGAACCTTTAAGAT
>NC_046664.1:109534916-109558948 GCF_010883055.1 Belonocnema kinseyi | reverse complement strand
CTACGCCTTTCTTTGAGCCTCGTTGTTCATACATTTCTTGCCACACAGGTTTAATTGCCCGAACGATCCTATCATTTAGGATAGCTGTGAATATCTTATAAAGTCTGCTCCCGGTGCGGAATAGTTCTTCATCCCTCTTAATACTTTTTCACCTCCTCGGTAGTGATGGGTGGGCACTCTTCATCAGGTGTTATGAGGGCATCCCACAGCTCCTTGAAGCGATTTATATTTTCTGAGGCTTCGTCCAGTCTATGCTGCACTTCGTAGACTTCTCTCCAAAATACTTCGACCTCCTCTGGTTTGGATGGGTGTTCGATAGTAACTGCATTCGTCTTTTGGTCTTATGATCAACCGTTGGTTTTGTTTTACGGTTCGCATCGGCCAAAGCTCTCGCTGAATTATACACACAATAATTGATAGCCCAGAGGTCGGATTCACCGGAAAAATGTCCACGAAGCTCGTCATCCATTTCATCCAGATCTTTAGGCTTGAGAGAAACCTTGGTGTTGATGTTTCTCCGGGTCGTAAAGCATCGCTCTTCATCTATTGGATGCCTGCTTGCGGTTGGTCTTAGTGTCGCCTCTCTTTCTCTGTTGCCGGCTTGTTCTAACTGTGGTAGAGTAGGCGTTCCTGTTACATAGCCCCTTTTTCGGAGTAGTTCAGCATGGTTTCGTAGACGTTGCTGCGAAAAGTGCGATAGCTACGGGTGTTTCTCGCACCACAGATCATGCAGCCGTGCCATGTAACTCCGTTGAGGGGCCACACTCGCATCGTAGCACTCTAGCAAGTCGTGATTCAGTCGCTCCGTCCACTCAAAAGTCGCGAGATCCCGCCGATCCATCGCATTGAATCCATTTTCATTGGCTGTCCCAGCTCCAGATTGGTCGGCATTGTTGGCCGACCCATTGTCGGGAGCCCTGCGCGTTCTGTTCTTTTGAACCGCATTTACTACAACTATGTTTGGTGTTGTCATTGTTGTTCCCACGAGAAGCTAGGGAAAGGGGTTCGTCCATTCTTGTAGAGCCCCGCATGCAAGGATAAGTCTGCGTACTCTGTGAGGTCGCCTGGTATCCCAGAGTCACCGTTCTAGACAACAAGTTCTAAATGTTTTAAATTTAGCATGCTAATTCTCTAAAGTACCTTTAAAACAATAATGTCAAGAAGAAATTGCTTATACAAAAGTTTTTAACCTGTAGAGCACTCTGAATTACAATTATCTATCTACAGTTATGTATGCAGTGAGATGGGGCGAAGCTTAAACAATTTTGGAAATCATTTAAAATTCAGGGATGGAATTCAAATTTCTGAATTTTTATTCGTTTAATAGTTATCAACTTTTCTTTTTTTTTAAGAATCCGACAATGGGCTCGATAAGAAACATTGTAAACTCGAAAGCGCGCATCTGGCAGGCTGGTTCGGAGCCCATATGCGTGGAAATACAAAGTTCTGGCAAAAGGGTTCATGGACCTATTCGGCACCGTGAAGATAGTTTGCGTTTATAAGAAATAAGACATAATTTCATTTCTGCAAAAATAATTTTCTTTCATTTCCTTGAAAAACTAGAATCGGAATAAAATTAAATAAGGGTAAAAGTTATTATCATTTTTTCATTTTTTACAGAAGAATAAAGGTGAAGCTTCCTTTTTGCACCGAAATTATGTATTTCTTCAATTAACTGAGATACTTAAATATTTTTTTCTTCTACTCAGGATTGTCTTACTTTTTTAAATTATTTTGGAAAATATAAGAAGTCATGACATTTTTTTAAATGGTGGTGATTTTTCGAAAAATTAAACATTCCTATATTTTTCAAAAAATGCGTAAGATTCCAAAAAAATATTTTCTTAAGATTCCTCGAAAAATAAAACATGATTCTTCATTTTTGAATAATTCTCTTAAGAGAATATTTAAAAAGATTTTTAAATATTTCCAAAATCGTAAAAAAAAAGAATCTGGAAGAATTGAAGGAATTTTTTTTACATTTTCCAAATTTTCCAAAAATCATTTTAAAGGAATCAAATTTTTCCTGGCATTTTTAGAAAAATTTTCAAATTTAAAAAAGCACCCTTAAAACATTCCAAATTTTTTAGTGACAAGTTTGGAAATCTTTTTAAATATTTTCTCAAAATAATTTTTTAACATGAGAAATCATTTTATATTTTACTTGGAATGTTCTGAAAATGTTTTTTTTTCTTTTGAAGCCTTCCACATTTCTTAAAAAGCTTCTAAAACTGTTATTTGAAATTTGCAAGAATATACATTTTTTTATTAGATTGCGGTAATTTCTCCGAAATTTCGGTACAAATAGGCGAATTTTGTCATGACATAAAATTCGTTTAAATTATTTGAAATCATTTTAAACTTTACATTAATTTTAAAGCTTTGCAAAACTTAAAATGACTTAAGTTTTTTCTACAAATAATACGCAGAATTTCGTAAAAATACTATGAAAAATTTGATTGATTTTAAAACATATTTCGAAATTCTGAAAAAATTGTAAAAATTATTTTAAATTTGAAAAACTCTAAAACAACTTCTAGATTTCTTAGGATTTTTTAACAAAATTTTGAAGCTTTTCCAGGACGTTTAAAGTCTTGTCTTGAAAATAATATAACTCATAATTTAAGAAGTGTTGCGATAGAAAAATATTATTTAAAAAAGTTTTTTATGTTTCCAGCGTAAAATTGCTTAAAATTATCTAATTTTGAAAATTCTAAAGTTCGTTGATTAAATATTTAATTAAGAACAGTGAAAATGATAACGTTGATTTATATTTTTGGAACTGATTCTGAATTTTTGAACTCTATAATTTATAAAAGATAAAAATTCTAAATTTTGCAGTTTATCTGCATTTCATTTTAAATTCTTCATTCTAAAAGTGTTAGTACCTAACTTCCGTTTTATACGTGTAAATTATTGATCATTTGTATATAAATTTTTTTCATTTAAAAACAAAAAATTCAATAGTTCCACTTGGAGTACTTTAAATTGTAGTTTATTTTTTATTACTTCAAATGAAAAATTGTTTAGCTTGGGAGTTCAAACTTATTTATTTTATTGACCGTGAAAACTGTTTGGGAACTGGGAAAACCCCAAGAAATGCTCGAGATTTTTTTCTTCGATTAAAATGGCCATCCTGACCTTACCAAAAATATATTAGATGAATGATAAATAATTCAGAGATATTACTTTACACACTGAAATTACATGTAACTGAATACGGACTCATCAACTCCGAATAAAACAATGTCTAAGAAAGAAACTCTGGAATTATATCATATATTAATACTGAATATAAAATATAAAAAGTATATAAAAAAATTATTTCATAATTTTAATCTTGTAAATTAGTTGCATCTTTTCAGCCTTAATCAGACATAATTGTTTCCAAATTAAATAAGTTTTCCTGGAAGAATAATTCAGTGCATAATATTGTGGCTGAGTAGGCCTCCAATCTCTGGTCGGTATCTACGACGATTCTATGGCTTCTTCTCAACTTCTCATTACATACAGAACGGTAGATAGATCATTGGAATTTCGAGTGTTCTACGGGTTCAAATTTTTTTATAAACAATTTTTCCTTTACATCATTGTTTTAGTGGCACTTTGCAGAATAAGTATGCTAAGTTTAAACTGCTTACTGCTTAAATTTAAACAATTTCACCATTATTTCACAGGAACTTTGTGTCTCGGGACAGCAGCTGTATATTTGAACAAAAATGTTATCTCCAACATGAATTTATTTCAATAGAAATGAATATTTATTTTCACACTGAAGAATTTCCTCCAATTATTAACTTTAGAGAAATAGTGTTTATTATAAAAAGTGTGTATTTTAGCTGTTATTTTCAGAAATGAAAAATAAAAATTTTCACACATAAAACTTGCCCGCAACGTTAAAAACAACGCAAAAACATGTGAGCGCCCGAAAAACAATAGAAAACCAGCGCCAGAACACTGCATATAACATATTTAAATCGCTGGACCCCTGTTAGATAACACATGAATAGCTTTCAATTGTCATATAATGTTCAATGTTGATTCAAATGTTATAAAACAAACGCTTATCACTTTTCTCTAGTAAATTAACAAAAAATATTTCACAGTTTACAAAATGTTTAAAAATGCTAAAAATAACAATGATTTTCCTTCGCTATGTAACATTTCTGAAATGTCGGTTAGCAGGTTTAGAACTCCAGGCCTTCAGATAAATTTAAGTTTGAATTTGAAAATTAAATTTTGAATTATTTATAAACAAAAGAATTTTTAGGGAATTTAAATTGTGAGTATAAAAAATCACAATTGCATTGAATATTTTGTTTAACAATATTAAAGTAACGAAAACTAAACATTCATTATTTTATTTCATAATTGTCAATTTTAGCGTGAAGTTTTAATAGAAGCGACTCAAATCAGGTAAGCGGTTTTGACAGTTCTGGGTAAAAACTGAGTAGATCCGACCTATTGACCTGGGATCGCTAGTAGATACAGGAACTATCTTTGGAGACCCCTCCTCTAGAGTCTAGATTACCAAATCAGAATCGTAATCGCCGCTACATGAACTCGGTTGGATGAATGCGTCTGATATTTCGCCTTACATATTTATTTTCATTTATGCTGCTTATTTAATGATTGATATCTTAGGAGACAGTGGAGTATGATCGAAGGCTTAGAATTAAGTCTTCTATACATTATGATTGAAATGTGACTTTGATGTGTGTATTTTTTTTAATGAGCCTCACATTATCAGGAGCCGTATGTTATTACTCAAAACTGAATAACTGATTTTCAACTACGTCATTATTTGATATTTAATTAATTCATGGGTGTTGCATTTTAACCGGTATGCCACATACGCTGGGTTTGGTATACCTTATGTTATTTCTGGTTAATTTTTTTAACACTATGAACATTCTAGAATAAAAAGCAAACAATATCATGGTCGCTACAAAATCCGAATTTGGAAATTCGCTGACATTGCCCTGACCAATTTCTTATTTTCCCTGACCGTTCTAAATTTATATTTAGGTATAAAAAGAACCTCAAACCTAGGAAATTTCAAATATAACAATTAAGTTTCAACAAAGAAAAATGAGTTTTCAAACAAAGAGTACCATTTTCAATTTAGTGATGAATTTTTGATAAGAAAATTAATTATTCACTAAAAATGTGATAGATGATACTTGCACCTAAAAATATGTTAAGTTTCAATCAAAAATAGTTGAAGTAATCAAAAAAATACGGACTTTCAATCAATTAGTTGATTACTTAACCAAAATAGACTAATTTTCGACAAAGGAGTTGAATTTTCAACTAAGAATGATTTTTCAATCAATGAAGAAAACAAATCTCATCCAAAATGTTGAATTTTCAAACCCAAAAGACGAGTTTCCTGCAAAACAGTTGAGTTTTTTAAACCCATCAATATGAGTTTTTCTTAATGCAGAATGTTCAAGCCAGAATATGAATTTTCGACCAAAAGAATGGATTATTTAACTCAAAAAGACGAGTCTACATCCAAATAAATAAATTTTCAACTGAAAAATAGAATTAAGTTTTCTCTGAAAAAAGATCTTCTTCCCTCCGCTGGGAATGGAAGCACAGGTCTACCAATTGCCAGTCAAGTGCTCTTACTACTAAGCTACTGAAGAGATCGAAAGAAGAAACTTTTTTTAGAGATACACTGTATTTTTCAAGGTGTTATGTTTAATATAAATCAATTTTTAAGGACTCTATATTATCATCGGAGTTGGTAACAATGTCGTATGTGGTTCGATTCCGAGCGGAGCGAAGGAGATCTTTTTTTAGAGAAAATTTAATTTAAAAAAATTTAATTCATAGCTCCATCTAGCCTGAAAAACGTTAAAGAATGTATGTTATTTGAAGAGTTACCTTAGATCGATAGTGTTGATTTCCATTTTCACAGGTGGTGAAATATATCGCCACTGATCAGTTCTTACCGACTCCGACGAGAATACATATTCCTTTTGAAAATTATAAATTTAATAGAAAAGAATGAAATAGTTACTTTTTCTGTTAAAAAATTAATTCTTAACTAAGAAAAGACAACAAATTTTCAACATAATAGTTAAAGTCTCCATTAATGAAATGAATTTTTAAGTGAACAGGCTGGTCCTTTTCTATAAATTTTGTTTCAAAAATCTTTCAATCGCGCTATTGTTTCAAATTTCTAAACATAGAGATTCCCCCAAATTGGAGTTAGATCGATTACTGCTTGCCCATCATCGCATATACTTAAAGTTTTCCATAAGATTGACATTCGAGAACAATTTTGCTTTCAATTAAATAAATGATTCTTCTGTGTTAGATTGACTTGACACAGTGGGAAAATGGTATATTGCGTGTCGAGGGTAGAGAAAAGCAACTATTTTACGAGTGAAATCGTTGTCTCGACCCGAGCTATGCATACAATTTTTCAACATACCAAGAATCGAAATTCGTCTTGAAGATGCCTGTGAAGCGGGTAGACAATCTAGTTTTCTACTCTAGGCAAGAAAGTAATAGATCAATGTCAATACCGGTATCTAATATTACCATTTATATTATAAAAATTGTTTAAATCATTCATAATGCATGCTGAATGAATGATTTAAACAATTTTTATAAGCAAATTCAGAGGTTTGCTATTTCAACGAATAGGCTTAATTTGTTCACGGACTGAAAGAAGTTTTTCTTTCCGATGAATGTTTTCTATAATGTTTTCAAATTTTAAATAAATAATAATTGTTTCATGAATTTTTATAAACAAATTCACAGTTGGGCTATTTTTCAATTAATGGAATTTTGTTTACGGAATCAACTACGAATATCTTTCCGATGACTTTTTTCTATGATGCTTTGCAAATTCCCCAAAATTATGGATTATTAAAACCATATTCGTAAACAAATTTAGAGTTTGGCTATTTTCGAACGGAAAAGCTCAATATTTGTTCACGAAATTAGCCAAAAATGCTTTGCGATGACTTCACTATGATAGTTTTGAAATGGACAATGAGTATTCATTATTTTAACGACGTTCATACAAAAATTAATAGTTTATATTTCAACGAGTAAGTTTATATGTTGTTTACACAATTGAATAACAATGTATTTTCGATGACACATTGCTGTTAAACTTGACAAATTCTCTACAATGATTAATTATTTAAATAAATAATCGTAATAAAACGTTATTTTCACTCCTATTTCATACAAAAGACTCTGGAGTTCAATCTTCTAAAAAGTTTCACATCTGGAGAAATACTTTTGATAATTAGTTTTGTTTGTAACGTAATACAATTTTTTAATATTTTCAACCACTAGAAATTGTTTCTAGATAATTTTATCACAGGAATAAGACCTTCTTTCAGCATTCTGAGAATCTTCAATTAAATGGTACTCCTAAAAAGTTTAAAAAAATTCCATTTTGTTGTTAAATCAAAAATTAACCAAATTTGGTATAAAAAGTCTAAAAATACAAATCTTTTACAACTTCAAAAGGCTTTCGTTTAGAAAACAACATCCAAATGTGAAGAATATTGTAGGTTAAAAATTGATTTGTCTACATAAACTTTTTTTTCATACACCTTAATCGAAAATTCGAATTTTAATGCCTGTAGAGCGCATTGAAATTTCTGCTCTGGCAAGAAAGTCTCAAATCAATATAAATGGTAATATTAGATACCGGTATTGACATTGATCTATTACTTTCTTGCCTAGAGTAGAAAACTCGATTGTCTACCCGCTTCACAGGCATCTTCAAGACGAATTTCGATTATTGGTATGTTGAAAAATTGTATGCATAGCTCGGGTCGAGACAACGATTTCACTCGTAAAATAGTAGCTTCTCTCTACCCTCGACACGCAATATAGAATTTCCCAATGTGTCAAGTCAATCTAACACAGAAGAATCATTTTTTTAATTGAAAGCAAAATTGTTCTCGAATGTAAATCTTATGGAAAACTTTAAGTATATGCGATGATGGGCAAGCAGTAATCGATCTAACTCCAATTTGGAGGACTCTCTATGTTTGAAAATTTGAAACAACAGCGCGATTGAAGGATTTTTAAAACAAATAATATAGGAAAGGACCAGTCTGTTCACTTAAAAATTCATTTCATTAATCGAGACTTTAACTATTATGTTGAAAATTTGTTGTCTTTTCTTAGTTAAAAATTAATTTTTTAACAGAAAAAGTAACTATTCCATTCTTTTCTATTAAATTTATAATTTCTAAAAGGAATATGTATTCTCATCGGAGTCGGTAAGAACTGATCAGTGGCGATATATTTCACCAACTGTGAAAATGGAAATCAACACTATCGATCTAAGGTAACTCCTCAAATAACATAAATTCTTTAACATTTTTCAGGATAGATGGAGCTATGAATTTAATTTTTTTAAATTAAATTTTCTCTAAAAAAAGATCTCCTTCGCTCAGCTCGGAATCTTAATTCTATTTTTCAGTTGAAAATTTATTTATCTGGTTGTAGACTCGTCTTTTTGAGTTAAATAATCCATTCTTTTGGTCGAAAATTCATATTCTGGCTTGAACATTCTACATTAAGAAAAACTCATATTGATGGGATTAAAAAACTCAACTGTTTTGCGGGAAACTCGTCTTTTGGGTTTGAAAATTCAACATTTTGGATGAGATTTGTTTTCTTCATTGATTGAAAAATCATTCTTAGTTGAAAATTCAACTCCTTTGTCGAAAATTAGTCTATTTTGGTTAAGTAATCAACTAATTGATTTAATGTCTGTATCTTTTTGATTAATTCAACTATTTTTTATTGAAACCTTACATATTTTTAGGTGCAAGTATCATCTATCACATTTTTAGTGAATAATTAATTTTCTTATCAAAGATTCATCACTAAATTGAAAATGGTACTCTTTGTTGAAAAACTCATTTTTCTTTTTTGAAACTTAATTGTTATATTTGAAAATTCCTAGGTGTGATGTTCTTTTTATACCTAAATATAAATTTAGAACGGTCAGGGAAAATAAGAAATTGGTCAGGGCAATGTCAGCGAATTTCCAAATTCGGATTTTTTAGCGACCATGATATTGTTTGCTTTTTATTCTAGAATGTTCATAGTGTTCAAAAATTAACCAGCAATAACATAAGGTCACCAAACCCAGCGTATGTGGCAGACCGGTTAAAATGCAACACCCATGAATTAATTAAATATCAAATAATGACGCAGTTGAAAATCAGTTATTCAGTTTTGAGTAATAACATACGGCTCCTGATAATGTGAGGCTCATTAAAAAAATACACACATCAAAATCACATTTCAATCATAATGTATAGAAGACTTAATTCTAAGCCTTCGATCATACTCCACTGTCTCCTAAGATATCAATCATTAAATAAGTAGCATAAATGAAAATAAATATGTAAGGCGAAATATCAGACGCATTCATCCAACCAGGTTCATGTAGCGGCGATTACGATTCTAATTTGGTAATCTAGACTCTAGAGGAGGGTTCTCCAAAGATAGTTCCTGTATCTACTAGCGATCCCAGGTCAATAGGTCGGATCTACTCAGTTTTTACCCAGAACTGTCAAAACCGCTTATCTGATTTGAGTCGCTTCTATTTAAAACTTCACGCTAAAATTGACAATTATGAAATAAAATAATGAATGTTAAGTTTTCGTTACTTTAATATTGTTAAACAAAATATTCAATGCAATTGTGATTTTTTCTACTCACAATTTAAATTCCCTAAAAATTCGTTTGTTTATAAATAATTCAAAATTTAATTTTCAAATTCAAACTTAAATTTATCTGAAGGGTCTGGTGTTCTAAACCTGCTAACCGACATTTCAGAAATGTTACACAGCGTAGGAAAATCAATGTTATTTTTAGCATTTTTAAACATTTTGTAAACTGTGAAATATTTTTTGTTAATTTACTAGGGAAAAGTAATAAGCGTTAGTTTTATAACATTTGAATCAACATTGAACATTATATTACAATTGAAGGCTATTCATGTGTTATCTAAAAGGGGTCCAGCGATTTAAACATGTTATATGCAGTGTTCTGCCGCTGGTTTTCTATTGTTTTTCGGGTGCTCACATGTTTTTGCGTTATTTTTAACGTTGCGGGCAAGTTTTATATGTGAAAATTTTTAGAATCGCAAGCCGAACATAGATGTGTTTGCAAACATTTAAAATAGTTTAGTACAAACATGTTCTGAGTGTAAGTAAATGAGACGCGTCGCTCACCTTTGTCTTTACAGCGATCTATAGACTACAACATCAAAAATGAAGTGAAAGTAGCCACAAAAAACTTTCGACGCACTCACACACTTAACTGCACATACACTGACATGTATCTGACTGGCCTACTCTGAGAGTAAACTGAGCTGATGTGAGAAAAAGCACGGATTTCCCATAAGACACTATCATCAGTTAACTGGATTAGATCGTGGACCTACGCTCTAGATACTAAAATGCAATTTTTGAAATTCTATTAAAAAAATAAAATAAAATAAATTTTTCCGTTTCGCTTCCGGGACAATAACTGTATATAAAAAATGTTCCAGAAAATACAAAAAAATCAATTTCGAAAAAAATTGCAGTTGAAATGTTTAGACCGCGAACTCTTCAATCTAAAGTACATCTTAATCATATAATTCTTATAAGTACGTACAAAATTATATCACAATAAAGTAAAGTAAAATATTCAAAAGTAGCAAGAAATTCATGGGTGCTTGGGTTTCTATTACCTAATATTAACATAATCAATTTCAAAATCCGTAATAACAAATTTTTCGATATTAAAAGTTTAGAAAATTGTTGAATGGACTTAAATAATTGATTAAATTATTATATCTAACAGATAAATAAAAAAAAATCTGCCCACTTCGCGGGTATATTCACATCGCGCGCTACGATCTCGATATTGTATTTACCTCATGTTACGCGATCGATCTTTCTGCAGAGACTTTTTAAAACTAAAGATGAAAGTATCGACAACAGTAATTTGGGGATTATGAATTCTCTTTTGTTAAAGCTCCTTCGGCTTTAAGGAACACGTATCTCGTGCTTCCCACTCGAGTTTATCCCTGAAATTTTAAATCATTCCCATAAATGTATATTATTATAATTCGTAACTTGCATTGGTATTAAAACAGATGAAATTTCATTGTCCCGTTTAAAAAAATGCGCATTCTTTTAAAAAAATTTGGTTATTCAACGTTTTATTGCAACTTTTGTCAGTTTTCCATAAACTGAATTTGCTCATTTCCAATGTTTTCTTTATGATTTAAACTTTCCACATACGGTCTATTGAGCAGCCTTACCGTTTTTTAACTTCTAAATTATGTATATATGCATACACATACACACACATATGTATATACTCATATTTTTTTTGAAAATGCATTATTATTTTTGAAATTATCTGAAATACTGTAAAAATGTTGCATCAAAAAATGTTGCTTTTTGATTTTCCATTATTTTTATACTATGAAAATTTATTTTTTGATTTATCAAGAAAATTCAAAAAGTTTTTGGAATTTTGAAAATACTACAACTCTCATAATTTTTAATTTGATGAAAAAAGTCATCAGATAAATTGTTCGACTTTTTAAATGCTATGAATAACCGTACAGAGAATTCTTGAATTTTGAAAAAATGGTATCAAAAATGTTCAAAAGGCGCTCACTTGTTGAGTTTTTATCCATAATGGCTGGCTAACGAACTCAGCCTTTTGTTTAGGACACTTAAAGAGTGTACTAGAGGCCAATCTAATAAAATTATTTTGTCAAAAGTTATCGTGCTGACAGACAGGCAGGCATAAATACATACAGATAGACCAACAGAGATACACATTCGTAAAAACCTATTTTTCCGATTTAGGGGGTGTCGAAACGTGGACATTTGACAAAAAGTGTGGGGGGGGGGGGGGGGGTGTTAAATTTTACACCTGTCTAATACCTTCCGTGGTGAGAATGTAAAAAATGTTTGCCTTATCATTTTTTTCTCCTACCTTGCATAATTTGACCGCAAAATGCAATTTTTGATTTTTAATTAGTTATCGTGCGGTCAAAATTTTAATTTTTCGAAAAAATTCAAATTTTATTATGATAATCTTGTAGGGTACACACAATTTTTGAATCTTGAAAAAGTGTGTACTCTAAAATTTTAAAAATGGGCTCACTTTTAGTATTTTTATCCAAAATTTCTGACTAACGAACTTGGCATTTAGCTTAGGACACTAAAATAGTGTACCAAAAGCCAATCTAAAAGATTAATTTTTTTCAAAAGTATCGTGCTCACAGACAGGCAGAGAGACATGAAGACAGACGGATAGACATACAGATAGACACATTCGTATAAACCTGTTTTTCGGATTCAGGGGCTCTCAAACGTGGAACTTCTGACAACAACTAGGGAGGTCAAATTTTATACAAATCTAATACCTTCTCTGATGACATTATAAAAATGATTTGTCACTTATAATTTTTTAATAGTTCTATTTTTAGTTTAAATCATACAAAATAGGATCGAAGACCTGAAAAGTTAAATTTCTTGAAACCCCACACACGAGGCTAAAAAGAAATTAAAAGACTAAAGTAGTGGTAAGAAAGTGCCCTCGCAGCAGGTACATTTTTTTTACTTTTAATGAAGTTTTTCATAATTAAAGCCAAAACTACGCATCCTATCAAAAAGTGGTTAATAACAAATTTGTAGTTCTTTTTCAAATGCACAATTTTGGTGTATTTATCTTTTACCGTATTTTGTACAGTTTGGCCGAAAAATGTAATTTTTGGATTTTTCATTATTTTGAATGCTGTCAAAATTTGAATTTTTGATTTGTCAAAATAATTCAAAAAGTTGTTATGATAATCGCGATGGGCATTCATCAAGCAACATTTTTCTTCTTTTGAATTTTTTCATTTAGCGTGTTATTTGGCATAAAATGTTCATTTAAGTGTTAAGGATAAATTGTTTGTCTATTTGAATACTATGAATATTCGTACAGAAAATTTTTGAATTTTGAAAAAAGTGGTCTCAAACATTTTCAAAATACGCTCACTTTTTGAATTTTTATCCAAAATGGCTGGCTAACGAACTTGACACCTTTATTTTAGGACACTCAAAGAGTATACTAAAGGCCAGTCCAATCTGGCAAATCTTTCGCAAGTTATTGTGCTGACAAACTAAAAATCTACAGACACACAGATACACAACACTCACACACAGACACAAAAACATTCGTAAAAACCTGTTTTCGGATTCAGGGGGTCTCAAAACGTGGACATTTGACGAAAACAGGGGGGTGGGGTAAATTTTACAGAAATCTAATACCTTCTCTTGATGAGAATGTAATAAATGAATTACAATTTTTACAATCTGTTAATGCCACTGCAAAGAATTTTTCCCCTTCAGTTGCGAGAGCGTTTTTCAAAACTTTTCTATTAAAAATTAAAAATTAATTTTTATTTTAAAACTTTGTTTTCGAATAATTCAGTTTTAAAGGTTTATAATCTTTCAAATTTACAATTGGACAGTAAAAATGAGGAAAAGTAAATTTTTTTATTTTAGACAAATTTGTCGAATCAATTAAATTTTTTTTAATGTAATCAGAGAAATATAGAGAGTCACAATGCATTAGAAATATCAGTTGATAAAAACATGGCGCCCCCTACTCGCCCGTATATCCGTGATGGCCATTTGATTGCTACATATATTGGTTTTAAATCCACGAGTGATTCCAGGACTCGGTCGGTGTGCAAAGAAACTGCACCACCGACAATGACCGACATGAGATAAATGAAAGTGGCCCTCAACTTTTAACATGTGTGCATCGCGTGGCCATCGTAGGTATATCGCACGCACACAACCTGATACCGGCTTTAACTCAGGCAGATTTAGAATTGAGATTGTTGGTATTTTACTGTTCGATTCCGAAGCAAGCAATTTTTGATAGATACAATCTGACAGATAAATGGGTCAATTTTTTGTGCTTTTAACTGTCCAGTGTTTCACCTTAAAATCCGTTTGCAGATTTTGTATATTTGTGCTTTAATTGTTATCCATAGCTGGTTTAATTTAATGCCAGAGTAAGAAAATCTGCAAATACCTCAAGAAATTGTAGGTTATGTTTCTATGTTTACCTTTCAGCTCCACTCCCATCATCATTGTTTTCAGGTTCTTTTTTTTCAGAACTATCACACCAGGTGCGATCGAAAAATCGTTGGATTATCAACATCAACCCCTAAATATTTGACTTAAAAAAAAAGTCAACCACATATTGTAAGTCACAAAAAATTAAAGAAATGTACAACTTCAAGTCGGCTGGCCACTGACTGGTAAAACCGGGAACTATAGCCCAGATTTTTGAACACCAAGAAGTACCCTAGAGTTTAGAGGAAAACCCGGAATTTTCCAGATTAATTTTTTAATTTTGTTGATGATTTTATCTAAATTTTCCTAAAAAGTCATCTTTTTTTGGGTAACAAAATCAAATATATTGATGAACACTCATCTATTTCGAATAGCTAATTCGATCTTTTACAATAAAAGTTCGCATTTTAATCTGAAAATTTTTCTATTAAATTCCGCGATCAGAATTAATCAAGGAATATGAATTTTTTACAAAAAACGCAATAGTTGATATTTCAGCCAAAGAAGATTTTAAATTATAATTTGATAAAAAATTAATTTTTAACCAAAATAATAATTTTTAATAAAATAGTTCAATTTTTAACAAACGATGAATTTTCAACTAAGATTATGAATCTTCAACCAGAAAAATGAATTTTGATGAATGTAGTTCAACTTTTAAGCAATAAGTTGAAGTTACAATCTAAGAAGATGAATTTAAAAAAATGTAATATTTGATATTACAAACAAACGAAATTTTATTTTAAATTATAAACAGTTAAATTTATTTAAAAATACGAATTTTCAATGAAATATTTAAATTCTTAACTAAGAAAAATTAATTTTAAAATTTTAGGATATTTATCGGAAGGTTCGGGGTTTCAGGTGAAAATAAAGCAATGTCACTTTTAGTTGAATAGCGTTTATTTGTTAAAGTAAAAAGAACGCACAAAAGAACACGAGGTAACTTGCTCGACTGCTCGTACTAGAGTGGCGCGGCGCTCGGCGTCGCGCATCGTCTCTCTCCCGCGTCTATCCCCTCTACCGCGTCATGAACACATCTTATAGAAAGAGCGCGGATGTTCGATATATCCAACACTCCCTCCCGAACATTAAAGCTCTAATCATCACGTCTTCTCTCTATATTTATTATCACAGTCTCATCTGTTTACATTATATTTATTCTCATCTTGTTCTCATCATTGGTGTATCTCATCTCAGCTCAGTTCTCATCTCGGCTCATCTATTTGCATTTTGTTAAAACTAATCTAAGTGTAATGTCCATTTAATATTGAATTAGTTAATCTAAGATGTGGAATAGGTGTCAAGGACTTAGTCAACACGTCAGCTAATTGTTTTTCGGATGCAACCCATTTAATTTGGACCAAGTTTCTAGCAATGCACTCTTTAATATAATGTTCCATGACCTCAGTCATGTGCCTCAATTTATTTCCTCCACTCGTCTCAGCATTTATACCCGCAGCTCTGTTATCAAACCACAACGTCATTGGAACGAAGGACTTATTAAGTATAAGTTTTATTGAATTATTCAAAGCGACCAGTTCTCTACCCCCTTCACTCATAGCTACATATTCGGCTTGACAAGTGGACAATGCAACATAGGATTGCTTGTGAGTTCTCCAACTCACTGTGTCACCGAAGAGTTGGATTATGAATCCGCTCGTCGTGAGTGAACCTTTGCAGTCTGCAAAGCTCGCATCTGTGTAGCCCTGCAAGTCGCTTCCCTCACCTTTGTAAATTATACTATACTCCTTTGTACCCTTCAGGTATCTAAAAATTCTCTTGACCATTTCATAGTCACTTTGAGTTGGGGCTACTTGATGTCTGCTACAGACATTTACGGCATATGAGATATCCGGTCTCGTCGAGTTTGCAAGGTACAGTAGGCTTCCCACCATTTCTCTATATGGTACATTTTCTGCCGTTTGAGTTTTCTGTAGCTTTGACTCATCATACTCTTCTTCTCGGAGTTTTCTTTGTCTATTGTTTACTTGATTTGAAACCATGGGTGTTATTACCAAACGCATGTCTCGAAAACCAAATTTGTTCAACATATTATCTATGTAATCTGTTTGGTTTAAACTCATCACACCTCTATTTTTATCTCGGCTAATGTTTATCCCTAAGAATTTCGGTGGCTCACCTAAATCAGTGATTTCAAATTCTCTTCTCAGCTGATCTTTTACTTCTACTAATTTCTTCAAGTTATTGCTTGCGGTCAAAATGTCATCGACATAGACTAACATCAGCAGAAATTCATCTCCTTGATGCCAAGTGAATAAACAAGGCTCTAGATCACTTGACTTCAGGCCCATACCTTTTACAGCTTCAGTGAGCCTTTCATTCCATTTCTTGGGACTCACCTTAAGACCGTAAAGAGATCTTAGTAATTTACATACATACTTTGTCTTATCGCAGCTCTCATCTTCCATGCCTTCTGGAAATTCCATATAAATTTCTTCATCCAAGATTCCATTCAAGAAGGCCGTTTTCACATCAAGTTGACTAGCATGTAAATTATATTTATTTATTATTGCCAATACAGATCTTACTAACGACATTCGAGAAACAGGTGCGTATGTTTCTCTGAGATCATATTGATTCATATCTTTGAATCCTCTCGTCACTAGTCTTGCTTTATATCTGATATTCCCATCAGATTCTATCTTTTTCTTGAATACCCACTTGGAGTCAATGATATTTGGCTTTATTCCATCTATAGATTTTCTTGGTCTTGGAATCACTTTCCAAACACAGTTCTTTTCCATCGCATCTAATTCATTTTCAATAGCCTTTTGCCACTCATCTCTTTCTTCGCTCGCCATTGCTTCTCTGTATGTTACTGGGTCTTTGTTGATTCTTGCCAACAGTGCGTAAAACGCAAAATCTACCGTTTTATCTACTTGTATCTCGTCTTTATCATACTCATTGCCCGACAATTTCATTTTCGCGTCTCGTCGTATGTCTGTAAATTTGGCAAAACTCACATCGTTGATTGGTTCGTCAGGCACATCTTGAGGTATCGCTACTTTAGTTTACCTAGGTCTTCCTCTTTTTCTCTTCACTTCTCCCTCCGTTTCCAATGTTACTATTTCACTCGTCTCTGGCTCCTCTTCAAATTCTACGAACCATTTTTCTTTGTCTATCTCTTCGAATTCGCTCAGCCAATTTTTAATACTGCTTTGCCATATTTATCACCGTAAACCAGCTTTTCATTGAATCTAACATTCCTATTCTCATAAAATTTTCCATCTTCAGGTTTCAAGAAAATATATCCCGTCTCTTTGTATCCTACAAGTACAACTCGTCTCCCTTCAGGATTCCATTTTAAGCCGGTCTTGCGATGCACTTTTATGTAAGCCAAACATCCAAAACGCTTTATTTGCTCAAAATCTATTCTATATTTGGGTGCAAATATTTTTAGTGGGGGCTCCATATTATTTGATTTATGCGGAGTGCGATTGTATGCATATGTGGCTGCTCCTAATGATAGATCCCACATATTCTCGGGTAATTTCGCATCATACATATAAGTCCTCACCTTCTTTTGTATGGTTTGGTTAAACCTCTCGGAACAGCCGTTGTGCTCTGGCGTATCGGGACAGGCTAATTGATACTCAGCACCTAACCTCTCTATTACTTCCTTTGTGTATTCTCCTACAAATTCAGATCCTTGATCTGTTCGGAGATAACAGACTTTTGCGTCATGACCAAGTAAATTCCTAGCGCTCCTCACAAACTCTTCGAAGCAGTGACCAGTCTCATCTTTTGTTTTCATTGGGAAAGTTAAGGCCAATCTCGAATAATCGTCTATAAATACGGATATATACTTATATCCCTTTGGATAGGTTTGAGGACTTATGGGGCCCATTGTGTCAGCGTGAATAATCTCTAGAGGTTGTGTTACTCTTTGTCTCGTCATTTTAAATGGTAATTTATTCATTTTTGCTATCATACAAATTTCACAATCAAGAACTTTCTCATCAAATACTACATTTCTTAATTCCTTGATGTGTGAAAATTGCTTTTGAATTGCCTTAAGATATTGCAGCGACGCATGGCCCAACCTAGCATGCCATAGCATAGCTTTGTCAATTATCTTAGATTTATTTTCTTTATTAAGATCCTCTTCAATCCCTACAATATCCTCGTCTGTCTCAACGTTAATATTTTCAATTTTCCTATCGCAAATAGTTGTTTCGAACCTAGAGCAATTTTCTCTGTTTTTCTCTTCACTTTTGTTCGACTCGTTTTCCTTTTCGGGTAAATCTGCATTCCTGTTAACCGCGGAATTTATTTCATTTTGATTTAATTCTCTAATTTGTTTTAATTTATTTATAACACTTCTTGTTATATGTGGTGGAGCTTCCTCGGTTGACAAGTATGCAACAATGTGTTTGCTAGCTAAAGGATTATTCTCGCTATTGCTTAACTCATCTTTGTGTACCTCAAACTCAATTATCCAATAGGGTTTTTCATAAATTCCCGTAATGAATGTCCGATTCGATATGGGGTCATATATATCAATCACTTTATTATCTAAATATACGCTAAGTCCTTGATCAGCGAACTTGCGAAGGGAGAGTAGGTTTTCTGTTAAAGACTCAGCATAAATAACATTATGTAATTTTATTATCTCATCTTTATTGTTTATTAATTCTACCAGACCCACTCCCTCCGTTCTCAAATTCGCTTCCTCATTCCTATTCGCACATCTTATTATATTTGTTTGATTTTCATCGATAGTTTTAAATATTAGTTTAGAATTAGCAAGGTGCTCTGATGCACCAGAATCAATAATAAACTTTGCTAGATTTTTCGATTCTATATTTGTTACAGCCGCAGAGGTCACTCAATTCGCTGATAGACACTGACCTGTGTTTTCTTGGCTGGATTTGGAATTATTATTCTGTCCTCCTCGTCCTCGTCTTCCTCGAGTTCCCCCTGGATAACCGCCTCTGTAGTTATTTCCGCCTCGACCTCTGTTTTGACTGGAACCCCTGCTTTTCTTTTGATAACCATGGTAGTCGTCGTCATGGTTAATCTTTCTTTTATTACCCCTACCGTTACCGTGACCTCTGCCTCTATGGTTGTTATTATATGTATTACCGTACCTTTGTTCATATCCGCCCCTGGGGGCACTGTTACTCCTCGGTCTCATCGGTGCTCGTCTCTCATCGTTTCGGCTGGGGCAGTTGTAAGACTTGTGGCTGTTGGTGAATTGGTTACACTTGTAACATTTCTTTTTTGGGTTTTCACCTTGGAAGTCAGGGTCATCTTTGTGTGGACACTCATGGCTTTTGTGGCCATAATCATCACACACATAGCACCTTGTGAGACTGCCATGTCTGTCTTGTCTCACGTCAGCTGCCATGACTCCTCCTCGTGGAGCTCCTCCTCTCTCCGCCTCCGCCTTTAGAATATATGATTTCAACTCATCGTATGTCATGTGCTCACCGTTAGTACGTTTATTCATGAAATCAGCTGTTCTGATTTCAGGTAAACCTGAGACAATTGCATTGTAAAATGCCTCTCGTTTCTCATCGATACTCAGCTTCGGAGCTTCTGGAATATTATTATATTCTCTAAATAGATCTTCAAATCGTTCACAGAGCCCCGAAGCTGAGTCTTTTGAAGGATCGTATCTTATATTATATAATTTACGTTTTATAGCAATCGATGTCGTATTAGACTCACTTCGTTTTATATCTTTAATTTTATTTAGCACATCTACCGGATCCTTCAAATCGACTATTTTATCATGATAGCTTTGGTCCAGTCGATTTATTATTATATCACGCACATCGTGTTTGTCTTTATTTTTCGTCTCTTCATCAATATTACGACTTGTCACGGCATTCTCGTCAATTATATACAATAAGTCTCTAGACCGAAGCTCTGAAGTTAGATAGTCATTAAAGTGTTCAAGTTTCATTTTATTCGTTAATTTATAATCTCGTCTAGTGCTATTTTCCTTTGAAACATGAACCTTTATTAAACTTGAATCATTTAAGCCAGTGCCTTTTTCATTTAACTTACTCGCGCCTAATTTTGCTAACTCTTCGCGAACAGCACTGGCTATATCTAATTCGTTCCTAGAGCTACTCGCCACATTTTTAAAAGTCGGGTCTACATCTCTCACATTCTCATCTGTATACTCATCGTCATATTCATAGTTATAGGGATTGTCATTTACCTGAGTTTTGAAATCTTCGATCTCCTTTCGGTGACTATCGAGCCTCTTGTTCATCTTCACCAATTCTTTTTTAACCTCGTCATTTTTGTGCAGCAGCAGTTCCCTCAGCTTAGTAAATTCTCTGCCTACTACACAGTTTATATCTCTGCTGTACTGGTGGCACGACTTCGTGGCAGATGTCAGATTTTTTATCTCTTCGAGCAGAGCATCCTTAGCTACATTTGGTCCTCTTACTGTCTGCTCGACTCTTTCAATCGCATCTCTCATCTCTTTGTCAAACTTCTCAAAATCTGGAGGCATTTTTTCATTATTAGTTAGTTTTATTACTTTGTTGTGGCATATTACACTTGTAATTATTTTAGGTTTATTTTTCTCATCATTATTATTTTTAAAATTTTCCTCACCAGTCTCATTATCCTCATCTTGCTCACCACTCTGCACCGCATCTCTCGTCTATTGTCCCCCATCTCTCATCCCGTCAGCTCTCTCCAGAGAAGTTTCGTTAAGAGCTGGTTCTCTAATACTCGCCAAGTCGATTTTGAGGATTTTCTCTTCGCTCTTCTCGCCTTGGGTGATGTACTTTGTCAGGACTGACAATTCTCCATCACTGTAGTTTTTCAGATCTAAATGAAACAGTTTTAATTAGTTTAATGCCTCTATTGTTCCCTTATTTGACATCCCGAACAACAAGTTTGACAAATAAACGAACGAACAAATATCTAATGACCGGACTTCAAGCGCAATAAACATTTGCTCCAACTACCGCGTTGGCAAAACGAACTACAATTTTGCCCCCGCGACAGTCGATTTGTGTTCCGCGCTGCGCAGCTTATTTTTATTGTTAACGGAACACTGCCACATTTTTATACTAGCTTTTATTTATTTAATTACTTTTATATGATTACACACCTTCTTTGAACATTTTCATGTTGGATGTAATATAGTACACCGCTTTATCATCCTTGGTGATACTGACATGAGAAATTCCATCCTCACGCCACTTGTAGGTTATCTCAGCGCTCCTCAGTATGGCCAATAAAGTTTTCTCATCTGTCATAAAACACGTCGTATATTAGTTTTTATTTTTACGTGTTATTTGCGCATTTTTATTTTTGTTAATTTTCTCATCTATTTTTCACATCGATTAATTTATATATATATGCATATTTGTAAGTGTACGTGCGGTGACATTTGATTTTACTCGATAGGTTATATGTGCTGATAGCGACGTCTCGCTCGCACAATAAACCTACTGCTTCAGCCTGACATGAGACAGCTGCGCGAGCCATCGTTTATATTAGTCGTGCGCGAGCTTTTTCTTTTCTCTCCTCAACTCGGCTGGGCTCGGCTCGGCTCGGCCCGGCGCGACTCGGCGCGACACAGCAGCTCGCCTTTCTCCTCCCTCTCTGCTGCGCGAGACGACTCCCGCCATTTTCACGCGCTCTCATCTCCACCGTTCGCACGCGCCGATCACGTGATCGCTTTTTCGCGCGTTCGTGCCTGCACTCGAGACAAAGGCCGGCTTTGAAATTCAAGGGCACGACTTTGAAATTCACGCCACATGTCACCGCCGCTCGCGTCTTTTTCTTTTCGATCGATTCACTTTTCTTTCTAAATTTTCGCGTCTCACTATTTTCACTTTCTCACTCTCTTACCTCTCTCTTTCTCCTCTACACACCCATGACACTGCTGTTGTGCTTCCAAAGACGCAGCCATTTTCCTCTCCTCTGCTGACTCGTCTTTTCTCGTCGCACTCTTCTCTCACTTTCACTGCACGTTTCACCGAAACCCTAGCAGAGTTTTTCCGCCCAGCGGAAGCGTGCTGGTGCCCCTAACCTTTTAGGATATTTATCGGAAGGTTCGGGGTTTCAGGTGAAAATAAAGCACTGTCACTTTTAGTTGAATAGCGTTTATTTGTTAAAGTAAAAAGAACGCACAAAAGAACACGAGGTAACTTGCTCGACTGCTCGTACTAGAGTGGCGCGGCGCTCGGCGTCGCGCATCGTCTCTCTCCCGCGTCTATCCCCTCTACCGCGTCATGAACACATCTTATAGAAAGAGCGCGGATGTTCGATATATCCAACATAAAAGAAACAATTGAATATTCAGTTACAAAAATTAGTTAATGAAAAATGTTTCACTAAAAGAAATAAATTTTTAACTAATTTTAGTTCAATTTTCAAACCAATAGTTAAATTTTCAATTAAAAAATTGAGTTTTTAGCCTGAATATAAATTTTCCAAAAAAAAAAATGAATTTTCAACTGAGATTATGAATCTTCAAGCAAAAAGAATAATTTTGAAGGAATTAGTTCAACTTTCAACCAAAAAGTTGGATTTACAATCTAAGAAGATGATCTTTAAAAAAAATGTAATATTTGATATTACAAACAAAAAAAGATTTTGTTTTAAATTCGAAACAGTTAAATTCATTAAAAAAATATGAATTTTCAATGAAATATTGAAATTCTCAACTAAGAAAAATTAATTTTAAAATAAACAATTGAATATTCAGTTAAAAAACTAATTTAAAAATTTTTTTTACGAAAATAAATAAATTTTTAGCCAAAAGTAAGATTATGAATCTTTAACCAACAAACTGAATTTTAAAGAAAATAGTTCAACTTTCAACAGAGTTGAATTTTCAATTAAATATTTAAATTCTCAACTAAAACAAATTATTTTTCAACGAAACAATTCGATTTTTAACCAAATAGTTAAATTTTCAGTTAAAAAATTGATTTTTAAACCAGAATATAAATTTTCAACAAAGATTATAAATCTTTGATAAATAATAAATAATGAAGAACCAGTTAAATTTATATGAAGTATACGAATTTTCAACAAAATACTAGAACCCTTAACTAAAAGAAAATTAATTTTCAACTTAACAGTTTAATTTTCTGCCAAATAGTTAAATTTCCAGTTAAAAAAATTAATTTTAACCAAAAAAATATTTCTACAAAGAAGTATCGTTTTCAACCAAAAAGATGTATTTTCAACTAAAATTATGAATCTTTAACAAACAAAAATATATGAATTTTAAAGAAAGTAGTTCAAATTTTAACCAAATATTTAATTTTAAATCAAAAACAGTTGCATTTTCAACCAAATAGTTAAATTATGAATGAAAAATTAAACGTTAAACAAAAAAAAACTAATGTTTAACAAAGTAGTTTTATTTTAAGCAAAAGAGATGAAGTTTCAGCTGATAAGACAAAGGTGATGTGTTTCAGAAATAGAAAGAGCAAAATAAATTACGTTTGGAAGATGAACAGACAAAAAGTGGAAATTGTGGAGTTCTGTTACCTAGGTTTTTGGTTTCAGGCATAAGGAGGAAACGAGCTGCAGGTGAGGAAAAGAATTGAATGTGCGAGTAAAGTAATGGGCCAAGTATGGGGTATAGGAAAGAGAAGGTTCCAGAATAATTGGAGAATGAGGGTCTGGTTGTTTGAGGCGTTGGTGTGGGCGGTGTTGTATTATGGTGTGGAGATCTGGGGATGGAAGGAACATATGAAAGTAGAGAGTATGCATGAGAGATTCCTGAGGTGGGTAATGGGGATTAGCTGGAGTTGCCCAGGATATATGTTTAAAGAAGAGTTAGGAAGAGAAAATATGGTTACTAGACAAATTAAGAGAGCATGGAGGTTTGAAGAGAAGCTAAAAAGGGGAGAGGGAAGTAAAATTGCACAA
>NC_046664.1:109532592-109534816 GCF_010883055.1 Belonocnema kinseyi | reverse complement strand
TGTATTAGAGAGATGTACAGGAGAGGAAGAGGGACAGTTGAGCGTGGATGAGTGTGTAAGATGGATCTTGGATGGTAGTGGACAGGGAGTGATGTGGATGAATAAATTGGATGAAGTAAGGGAAAGCAAGGGAGTAGGGCAGAGCCAAACGGGTGATCCTGAAAAGGGACAGTGAAAAAACGAAAATTGTTTTCAATATCGTGGAAAATGCATTTTTTTATGGTAAGAGGAAACGGAAGCCCTGGAAGCTCGCTCATTTTAAGAATTAATATCACTACTGTTACGATTGTTTATCCTACGTAATGCGAAAGAGTAGAATATAAGTAGTAGTTAAGTTAGACTAAGGATGGAATTGTAAATATATGTACAGGGAGCGGTGGCCCTCAAACCCGTAAAAGGGAGAGATTAAATACATACAAGTTAATGTTTTAATCCACAAGAATTAATTTTTAACAGATAATTTAATAATTAATATTTCAACCAAAAAATATTTAATTTTAAATCAGAAACAGTTGAATTTTCAAGAAAACAATTGAATTTTCAACCAAACAGGGTGACTTAATGTATGCACAGCCCCTGAACAGAATTAGGATTCATTGACCTACAAAAAAACATTAAATTTTCTTCTTTTCAGATATGAACTTGTGCAGATTCCCAGATCAGATCCGATTCAAGATATCTTACGAAAACCTAGTTTGTAGAAGTGGAGTCAGTTCTATCACAGCAATGCCACTTATCATCATACTGTCAATTCTATATGCATTTAGACACTATCAGTAGTTTAATTTTAAGTCGATTAATCCTCATAAAAGTCGATTAGTCTCACACCCTATAAGCACAAAATTGCCTTCATTCAGATTTCGACTCTTGCCAACAGTTTCTACATTTTTTTAGCTTTTTCCATTTTCTATTGCTATTTAATCAAGTAAAAGTATCAAAAGCTTTCTCATACTTAAGAATCATAATTTATTTTAAGTTATCCTTTTTCCATTCTGGACTTCATCAAATCCAAAGTTATTTGGATTTTTGTAATCACTTGTAATGATTATTTATTGTAACCTGCTGACATTTTGAAAATATTTTATGGATGTATATTTTTCCGGTCAAATTAAAAATCGAGTTTTTCATTTCAAAGATGAAAGCTTCTATCGAAAATGGAATAATGTTCTAAAAATATTTAAATTTTTAAACGAATGAGATTAATTCTGACTGCAAAATTTAATAGTAAAAATTTTCAAATTAAAAATCGAGTTTTTTATTTAACCGATGAAAGTTTCTGTCGAAATTGGAATAATGTTCAACAAAACAGTTGAATTTTTAAGCGAAAGAAATTAATTCTGATAGCGAGATTTAATAGTAAAAAATTTCAAATTAAAAATCGAGTTTTTCATTTCAAAGATGAAAGCTTTTGTCGAAAATGGAATAATGTTAAACAAAATAGTTGAATTTTCAAACGAAAGAGATTAATTCTGATCGCGGAATTTAATAGAAAAATTTTCAGATTAAAATGCGATCTTTTGATCTAAAAGATCGAACTAGCTGTTCGAAATAGACGAGTGTTCATCAATATAGTTGATTTTGGTACACAAAAAAAGATGACTTTTTAGGAAAATTTAGATAAAATCATCAACAAAATTAAAAAATTAATCTGGAAAATTCCGAGTTTTCCTCTAAACTCGAGGGTACTTCTTGGTGTTCAAAAATCTGGGCTATAGTTCCCGGTTTTCCCAGTCAGTGACCACCCGACTTGAAGTTGTACATTTCTTTAATTTTTTGTCACGTACAATATGTGGTTGACTTTTTTTTTTAAGTCAAATATTTAGGGGTTGATGTTGATAATCCAACGATTTTTCGATCGCACCTGGTGTGATAATCCTGAAAAAAAGAACCTGAAAACAATGATGAGGAGAGTGGAGCTGAAAGGTAAACAGAGAAACATAACCTACAATTTCTTGAGGTATTTGCAGATTTGCTTACTCTGGCATTAAAGTGAATGAGATATGGATAATAATTATAGCACAAATATACATAATCTACAAACGGATTTTAAGGTGAAACACTGGACAGTTAAAAACACACAAATTTGACCCATTTATCTGCCAGATTGTATCTGTCAAAAATTGCTTGCTTCGTGATCGAACAGTAAAATACCAACAGTCTCAATTCTAAATCTGCCTGAGTTAAAGCCGATATAAGGTCCTGGAATCACTCGTGGATTTAAAAC
>NC_046664.1:109521891-109532492 GCF_010883055.1 Belonocnema kinseyi | reverse complement strand
CCATCACGGGCATTCGGGCGAGTAGGGGGCGCCATGTTTCTATCAACTGATATTTCTAATGCATTGTGACTGTCTCTTTCTCTCTGATATAATAAAAATGTTAAATTCCACAACTTTAGCAGTTTTTACTTTGAAACATTGAATGTAGTTTAAAGTGGTATCAATTTGAAAATTATTTTTATTCAAAAGCGCTAATGCTAATTTAATTCCTTTGAATTTTAGGTGAATAACACAGGCCAACATGGTTTTGTTTTTGGAAAGTGGAGGGTCATTTCCGAAGTAGTTTTTTACGTAGAATCCGAATCCGGGGTCAGAATTGGCCCATCACTTCAGGACTTTTAAGATATTTGAGGTTATGTATCCGAAAGAGTTCAATTACCATTTTTCTTTACCATGTTACGCTAATTTGAAATTACGAGATATGTCCCATTATGTCTTGAGCATTTGCTTTCAAAACTTTGAGGCAGACATTTTCTACTGGGTGTTTTCTTTTGAAAATTTGCACTTGGAGGTGTTCGGGGTTGTTCAAATCTCAAAAAGCTTTGTGTCTTCTGTACACGACCTCAAAAGTATCCAAATACGCCATTTTTCTGTACATAACCTCGAATATCTTAAAATCCTGACGTGATGGGCTAATTCTGACCCCGAATTTGGATTCTATGTAAAAAATTACTTCAGAAATGACCATCCACTTTCCAACAACTGACATGACCCCCATTATATTTTATTTTTTATTTACAGATTCTCAATTCGAAAAAAAAATCTTTAATTTTAAACGCTTTGAATTTATTTTGACCACTTATTTTCATTATTATTGGTATTTTTATAATTATTTAGGATTAATAATGTCGAACACATTTATTTGTGAAAAATTATCGGCAATTGCTTAGTTAAAATTAAATAAAACCTTAAATTAATTAAACCTTAAATAAAATAATTTGTATTTCAAGGTCTGTCAAGTTATACCAGAAAAAAGGGTTCTCCGAGTCCTTCAAACCGGGATGTTTCCCGAGGGTTCCTAAATTGACTCTCGTTTTCTTGTTAACAAAAATTGGTAGATCTTGAAAAAGGCCGAACGATCCTGGGTCACGCTGCCCCGTGGATTTTGGAGACCCCTGCTCTAGAGTCTAGAGCAGCGATTCCCAAACTTTTTTTGCACTTTCGTTGAAGCGGCAGGGCCGCCAAACTCGAATTTTTTTTAAATACTGGAAACCAAGAGAGACACTGGACGCTAGTCGTTCGTGCTCGGTTGCTTGCTTCGCTGACCTTTTCGTTCTTAGAGAATTAGAACCGGTTGAGAAAAATTAAAATTTGGTTAAATATTAATCAATGGAATTTTAATAAGTTGCTAAGTCTTTATAATTTCTGTTATTGTAATTTCATGACAATGAAAGGGTCATTCGTGGTAGTATAGGTCAAGGAAAGTAGGCCTCTGCTCACAGTGGGGAGTCTGCCTTGGAGCCTGTCTAGCTGCCCGGCCCGGCGGCCTTCCCCCTGCCGGCGGCACTAGGTTGGGAAACGCTGGTCTGGAGCAGCGATTCCCAAACTTTTTTTGCTCTTTCTGAGGTGTGGTAGGGCCGCCACCCTGAAATTTTTTTCTTATTACTTAAACCCAAGGGGAGACACTTGACATCCTGTGATGTGGGCATATGCTGGCTTGTCGCGCTCGATTTTCCCATTGGAAGAAAATTAGAGCCGATTAGGAAAAATGGAAAATTTAGTAAAATATTCAGTAGCGAATTTTAATAGACAGCGTTAGATTTCCTGGATTATGACGAGAACATTAGAAAAAGATAGAAAGAAATCGGTTAATAACTTCAAAAGTTAATGCACTTTTGTTACGCTTCAAAGTGGTCCAGTAATGTATTTTCTTGGACAAATTTAGTCAAAATATTAACCGATTTTTATGAATTTTTTTCCATATTTCTAAAATTATATCAGGAAATTGATTCAGCTCATTTAAATTTAATTGTGTCATACCTGTATAACTTCAGTTATTGTAACAGGTCTCAATCTCAGAACAATGAAAAGCATTCATGCTAGGTCAACAAAAGTAGGCAGTCGTCATTTCCTCCACGGCTACCTGCGTACCCTTCCCCTTCCAGTAGGCAGCGACACTACCCCTTACTGAATCCGAAGTTGCTCCAGACCCTCGATGCTACATCCCCTGGGGAGAAAATCCCTTTGTCTTTCAAATTGAATCTATTCCTATTTGAAGAATATTAGTATGTACAAGAAAATCATATAAACATACAAAATTAGATTAATTCCAATCTAATAAAGTATAAATATGATATATTGACATTTTATTGACGAAAAATTATACAATTTTACACTTTTGGTCAATTATATATACAATACAATACAATTATAATTAATAAATAAATGAATGAATAAAAAATAAAAACAACAATAAATAAAAAATAATAAAAATAATAGATACAATTTTCTACTTTTTAAGTTATGATGAATTGATAACTAATTCAAGTTAACAAAATTAAGTGTTTGAACAAGTTATTATTATTATTTATAACAATATTCTCTTACAATTATTCTTGTATGTGGCAGTTTTCTTCTAATATTTTTCACTCTTGGACCACTTTGAAAATACAGTTAGATAATAATTTAAGTTGACATTCTCTTTTAATCATTTTTGAAATATGCGGATTTTTCTTAAATTCTCAACAGCTTTACCAACGAAAAAAAAAAAATAGAAAATTTATTTTGAATCACTTCATTAACGCAATGGGGAGCTTATGAAAATTTTATATTTATATCGAAATTGTCGAGAATCTACCTATATTAACGATTAAACTGTCGAATTCGAAAAAATTTCCGGGATTTTGTCGATCTGCGAGCATTTTTAATCGAGGAATAGGCGTGGAAATATCGAGGAAAAGGGTAAGTTAGAAGACAAAGGCATTATCTGTATGGGGGACCTAACATCGAGGGCCGGAAGCAATTTCGAATCCAGTGAGGGGTAGTGTCGTTGCGCAGTGGAAAGGGAAGGTTACGCAGGAAGCCGTGGAGGAAAAGACAATCGCCCAACATGCCACCCCGGGCCGGGTAGCTCGGTGGGCGATCGTCTTTTCCTCCACGGTTACCTGCCTAACCTTCCTCTTCCACTGCGCAACGACACTACCCTTCACTAGATTCTAAGTTGCTTCAGACCCTCGATGTGATGTCCCTTATAAAGATAATGCCTTTGTCTTTCAAATTACCCATTTCCTTGCCATTGAGTTAATCAATCAATTTTCAATCAATTTTCTATTGTTTTTTTCGTTGGTAGAGCTGTTGAAAATTTAAGAAAAAACCGCATTTTTCGAAAATTATTAAAAGAGAATATTATTTAAAATAATGATAACTTGATAATCACTGCGTGATGTTATTGATCCTCAAAACTTAGTTTTGTAGAAATTGTTGATGTACATTGTGGTCTTCAGAGTTTAGAGTCAAGTGAATCGAAAACAATTAACTTGTTTTGGCGCATAATGGCGATCCTTATCAGTGAGTTTTCTTAAATAATTGAAAAGTACATAATTTCTTGCAGGTATGCTCTTTTACAATTGAAAGTACTATTCTTCAAAAAAATCTCTTAACGAAGAACAACTAATGAAAAGAAAATTCAAATGTAGTAGGAAAATCTTGTAAAAAAATTTATAAACAAATTTTTTTAAAGTTTTCAGAAAACACTGTAGTCAAAGAACTCATTTAAAATTATTTTGTAGCGATGTATAATAAATCCAATTTTTTGTATTGAAACCCTTAAACACAGCTTTTTATGTATAAGAGAAATAGTGTTAATTAATGAATTTTTCTAATATGATGAGGAATTATATCTGTGAAAGTCAAATTTTTTCTCTTGAAAGTCGTTCTGTAGTAAAAATACAAAAAAAATGTTGTAGCTAAATAATTATTCAAATATGTTTTTAAAACTTTTCTTTTCCTTATAACAACGAAAAGTTTATGCCAATTTTTTTCACAGTTGTAGGAATACAGATTGGCGAGGAACATTGTACTTAAAAAAATGTTTCCTCGATTTCTTATACACAAATTTTTCTTTAACAAAGTTTTGTATTTCTTTAAATATTTAAATTAAAATTTTTTTAAATGTTCATAACTTCAATTTTTTAAATTGAAATGTACTGAGTTTCCTGTTTTAAAATTATTTCTATGAAAGAAACCATTTCCAAAATCGCACTGTAGTAAAAAATAAATTTGTAAAAAAGAGCATTGTAGTTATATAATTATATAATTCTGCTTTTAAATTTAAACATTGTATCTAAAGAATCCGTGAAAGTAGGAAATAAATTTTCTTTTATCCATAAGAATTATTTTTGTAAAAGTAACAATAATTGTTCGCATTGTCTTAACAATACTGAATGATTTATCAATAGTTATTAGAAAAATTAAAATAATATAAATGTTAAGTTAAATAATGTATATAATTTAGAATCTGAGATATCAACCAGAGAATAACACTTCCAATTGTAAATCTGTGTACCTACAAGACGTTATGTACTTTTAGCAGATTTATTAAAACTCACTGATAAGGGTCACCATTGTGAACCAAAACTTACGTTTGTTAACTTAAATTAATTATTATCTCACTACAATTCAAAAGTGGATCAAAAGTAAAAATTTTTAGAAAAAACTGCAACATACGAGAATCACTGTAAGAGAATATTTTTATAAATAATAATAATAATAACTTGTTCAAACACTTACTTTTGTTAACTTGAATCAATTATTATTCTGCGATAACCTTAAAAGTGGATAATTGTATTTATTGTTTTTATTAATTCATTATTTACAATTGTATTGTATTGTATGTAAAATTGACCAAAAGTGGAAAATTGTTTAATTTTTTGTCCATAAAATGTGCATACATCATATTTATACATTATTAGATTGGAAATAATCTAATTATGTATATTTAAATGATTTTATTGGACATACTGATATTCTTTAAATATTAATAGATATAAGTTGGAGGACAAAGGGATTATCTCCAAAGGGGACGTAGCATCTTGGGCCTGGAGCAACTTAGAATCCAGTGAGGGGGAAGGGTACGCAGGTAGCCGTGGAGGAAATGACGACTGCCCGGCATCCCCCTACCGCCGGGTAGCCACTAGGTGAAGTTGCTTCCTTCTATTGTCTACCTGAGTCGAAATATAGCCCCTACTTTGACACTCTTCACGCTAATATTTGTAGGAGCTAAGGTTGTAAAGTAGAGGATATTCCCATACGATTTTTGCACCTATTTTAGCGCTCTTATGGGCACAAGTTTCCAAATCTTCCATTTGGGGCATCAAAATAAAGCCTTAGTTTTTGTTTCTAATTTAAGGCTCCACGCTCTACCTTCCTGCAAAGAATAAAATGATTTAAAGAAAAATTAACAAAAGTAGAGCAAGAAGAAGACTTAGTGACTTTTGCGTAATGCTTCAAGTTATTTTGAACACGCAAAAAAATATGCATTAAATTTTATAGAACTAATCCTATAGTAGAGGATACCCTGGGTAGTTTAATAAAAGTTAAAATCGTCTATTTGTTTTACATTGCGTTGAACTAGTCCCGAAAGTATAAAAAACAGTTCTATAAAATTATAACCGATTTTTCGCCACAAAAAAATTAATCTTTCTTATTATTATATTATTACTATTATAATCTAATATTTGTTCACATGTTTAAGCAGACAATTATTTACTATTACACAATGACTGCACTATTTATAATCGCACGCTATGAAAGTTTTTATTCGCCGAGGGTGTTCGAACCCTATCAGTTTCGCATTCCTAACGCCTAAAGCCTCTCGGCTAGCCTATAGTTTGAAGTATAAAAAAATCTGAAATAAAACTAAAGCTGTGCATGGCTGTCTGCCATTTTTTGTAGCCCATTCTGTAAAAAATATTGCTACGCTTATAATAATATATGTATTAAGATTTTAGATTTTAGAAATATTACAAATTATGATTGAATATTTTATGTGCTTAAACAAGATCTAAACTAAATCCAAAAATATTTCAAGATATTTTAAAATATTAAAAAGTTCAATATATATTTTCAGAAATTAAATAGATTTGAAAGGATTTCCACAAATTTCCAAAGATTTCAGAAGATTTAACGGACTTTAAAGAATTCAAGAACATTATTTATATTTTTAAATTACTTAAAAATCTTAAAACTTATTTAAATTCTACCGAAATTCATTATCTTGAACTCTTTTAAATAATTCGAAATCTTTTGAAATTCGATTAAAATCTTTAAAAAAATTTTCAACAAATAACTCCCGTCAAATCCCTTGAAACTCCTGAAAATCTCTTTAAATACATAAAAATATTTTTAAATTAAATGAAGATTCTTAAACTGTTTAAAATTGTTCGAAAATTATTGAAAATGCTTCGTAATATTTTTAATTACTTTACAGACTTTTTAAACTATATTAAATCGATTAAAATGCCACAAAATCCCATAAAATTACTAAAAATCTCTTAAACTCATAAAAAATATTTTAAAGTCTTTAAAATCTCTTGAAAATTCTGGTACTTTTTGGAATTCTTCTAAAATATTTTCAAATTCTGTAAAATTAGTTTAAATCTTTTGTAATTCATTTATAAACTTTAATCTTTTTTAATGTAAAAGAATTTTTAAATTCCGTTAAATTATTTTCAAATTCATCAAAACTATTTTAAACACTTGAACATATTTTGTAATTACACAATAATACATCAACTATTTTGAATTTTCTTGACATTCTAAATACTTTAGAATCTTTAAAAACTTGTAGAGGGCAAAGGGAAATTGAGGAATATGTCAGAATATTTGTGAATATTTCGGGATATTTCGGAATATTTGGGAATATCAAGAATATTTTAGATCATACAGAATATCAAGAATACCAAAAATATTGAAAGAATACGTGTATGGCAATATTTAGTGAATGTATCAGGAAGATTGAAGTGATCGACCCCTCGGCATATATAAATAAATTGGTTTAAAAATATTACATTTTGAAGAAACAATTTTGTATTTTTAGTGCATGTTACATTCAAATCTTTGGTGTATATTTATAACCATCGGCGATCTTATTAAAAGTGGTTACCAGTAAACTGTAATCAACGTCGATTTTTTTGGAGAATAACGTACAAATAACAATTATCACTGACCGAATCCATTTGAATTTATAATTGTTCAAATTCAAAAGTTTGCAATTTTCAATTATTTAATTTTTAACGCTTTTAACTATCAATTACTTTTAATGATCTAATCTCAAAATATTCAATTTTCAAGGTTTTGACCTTACCCTATTTTCTAAATTTTTAAATCTGAAATCATTCAATTTCGTAATTCTTCAATTCAAAATAAAATGGTGTGAAAGGAAAATCTATTTCTTTAGAATCGGTGGTAACTAATTTTGGAGTTATTTTTTGTGGTACAGAAAAAACTCAATACAAAAGATTTGAATCTTTCTTACCTTTTTCTTTTGACGTTTATTCTCGAGTGTTTGATGCCTTTGGGAGGGGGGGGGGGGGTTGGATCTGGTTTCTTTATAATTATCTTTAAAATCTTAGCGCCTTTTTGCATTTTTCCTTTTGCTTGCAGCCACCAGATTAGGGCAAATTTCTTTCCTCTTAAGGCCTATTTGATGTTATCACTTAAATATTTATTATTTAAGACGAATTAAACTGTTGCTTTTACAAGCTGTGGTGATGGAATTTTAGAGAAAACAACAAAGTATCTGTCACGAGGGCGCAGGCGTCGAGGCAACGAGGTCACATATTTTGTGCGTTAAAATTTAAGAGCGTTAGAAGAGAATTTAAAAATTCTACGGAGAATATGGAGCTTTAAATGAGACATAAGTAAAACTCAAGAATATAGAAGCAAGACACTTCCACTTGGAGCTGCAAAGTAGGGCCTATATTTCGACTCGGGTAACCATCCTCTGCTTTGTACCATTGGACACCTGAGTTTCTATGGGTCTCATAGAAAATATCGAAGAAGCCATTCAAGACAAAAATATAGAAAAATGGAAATACCGCTCTTCAATTAAACAAACAACGCGATTTTGTAGAATACATTTAGAAGAACACTCGCGTTTTTACAAAAGAAATCAGAAATCTTCATAATGAAAATGATTACATAAACCAAACAAAGTTCACGCTTGGAAAATTCATGATCGTATGATCGGTGACGCCTCGCTTTCCCTGCTCTCTCCAATTATCTCTACCATCTGCCTATTGCGTAAAACATGTCATAAATTTTTCAAATATGAATTAAACAAAAAACTATATCGCTTAAATACTCATTGACTTCACTTTGAACTATCGATTCATTTTAGACGCGAAAATGTAAATGAGGAGGGTTCGAAAAAATTAGAGGATTCTTGAGGCGGAGAGTTGAGTGGTTGGGATGGTGGTAGGTAGTCAAATAATAGAGTTGCCCTTAAGACCGTCATCCCTGCTGCACTGGAGTCCAGCGAGAGGAGAAAGAGAAAAGCTTAGGGGTGGAATTAGGGGTAGGGGAAGATAAGTATGAGTCAGGTTGAAGACAGAGGGTGGTCTCTCACTCGTGGTTTGGGTACAAGAAGAGTGGAACTGAAAAAGAAGAGATGATAACATTTGTATCATATTTAACGCTAGAATGAGCAGGTTAAAGGAAGGAAGACAACGTCCACACTCCTCTCTCTTATTCACCCCCTTTCATGTTTTCTCTCTTTTGCCTTTATTTCTTTACTTTCAGGGACGGCCGAAAAGTTGTTTCTTCAAGAAAAATACTGATTTGAGATTCATGAATTCTGAATCAAGGTAAGTGTTTTGGGAGAAGAAAATGGCATAGCATTTTATTTCCAAGGATATTTTGAGTAATTTATTTAAAATGAAGGTTTTTCAAAATGAGTTAAAACGTTTTCATATATTGTCACTTTCTCAATTACTGCGGTATAACGTGTTAGTCTCACTTTATTTGACTCTTATTTTTAATATACACATATACCAGAACCACGTGTTAGCAACCCACGGTTTAGTAATTCCTAGAACTGCTGACCCACGCGAATGATACTGGCAGTTGCGAATCTTGCTTGAAAAACACCATCAACGTAGTGAAAAGGCGCTGAGGGCGGGTACTCAGTCGAGTATATTGCGCAATATTATGCTTTCTAATTGGAAACGTTTTGGGCCGTAATAACTTTTTACGTTTTGATTTCCCTGCATTAGTAACAAGGCTATTTGCAGGCAACCTCCGACACTGTTACTAAACCGAGAGTTGAGTGTAACTAAATAACTTTGTCTTCTTGTTCCCCTATAAAATAGGAAACATTTTTCACATAAGAATATTAATAAAGACCATAACATAAAACAATATTATTTTTAAAAAATTACGAGATAATAGAAAATTGACTTCATGTTTAATCTATATCTAAAAATAAAGTGACAGTAATGTGTACCTATTACTGCATCTCTAGTACTACGGATTTATAAGTTATATTTTGAAAACTCAAGTTATTTCATATACAAAAATGTTACTAACGATTCAATAACGGAACAGTTGACTTCATATTATCCCTGCCTACACCCAGAAAAAAAGTTTCTTCATTCAAAAAAATCTTTTTGATGGCCACATTTGGTTCATTTCAGAAAACAATTTGGTTAATTGAATAACATTTTCGTTTCGTTAACCAAATTCGTTTGCTTCAATCAATCAAAGTTTTTATTTGAACCTTTTTGTTGATTTTTGACAATATTCTATTGATTTAACCAAATTTTTTAGTTGGATCTACCAAATAATCTAAAAGAGAAAATTGCTAGAATCAAGCAAAAGATTTGATTGATTCAACAAAATATTTTTTGTTAAGAGTAGCTTAAAGGTGAAGGACGCTTGCAGACATGGTATGATGGCTTATATTCAATTCATTTTGACAGTTCACGTTCGAGAGTTCATAGCGTCGAAAAAAAAAAATGTTTGCATCTCGGTGAACCTTATCAAAATAAATTATCCGGAACAGAATCAATTGGGATTAAGTGATTATGTAAAAAAGACTTACGATTGCGGGATTACGTTTCTGATATTAAAAAATCTGCATCACGCGGCTCGCTTCGCTCACAAGTGTGTTAGTTCTCGCGCTTCGCGCTCGATCTTTATGCACATTTATTTTAAATTTAAAGGTCAAAGCATCGTAAATCATTTCCTTAAATTTATATTATTACAATTCATAACGTGAATTGGTATTAAAACACATGTAGTTTTATTGTCTCGTTAAAAAAATGGGCATTCTTTAAAACAAATTGTTCTTAAACATTTTATTGCAACTTCTGTTGTTTTTTCATAAACTGATTTTTTTTTCATTTTGAATGTTATTTTTACGATTTAAACATTACACATACGGTCTACACAGCAGCCTTGCCGTTTTTAACTTCTAAATTATATCCATAACCTCAGTGATCCAGACTTTGTCAACTGAATTTTCTACCGCATCGTGATCTGCATCGCAGTTATGGTGCCTTATTGCTTCATCTCCTGATAAATTACTAAGAGTCTCTCAAAGCATCTAGGTTGGAGTCTAGTTAAAACAACAGTCCCGCGAAACTTCGATGTATGAGGGAGAG
>NC_046664.1:109515447-109521791 GCF_010883055.1 Belonocnema kinseyi | reverse complement strand
ATACATATATTGTTTTTGAATACACACTGATATATTTGAAAATCTTTAGAATAATGTGAAATTGTTGTATAAAAAAAATTCAATTTTTGGATTTTCTATTATTTTGTATTCTGTAAAAATTTGAACTTTCGATTTTCAAGAAAATTCAACAAACTATTTTGTTAATCTTGTAGGGGGAAAAAAGAACATTTTTCTTTTCTTAACTATTTTCATTTCGTGCATTATTTGTCTTAAAATTTTCATTTTCGTGTGTTTTCGTATGTTTTCGTGTGTTTTTGGTTTTGTGAAAAAAAGTCATAAGAATAAATTGTTCGTCATTTGAACACTATGAATATCCTTAAAGATAATATTTGAAGTTTCAAAAAAGTGGTCTTATAAATATCTAAAATGTGCGCCCCGTGTCACGGTGGGTCAGTTCTGTACCGAGTCTTGTAGAGAGCGGACGTGTGTGTTAGGGAGTCGAGTTGCTGTGACAGCCAGATGAACGGTGTTTTTACTTGTCCACCTCATCTAACTGAAACCTAACAGGTTATGGGCACAGGTAGAGTGAGGCTTCCACTGCTTATCAACTTCCACCGCTTCTTCAACGAAAAACGAGCAACAGGTGGATAATGGCGTCGATTTCTAGAGATAGCGAGCAGGAAACCCTGGAACAGTATCGTAAGTTAAAAGTGAAAAATGAAAGGTGCGCGATAGTTAGAAAACGCAAAAAACAAAAAAATAAAAAAAGAGTTCGAATTTGGGGAGGGATAAAAGAAACGCCTTTTCGAGAAAAGCTAATAAAGTGACTAGTGACCCTCATCGGATAGAGTAGCAAGACGGTGCATTTGTATGAAACAAAGAAAGAGAGTAAGAGAGAGTGACAGAACACCTACTAAGTATTCATGTGCTTTTTAAACTGTACTGCGTCAAACATACGAGAATATTCCTAATGTCGAAAACTTGAGTGATAAAGACAAACGAGATATATTTTTACAAGCTGTAGTGGAAGCTTTCCCTGGTTCAAATATTGCTGACTGTTGGGCCAGACAAGGGGAAAAGAACTGTCATATTTAAATCTTAAGAATTTCATCTTACAGATTGATTCAGCCACTACAAAATTAGAACCACCTATTTCCTCATTATTTGTACATGGACATGGAAGATTTAGGATTGGAGCACCACGAGCCAGAGGTTTTGGAAATCAAGGAAATCAAAGCAATAGCTCTGAGTCGAGAAAGGAACTAGGTTGCTATACGTATGGAAGGCGTGGGCACATAAGCAAAGATTGTACTGAGGAGAGTAAAATCTTTTGCTTCAGCTGCAAAAGAGAGACTGACCAATCTCTTGAAATTGCCAAAGGTAAAGGCATCATCAGCGAGAGGATGAGAACGATCCACCGGTTAAAACATTAAGGCAGAGTAAAAATCAAACCCACCCAATTCGAGACTTTCAAAATTCATCTAGAGGTTCAAACCGAGGAGCGAGAGGATTTCCAAGACGTGGTCGCGGACAAGGAGGTCGAAGCCGCGGCGGCAGAGGGCTTGCTGTCGGTAGCGTCGGGCCAGCAAAATTAATTGCGGACTGAGGTTCCACTCAACACCTGAGTAAATCTAAACTTTTTTTCGAAAATTTAAACGAGTCAAAAAGAAATGCGGTCAAATATGCAAATAAAGAGAGCAAATTCAATACTTCAGGCATTGGAGAAATCAAAGTTATTAATGATAGTGGCAGTTAATTGATTCTGCCAACTGTCTTATACTCGAGAGATCTAACTGAAAATTTGTTATCCCTGCGAAAATTTATAGATGAAGGTATGAAAATATTTCTTACCAGCGAGAGCATAAATATTTATGAACCTACTTCGCGTAAGAGTTTGATTCGAGGAGTTTACAAATCATCGTTCTGGATTATAAAATTGCGTATTAACACAGGGAAAAAGGAAAATCTAAATCAAATGAATTCGTTTGCGATGACAGAAAATTCAACAGTTAATCATAAATATAATATTAGAAGCAAACAATCGGAAATAAACAAACAAAATGAGATAAAATCCATAAGTGAATCTAAAAAAATAAATAATCAGGAAAACGAAAAAATAAATAACATCAATAATGCTAAAATTGAGAATGTATACAAATCGGAATCAGATGATAACCTCAATAGCGACTTTAGTAATATTTTTCTGGGCAGGAAAATTCATGCTTTGCAAGATGATCAGGAACAGACTGAGAATTTGGTTTTTAAGCATGAAAACACGTTAACATCAAAAAGTAAAGTTATAAGGAAAACAATGCTTTGGCACACTAAACTAGGACATGCATCAAAACAGTACTTGATAAACTTTGGAAAAACAAGCCCTGGAAAATTAAATGTGAATGAAATAAACAAAGACATATGTATATCGGAATGCGAGTTCTGCTTAATGAATAAATTTTATAAATTGCCCTTCAAGCAAACGAGAACTAAAGCCAGTAGATCGGTTGAGATCTTGCATGCTGATACTAGGGGTCCTATAAGTCCAACAGCACATCCCAAAGAGTACAAATTCGTGTTAGTTTTAATAGATGATTACTCAAGACTTACAGCAACTTATCTTATGAGAAAGAAAAATGAAGTAGCCAATTGCCTTAAAGAATGCATGTCAAGTCTTAGAAACATTTTAGGACATGATGAAAAATTTTGTTTCCTCAGATGTGATAGAGGTACAGAATTTACGAGTAATGAGACAATTGATGTATTAAATAGTTTTGGAGCAGAATTGCAATTGGCTTGCCCCGGCACTGCAGAACATAATGAAGCTGCCGAGCGTTTCAATTGTAACCTTGAAATGAGAATAAGAGCTATGATGCTTGATTCGGGTTTGCCCCCAAGCATGTGGGATTGGCTGTAAAAGCAGCAACTTACATCTATAACAGAACCCCTCACAAGTCAATTAATATGCAGAGTTCAATGAATAAATTAAATCCTAAGTATAAAATCGATTTAGAGCAAATCAAGAGATTTGGATGTATAGGATATGCCCGAATACCTAGGAATGCAGAAGTTAAATTCGGAGTTCAAGCTTTAAGGGGGTGTGTAATCGAATATATTCAAACTGGGTTTGCAATTTATGTACCAGAGCAGCACAAATTCTATGGGACCAGACACATAAGAGTTACAGAAAATTATGTTTATAAAGACATATTTAGATTAAATAACTCTGACAAAAATTAAAAGCAAGTGTTTGAAGTTGTGACTGAACAAAACGAAAAGTCAGAGACAATGTCAAACGAGATTTTGGTCACAACAGAATCAGAGGGAGTGTCTGACGAACCTTTTGCAAAAAGAAAGAGACGTAGGCCAAAGAAAAATAAAACTCAAGATGGAGTTTACTTCATTCTGTCTTAAGAACTTCAGAATGCTACAACTGATGTTGCAAAGAGTCTATAAAAAAAACAAAGAACCAAACATTGTAAGTTCCAGGTGGATTTTTAAAAGGAAATCTGATGAATCAGGAAATGTGAAATACAAAGGAAGACTAGTCTCTAGAGGTTTCCAAAATAGTAATGAATACGATTTGCGAGAGACATATGCTCCTGTATCACGTTTGTCGTTAGTTAGAGCTTTTCTTGCCATTGCAAACGAATACCAATTAAAATTAAGACAATTAGATATTGAGACTGCACTTCTATACGGCAATTTGGATGCAGATATACATATGGAAGTTCCTGAGGGAGTAGAGGTAGATTCAGAAATCAGAAAAAATTATATATGGAAACTGGAGAAATCATTATATGGACTAAAAATCAGTCCAAAGAAATGGAATGATAGGTTTTCTCAAACTATGTATAACCTTGGTTTTAAATCACATTATTTTAACCTTTGCCTATTTGTCAAAAGAGATAAAAATGGTCTGTTATTTGTGCTTCTATATGTTGATCATATTTTGTTGGCTAGTGAGGACTCGGAAAAATCGATTTTTCTAACAGATTCGTTAAGCAGAGAATATGCACTTAAAGACCTCGGTGATCCTAAAGTATATGTGGGAATTAATATCAATAGAAATCTCAAAGATCAAACAATTGAACTGAGTGAAGAGAAATTTATATTTATCATGCTTAAACGTTTTGGTTTTGATAATACAAGACCGGTATCCACATCGATAAAAAGAAGTCAAGCTTCAAATTACAATAGGAAAAATAGAGAGGAAGATGAATACTATAAAACGTTGTCCTCGAGCACTCTATACAGGGGAGCCATAGGATGCTTACTGTATCTGGCGACTGCAACTCGCGCTGAAATTTCGTATGTCACTAATGTCTTGAGTAGTTCCTCGTGAAATACCTGTAATTCAGATCTTCAGATATGTAAGAATAAGGCATAAAGTTTGTATATGATATAGCAATTCATCTAGATGTATATTTCTGTTTTTACTTAACTAAGTAACTTTTTTTAAAAATTATTTTCTCACAAAGAGACTTTATTGAGAGGGAGTGTTAGAATATATATGCGTGCATATGGGTGTGCAATGCACGTCTCTTCTGTATGAGATAGGCGAGCGGGCTGTACTGCTGCGCCCCGCGTTACGATGGGTCAGTTCTGTACCGAGTCTTGTAGAGAGCGGATGTGTGTGTAAGGGAGTCGAGTTCCTGTGAATATAGCCTTTTCGTTAATAACCAGATTAACGGTGTTTTTATTTGGCTACCTCACCTAACTGAAATCTAACAAATCCAAGTTTTTATTATTTATTCTGTATTTAAAAAAATTAATTACCACTTTTAGCCGAACCCATGGCCAACGACAGGGACGTTGTGGGTATATGGCCCCATTTTCGTTTTTTTTTCTTTTTAATTTTGTTTTTATATTTTATAATATTTTTTACTTATTTTATATATATATTTTCTAAGTAATTATACATATACTGGTCTACATAAATATAATAAAAAAGCTTTTAATAATATTTAAAAATATCTATGTATTCTTGTTACCTTGTAACGTATCCAGAATTTCAAAAAATCACGATGTATAGATTGTCCGCTTTGCTCTGAACAATACCCTTAACCATTGTTATTTTCTATCAAGCGTAAACTTTCTCAAACATATATCAGAATGTTGTGAATTTTGAGTGTTTCGGAGAGTTTTTCTACGTTTTTCAAAGCTTTATTTAATTCATTGATGTGAGGATCAGGCGAGAACTTAACTTTTCCAGAAGTAAAACAACAATTGACAATTTTATTCAAGACTTTATAGGCATTAACATAGGGTATAATTTTAAAAACACCTACCTTCTGATAAATTTGTGGATCTATTAGTTTTTCACGAATAAAACAAAATCTACGGATCCTATCAAAAAGTTATTTATAAAAAATTTGTATACTATGAACATCCGTAAAGAGAATGTTTGAATTTTGAAAAGAGGCCTCAAAATATTCAAAATGCGCTTTCTTTTTGAATTGTTATACAAAATGGCTGGCTAGCACACTTGACCTTTAGTTTAGGAAACTGAAAGAGTGTACCTATTGCCGATCTAATAGATTACTTTTTTCAAAAGTTATCGTAGAAACAGATAGACAAGCATACATACAGAGAACAGACATACAGTCACATTCGTAAAAACCGGCTTTTTGGATTCGGGTGGTCTCAAAATGTGGAATTTGACCAAAACTGGGGGAGGGGGGCAAATTTTACACAAATCTAATACCTTCTCTGATGGGAATGTAAAAAAGCGGCTTTTTGAATCAATTGAACAAAGTTTCCAGCACAATTTACATCATGGCTCCCACATCCCGACAAGGGTCCACTGTACACAACATTTTGCGGGCCCCTCCCTCCCCATACATTTTTTTACTCTCACAAGCGTAAATTTTGCATGTTTATTAAAGGGAAATTTTAAAAGTACTGAAGAAAATTGTTCTAATTTTTCTTAATTTTAGGCTGATTATTAGGTGAAAGATTCATATTGTAAAAAGTAGCCCTACTAAATAATTCACACAAGATGACACAAACCCATGGTGAACCATAGTACGTTGTACTGGGTCATTTATGGTTAGACGAACTACAAGTTTTAGTTACATCAACTAAACTGTCTCCTGAGACCAATAAAAACACTTATTTGAATTAACTAAAATATTCTCTTGGATCCTGCAAAATATTTGCTCGTATGGACCAAAAGATATGGTGTAATCAATCGAATTTTACTTAGGGACCGTCCATAAAGGACGTCCGCTAATTTTTTATAAAACTAGAGTGACCCCTCCCTTATGTCACACATGGTCACATTGTTACTAACCACCCCCTTCAAAAAGACGTCACAAATTTAATAAACCCCCCTCCTTGCGTTAAAAATAGTTTCGTAAAAAGAAAAATAATATCATATTTTAATT
>NC_046664.1:109508080-109515347 GCF_010883055.1 Belonocnema kinseyi | reverse complement strand
CCCCCCCCCTTTTAGCTGCGGACGTCTTTTATGGACGGTCCCTTACCAACAAATGACCCCGCACCAAATGTACAGTAAATGGCTTTTTGTCAACAACTCTACATTTTTTGATTCTTTTTTGGATTTTCGAACCTGCAAAGCAAAAATTCTAAAGGAAAAATAGGAAAAATGGAAAATTTTTCGACAAGCCCTGATCAAAGTTTCAATTTTTACATGTATTTTAATAGAAAATGCTTATTTTAGTGAAATTTTTTTTTCTTAAAAACTCTGTGATAAATTTGGCTGAAAATTTCACATTTTAACGATCACTCTTACCGAAACAAAAGGTGCATAATTTTTTAGCAATTAAAATTAATAGAGATTTTTTATCCAACTGCTACGGTTTTAAATCACTTTTAAATAAGAAGATTAAGCAAGCATAGCGACAATATGTTTTGGGATTAATTTTAAGGGATCCCTTAAACAACCAGGAAAGTGGCATTCCTTACTGAACAAAAACCCAAGGGATGTTCTGATCAATAAGAATAATGGTAGTTATAGAATAAATAAAGAATGGTAATAAAGGAAGCAATATGACGAAATTGTAAGTGGAGGTTAAAGTATAGTCTACTTAGTTTCAAATGATAACAATAATAATATTATTAAGAATAATATCTTTAAAACGAGCTTGCACGTTTTTTCAGGTTGGAACAGTTTGGTGCAAGCTCGCCTTAAACATGGTGTTATTATTAATAATAATATTATTATTATTATACATAGCTCATATATATATATACATTCGAAATCTCGGAAATCTTATAAAATCCGTTAAAACCAATTTGAAACCCTTTGGAATCTTTTAAAATATCCTAAAACCTCTACGACCTATACAATTGTTCCATATCTTCCGAAATTCTAGGAAAATCTTTAAACTTGCATGACATTTTCTTTAATTCCATCAAATGATTAAAATCCTTGGAAATGTCTTGCACCTTACAAGCTTTTATTTGATTTGCTTTGTGGGGATAATTTTTGGTATGTATGTATATATGTATGTATTTTCCAATTTTGCATTTCAATTTCTATATACTTCCGTATTCCCAATCGATTTCAAACTTTGTATACATACGTATTTTCAATCACAAAACAAAATTCCATCAAATTTCAAGAGCCATCCACATGATATGTCTGACCATAAGCTGTTTTTGTTGATACTGTTTTCTTAAATATCACGGCAGAATAAGATTAAAGTACCAAAAAAGTTTTTAAATGAAATGATAGTGATAAAAACAGTTTTATTAATGTATACTAACAAGAAACAATATAATTCACTGTGAAAATGGGGGTCGTAATAATAATATAGAAACAATAGTAAGGCGTCTAAAAATAAAAATGTGAGGAATAAATATTTAAAGACATTTCTAATATAATTGAAAAGTTCAATATCTATGCAGTACGCTTTTATTTTAATTATTATTATTATTTTATTATTAGTAGTGTGCAATTGATATGTTCGAATCCACAATTAAATCAAATTTTTTATTCGACTCTCGATCAGCGCTGTTTCAGATAGATTTGATTTCAAAACCAAAAGAGCACTACCTTTTTGAGAAAGAATTATATTGCTTCTTTTTAGCATATTTTAATAGAAGTTTGTTTAAAAAAAATTAATATTAATTTTTTGATAAATTCTTTGAAATCCTTTAAAAGACCCTAGAATATTTTTAATCTTTTTAATTCTTTGGAAATCTTCCAAAATCTCTTCCATTTGTTTAATTCTCTAGAAAAATCTTTAGTTTCTTTAAAAATACCTAAAATTGTTTTAAATTATTAGAGATCCTTTTAAATTATTGAATTCTACTGACAATTCTTTAGAATCGTGTTAATATCTTAGATTCTTTTTCAAAAATTTTAATCTTCGGAAACACCTTGAAATATTTGAAAATATCTTCAAACCTTTGAAATCCTACGAAATTTCTTAATTATTGTGAATAATTTCTTTGACAATTTGTAACATTAATTAAGGGCGAAACATCGACAACTGTGAATTTATATTTGTGAATTCTCTTTTATTTAAGCTCCTTCGGCTTTAGCGAATACATTCTCATCGGGATAAAGTTCCGAATAGCTGAATTATCTAATTTTCTTCAAACTTCATGTACTTATGTATTCAGACGCGCTGATTACGAATGTGATAGTTAAAATTGGCGACGAGGCGATGTTCATGATAAATCCATGGAAAACCCACAAAAATCATGGTTTGTTGTGTTTATCTAAGCCAATATGCAAAATTTTCTAAAATCTTTTTAGCAAAAATTATTGATCTATAAATACATATTTTTTGTAACATACATTTTTATAAGAGTGATAGTTTTCGCGAAAATTAGTGATACATCGATTTTTATGAAAAAAACCTTAAGGGTAGGGGTTTGACGAACATTATTTCTGTGACCAGTACAGGGGTCCCTTCTCGCCCCCCATGGGACCTGGAATAGGAGTATAAGGTTTGACCAACATTATTTCTGTGACCAGTCACAGGGGTACATCCCCCACACACACGGGACCTGGAAAAAGAGTAGGGGGTTTAACTAACAATATTTCTGTGTCCAGTCACAGGTGTGCCTTCCAGCCCCCCACGAGACCCGGAAAAGGAGTAGGGGGTTCAACCAACATTATTTTTGTAGCCAGTCACAGGGGTGCCTTTCCGCTCCCCACGGGACCTGGGAAAGAGCTAGGAGTTCGACCAACATTATTTCTGTAGCCAGTCACAGCCCCCCCCCCCCCACACACACAAGGCCTTGAAAAGGAGTAATTGTTTGACCAACATTATTTCTGTGACCAGTCAGAGGGGTGCCTTCCCGCCCCCCATGGGACCTACAAAAGGATAGCCAGTCACAAGGGTGCCTTTCTGCTCCCCACGAGAAGCTGGAAATGGGTGAGGGGAAATGGTAGGGCTTTGACTAGCATTATTTCTGTAATTAGTCACAGAGGCGCCTAATTACTCTTTTTGCCACTTCGGGCCTGTTGCCACGGTAATGCACAGTACCGAAATAGTTGATCGTTAGATGTATCACTGATTGTCTCGGAAACTATTACTCGTGGAAAAAAATGCTGTAACAAGAAAACTTGTATCTCAATGAGATCTACAATTTTTGTCTGAAAAATGTTACGTGTCGACTGAGTTAAACTCAAACATCCATGATCTTTATGGGCTTTTTTACATGAAAATCGATTTATCATTCATTTTATCGAAAACTATCAATCGCAGAAAAAAATATTTAAAACCAAAAATATGTACCTCAATGGGAGCTACAACTTTTTAAAGAACATTTTGCGAAATTTGTCATGTTGTCTTAGATAAACGCAACTATGACTTTTATGGTTTTTTCATGGTTTCACTATGAAGATGGCCTAGTCGCCAATTTTCACGATCAAATTCGTAATCAGCGCATCAAAGTACATAAGTATGCGGAGATTAAATAAAATTTGAGAATTCAGCTATTCTGAACTGCACCCCTCTATTATATTAAATGTATATTATATTAATTTCTGTATCTCGGTCCTGGACTGCTAATTCAGATATTAGAAAATAATGTACAAATTTTATTTTTCATGATTGCTTTAATTTTTGTTCCTTACTTTGCACTAATTTTTATACTCAGCTAGCCTGAAAAATATATAATTTGAAGAAATTTATATTATTACCATTCATAATATGCATTAGTATTAAAACATACTTATTTCCATCATCTTGTTTTTATAAATGAAAAAGTGCGCATCCTAAAAAAAAACAATTTTGTTATCATACATTTTATTGCAACTTGTGTCATTTTTCCATCAATTAATTTTTTTTATTTTCAATGCTTTTTTTACGATTTGAACTAAAAATACGCCTTCTAGCGTAAAGTGGATTTTAAGAAAATTTATAGATATAATTTAGGCAAAAAATTTTGTTAAATAAAATTTTATTGTAGCTTGTACCGTTTTTCCAAAAATAGAATTTTAAAATTTTTTATCTTCTTTTTTTTAATACGAAGAAAATTTAGCCGTCTTTTCTAAAAATTATAAATAAATAATTTGTAGATCCTATCAAAAAGTGAACAATGACAAACTTGCAGATATTTTTTGAGTGCACAATTTTTGTTGAATCATAATTTGTCGTATCTTTCATAGATTGAACGGAAAATTGAATTTTTCATTTTTTATTGTTTTTTATTTTGTGAAAATCTGTATTCTCGATTTATCAAGAAAATTGAAAAATTTGTTATAATATTCTTGTAGGGCATTAAAAAGCCACACTTTTTTTAAATTTTGTGAGTGCTATAACTCTGGTAGTTTTTGTTTTTGATTAAAAAAGGTTATAAGGAGATATTTTTTTGTCTTTTTTAGTACTACAAATAACAGCACAGAGAATATTTGAATCTTGAAAACAGTGGTCTCAAAATATTTCAAAATGCGCTCACTTTTTGTATTTTTATCCGAACTGGCTGGTTAGCGAATTTAACCTTCAATTTAAGACACCATAGCTAACTTCACTTAGTCAGATCTTAAGAGATCTTTAAAATGGTTCCATTTTCTTTACACATCCATGCAAAACCCTCGTTTGCTCACCTTTTACAGACATCAAAAATGGTCGATTTATCACTGTGCGCGAAAGCAATGAGCATAATCCCCAACATCAATGAATAAAACAAGCCCCATGCCTCTTTTCTGGAGGCCTGTGGAAAATATTTTTCATGAGAATTGACGGTCGCCGTTTTATGCCGAAAGGCAGATTTTTTAATGAATTCATTAAAATGAATTAAATTTGTTTACAATTTATAATTTTACTTCATTTTTTTAAGCTTGAAAATATTTGAAGATATCGTTTATTTTATAATCTAAAGTACGGAGACGTTTGTTTGCATTATATTAAATAATACCCATTATTCACAGTTAATATTCACACTTAATAACCCTAGACTAGGAAGTAGAAACAGGAGACTCCGAAAGTAACTTTACGCCGTAACCGGTATCGAAAGTATATACATTCTACTTCATCTGCAGTTGTTTGCAGCCATTCTCCCTCTTATCGAACTTCGTTTCGAGAATTGTTTCATTCAAACCTATATCTATCACTGTCTACGTATTTACAAAGAATAACAACTTTGATGAGACGCAAAGAAGTTACAGGCATCTCAAGTCAAATTTTCGATACTTTTTTTATGAAAAAGTGTATGCACAAGTCGGGGCGAGGCAGCAATTTCACTCGTGTGATATCTGCTCTCGCTTTGCTCAGGCAGCTAACTTTACGCTCGTGCAATTGTCGCCTTTCGCCCCTTATTGCGCAATATACTATTTGGTTTCAAATCTTTTTGAATATTCTTTTCAACTTCATTTTTCAAAAGAAGAACTACTATAACTATTCAACATTATTTATTTCAAAATAAATAACCAATATAAATAGTAATATGTACTTCCTCAAAGCAAAAATGTTCGCCGAATACCCCCGAATGTGTGGATGCCCTCAAAAATTTCACTTGCTCGCCTATATTCGACTAAGTGCTCGCGTTAGAAGCTCGTCTAGTAGTGGGGAACACGAAAACCGAATGTTCGCATAGGCTAATCCCATCCACACTACTCGATATTCGCCGAACATTTGCTCGCTATTCGCCAAATGCCGAAAGTGTGTATCGCGCTTTAGAAGGCTGACGTACCTGAGACATTTAGATCGGACAGTGTAAACAGAAATCTTAAATTTCATTTTCCTGATTCTCAACAATAAAATGAAGTTTTCTCTTTTGGTTCCACTTTAGAAACTTCCCATCGAGTTTATTACTCTAAAATTCGAAGATTACAAAAAATCTGTGATAAAATCAAAAATGATTGGTCTGTGTTGGTTGTAAATTCAATTATATTTATAAATTGACGTCTTTTTTTAACTTATACTTCGATGTTAAAAAGTCAAACTGATTTCTTTTCGGTGAAAAAAGTATTAAGAGGGATGAAGAACTATTCCGCACCGGGACCAGATTGCATCAAAACCTTTTGGTGGAAGAAGTTTTCTTCAACCCATCAGCATTTGGCCTGTATTTTGACCTCATATTTGAAGTCGGAAGAGCCGATTCCAGAGTGGTTGGTGGAAGGGCGCACAATACTTCTGCCGAAAATAGGCAACTTAGCTGACCTGAAGAATTACAGGCCAATAACTTGTCTGAACACGCTTTATAAGATATTCACAGCTATCGTAAATGATAGGATTGTTCGGGCAATTGAACCTGTGTGGCAAGATATGTATGAACAACGAGGCTCATAGAAAGGCGTAACCGGATGTCGGGAGAACCTGCTCATCTATAGATGTGTCTGCAAAGATGCAGCATTCTACCAGCGTGACTTATCGATGGCCTGGATTGATTATCGGAAAGCTTTCGATTCGACATCCCATACACTTATCATCTGTCTTTTGGAAGTCTTAAAGGTTCATCCGCAAATAGTTGGGTGCATAGAGAGATTGATGCCGCTTTGGAAAACCAGATTTACTATCTCATCTGGAAAAAATCGTGTGACTACTAACAAGGTCACCTTTCAGAGAGGTGTCTTTCAGGGCGACACCATGAGCCCACTCCTCTTTTGCCTTACATTATTGCCACTATCTCTAGCACTTCGCCATTCTGACGGGTACTTGTGCGGCAAACCTGCAGATCGACAGTACAAGGTGACTCATGTATTTTACATAGACGATATTAAGATCTATGCTAAAAATAAAGAGCATCTACATCTAGCTCTAGGGATTGTCGAACGATATACTAAAGAAATTGGAATGGAATTTGGATTAGGCAAATGCGCCAAGGTTTATTTGAAGCGAGAAAAACTTCATGGCATCCCTGAAGATCCTGAGCTCGTTGATAGAAGCGCTATACGACACCTTTACGCTAGAGAGACTTAGACATACCTGGGCGTGCCACAGAGCTGCATTCAGGATGTGACATCTACAGTGTGTCCCATATTTATAGGGCCACCCCATTTTTTAAGGATAATTTTTTTCTATTGAAACAAAATGCACCAAATATTTTGAGTGGATAAATGAGTCGAATTAACGATTTTTCCTAAAATATAGAGCTCGCAATTCCATTCGTTCATTTATTTGGACATTTTTTCGAAAAAATATGTGACCCAAATTAAGAGGGCCACTAAAAAAAACTTCAATTTTTTTTGAAGAATAATAAATAATTCGTAAAATAATGCATTTTAAAATATATAATATTAAAATTTTACTTCTTACATGCCATAAACATATACATATGTATGT
>NC_046664.1:109506477-109507980 GCF_010883055.1 Belonocnema kinseyi | reverse complement strand
GAGTGAGCAACAGAAACAATTGTCGAGAATATAAAGTTCCAGTATATGCGGCACTTCCCATTCTCGACAATTGTCTCAATTTCCCTAGGAGCATTTAGAGGAGCCATATTAAGGTTAATGCCGTGGGAGTGACAGAGATGCTAATAAAGCACTCTTAGTGCCGCATTGTGCCTTTGAATGTAGGTCGTTCCCGCGTGACTTGGAAAACTAGATAGTATGTGAGCTAAATGCTCAGGGTGTGCATAGCACGCCTTGCAGCTATCATCGGGAATGTTTTGGCTCAAAATGTGGCGACGATATGTTAAGGTGGAAATGACACCGTCTTGGCATGCAAAAATGAAACCCTCCGTACCAGATTTCAATCCGGGCGATTTAAGGAAAGCAAACGTTAGCTCACAAGACATTGACTGATCCTTCATATTTCTGTGGAAGATACCGTGGATCCTCTTATCAAGGAGCTGTTCACGAAATTTTTTCTCCTGTGCTTTCTTAATCCGGGCTTTCAGGAGTGAGTACTCGAGATAGATACGATTTGATGCATTTTGCTCACCCCTAATACTGAAGTCAAGTCAGAGTGCTTCAGCAGCCTCCTCCGCCGCTTTGTACAGAAACGCTCCTTTTCCCACTTCTTCGTGATTCCTGACCATTTTAAGAAGAGGGTCTCTTCCATTTGCAACTCTATGTGCTGTACCCAGAATAATCCTGTTGTGAAGACATTCAAGACTCAATATTCCGCTACCCCCTTGACGGCGTGAGATGTACAGTCGCGGAACGGAAGACTTAAGATGCATGCTTTTGTTCATGTGCATAACCTTTCTTGTCCCGATATCAAGGGATCTGAGCACATTCTTGGTCCATGAAACTACTCCAAATGAATAGAGTACTATCGGGACGGCAAGCATGTTCGTTGCAGATACTTTGTTCCTCGCCGACAGTTCGGAAGACCAAATCTGTCAGATAAGACGTTTGTATCTGCTTCGGAGAGTATCTTTTATACAGTGTGTCCCATATTTATAGGGCCACCCCATTTTTTAAGGATAATTTTTTTTCTATTGGAACAAACTGCACCAATTTTTTTGAGTGAATAAATGAGTCGAGTTAACGATTTTTCCTAAAATATAGAGCTCGCAATTCCATTCGTTCATTTATTCGGGCATTTTCTCGAAAAAATCGGTGTCCCAAATTATTAGGGCCACTAAAAAGAAAATTCAATTTTTCTGAAAGAATTCAATTTATTCAACAAAATACGTACATATAAAAAGATTTTATTCACAAAATTAGTAATTAATAGTATTTCCGTCATTTTTGAATACCATTTTCATTCGCTTTACCATCGATTTATTCAGATTTTCGAGACTTTTTACGGTTACGTTGTTCCATGCTGATTTGATCGCTTCCCTGAGCTCTGCGACCGTTGTGTACTGCTTTCCGTTGTCATACACATCGCGTACCATTATGCCCCAAACATTTTCCATTGGGTTAAGGTCTGGAGAGATCGCTGGC
>NC_046664.1:109500274-109506377 GCF_010883055.1 Belonocnema kinseyi | reverse complement strand
TGTACTTCTTAGTTAAAAATTAATTTAGTTGCAAATCTTAATATTTATGTTGAAAATTCCGTTATTTTGTTCAAAATTTGTGTATTAAAAAGTCTTGCTTCTTGGAAGAAGATTATTCTTCTTGGTGTAAACTTAACATAAATATTTTTTTAAGACGCACGCACGAAATAAGATTACCTTTTCTAGCTGCTGTGCATGCACAGTTTGAGCCAGCTTACTTTTTCTTTCTGTTGCGTTATTATGATTTGACGCTTGAGAGACCGATCGTGAGTAGTAAATAGTTTCTGAACATACTCGAAGTGATAAATTACCATAAATGACTAATAAGTTACCATAAATTACCGATAAATTACCGAAAATGTCCGAACATTTTTTAGACTTTTAGATATCTAAAATTATCGGTAATTTGGGCCCGCTTAGGTCCATGAACAAATTTCCACATAGGCAAAAATTTCAGTCAAATCTCACTTTTAAACGTTAAAAATGGTAAAATTTGCGTTGTTTTCAATTCCCAGTTTAAAGATCTTCAAAACACAATAAATTTAAATTCTCAGCTTTCCAAATTAGAGTAATATATAGACATTCTATGAATGAGCATTGCGAATACAAAAGGATTATAAGTACAATGCATACTAATTTCAAGATCTCAGGTATGCTCGCCTCTAATCCGACGCGATATGGGCGACCGTCTTTTCCTCCACGGCTACCTGCGGAACCTTCCCCTTTCACTGTCAAAAAACACTACCCCTCACTAGATTCGAAGTTGCTTCAGGCCCTCGGTGTTAGGTTCCCCATAAAGATTAATCCCTTTGTCTTACAACTTACCCATTTCCTTGCTATTTCCACGCCTATTCCTCGATTAAAATTCTAATTTTAAAAGTCCTACAAGATTATGATAACAACATGCTTAATTTGGTCGAAAAGTTGAAAATTCCAAATTTGATCGTACCAAAAATGTTTGAAAACACATTTTTTCATGATTTAAAAATTTTATGTACGGTTGTTCATAGTACTCAGAAAATCAAAGAATTTATCTCCATGACTTTTACCTATCATATGAAATAATATGAAATAATATGAATTAATATATATGAATATATATGAATTTCATATAATAAGAAAAAAGTAAGGAGAAGAAAAACTTTGCTTTTTGAAAGCCCTACAACCCTATGATAACAACTTTTTTAATTTGGTCGAGAAGTTGAACACTCCAAATTTGATCGTACCAAAAATAATGAAAAATCCAAAAATTCCATTTTTTGTTCAAACTATGCAAGTTATGACGAAAATGAGAAAACTCAAATTGCGCGCCCTGGAAATAACTACAAATTAAGAATGAATCACTTTTTGATATAAGCTACGAGAAAAAATGAGACAACACTTGTTCATCTAAAAAAGAGCTATAATTTTTGATAGGACAGTTAGTTTTTGCTTTAGTCGTTACAAATAACATTCTAAATAAAAATATTAAATTTGTTTTAAAAAACGACACAAGGTATGAACTTAAATTACCAGACAAAAGTTGTTCGCCTAAAAAGGTTGATAAATTTATTATTAATTATTTTTCGATAGGACGAGTAGATTTTCTTTTAATCGTAAAACATAAGATTAAAAATAAAAAAATTAACTTTTTGGAAAAAGCACACAAAAGCCGAAAGAGGACGGCTCCTATATATGATCCTTGTATAGGTTCCTGTATTAGACCCTATGCAGATGCGCAGTAGTTTTTATTTAATCGTAAAAAACAACATTAAAAATAAAAAATTATAAAAACAAGGAAATAAGAATTAGTAGGATTCAATTTTTATGCATATTATGAATTGTAATGATATGCATTTATTGAAATGATACATGTTTCAGAGCAGCTTAGAATACAATTTAAAGCAAAATAAGGAATAAATACAAAAATAATCATGATAAATACAATTTTCTTTTTATTTTGCAATTTTTTAATAAGTGATCCCTGGCAGAGTTACATAAAAAATGTATTATAATTGATATAATAGTGTTGTGTATAATGTAGAAAAGTTGACAGGTTAGAAAAAATCGACTGCGAAGCACGGGATGCGTGATGAGTATGTGTCTCAGTCGCGTGCCTTAGGTGCGCTCAAACTCTCGAGTTAAGCTTTTTTAACGAAAGACAATTCAAAATCACAAAATTACAGTGGTGGATGTTTTAAGTCTTAATTTTTAAATGTTTTGGCAAGAATGTGCGAAAATATAAAGACCGAGCGCGTAGCTCAAAGTAAATACATAATCAAGCGCGAGAACCGACGGTCGCGCGCCCTAGGCGCGCTGAAACTTGCGAGCGAAGCAAGCCGCGCGCTCTGAGAATGTGCAGATTTTTTCGTTGGTAAAGCTGCTGACAATTTAAAAAAAACGCATTTTTCGAAAATTATTAAAAGAGAATATTATTTAAAATAATAATAATTTGATAATCGCTGGGGGATTATATTGACCCTCAAAACTCAATTTTGTAGAAGTATGCTGTTTTACAATCGAAAGTACTTTTCTTTAAAAAAATCTTTTAAAGAAGAAATACTAATTACAAAACAATTAAAATTTAGTAGGAAAATTTTTTAAGAAAATTTATAAACAGATTTTTTTAAGTTTTAAGGAAACACTGCAGTCGAAGAACTCTTTTAACATTATTTCTTAGGGAAATATATTAAATCCAATTTTTTTATTGAAACCCTTAAACAGAGCTTTTTGTGTTTAAGAGAAATAGTGATATTTAATGAATTTTTTTGTTATGATGAGGAATAATATCTATGAAAATAAAATTTTTTCTCTTCAAAGACGCACTGTAGTAAAAATACAAAATTTTAAAAAAATCTGTAGCTAAATATTTATTCAAATATTTTTTACAAAGTTTTCTTTTACTTATATCGACAAAAAGTTGATGCACATTTTTTCACAGTAGGAAGAATACAGATTGTCGAGGAACATTGTACTTAAAAAATTTTCTTCTATTTCTTATATACAAATGTTCCTTTAACAAAGTTTTACATCTCTGTACATTTTTTAATTTTTCAAAATGTTCATAATTTCAATTTTTGAAATTGTCATGTACTGAGTTTTCTTTTACCGTTTAAAATTATTTATGTGAAAGTAAAACATTTCCAAAAACACACTGTAGTACAAAATAAATTTGTAAAAAACTAAACATTGTAGTTATATAATTATATAATTCTACTTTCAAGTTTAAACTTTGTAGCTAAAGAATTCGTGAAAATAGGTGATAAATTTTCTTTTATCGTAAGAATTATTTCTGTAAAAGTAAAAAAATGGTTAAACTTTAAAATAAACTTTTCGTCGAAAGGAAAAGAACATTTTTTAAAGAATACTTAAATAATTATTCGAATAATAAGTTTTCTATAATTTGATATTTTTACTACAGGGCAATTTTCAAGGAACTGCAATGTTTTCTGAAAACTTTTCAAAAATTTGTTAATACATTTTACTACTGCATCGTAATTTTTTTTCATCAGTGTTGTATGTCGTTAAAAGAAATTGTTTTAAGAATACTGCATGCTTTATCAATAGTTATTAATAAAATAAAATTTTAATTTCAAGTTAAAGAATGTATATAATTTAAAGACTAAGATATTAACTAAAGAAAAACACTTCCAATTGTAAAACTGCGTACTTATCAAGGCATTATGTACTTTTCACAGATTTAATCAAACTTACATATGAGGTCCACCATTGTGGGCCGAAACTTAATTATTATCAATTCACCTAACCTCAAAGCGAACGACGTATATAAACAATTTCTACAGAATAATAACTTCTTGAAACACTTAGTTTGTTAACTGAAGGGAGTACCCTCGTTAATAGTATTACAAATGAGAATCGTTTGATATTTGGATAACAGTTGTATTAAAATGTAATGAAGCTCTGGTTAAAATTTTTTAACCTTTGCCAGCTTCATAGTCGAGAAATCAATGCTTGAAAATAACATGTGGTCTTATGGGAATACGTACTTTTTGCAGTATATAATAAGATTGAAAAATGAAAAAATCTAAAATAATTCTGACATAGATAGAATGTTATCCGAAATCCACGTCTGCTTCGAAAAGTATCATTCAGAGCCTATAAGAATAGAAAAATAATTATTTATACCGTAAATGTATGACTGGCGTTAGTGAACTTAAGGTATTTCAATGTCGCATCCGTTCCGCGTGCTCGAGTTTATGCACAAATTTCTAATAACACGCATGCTCACACTCGACGTTGCCAAACGTCACTACAATTTAAAATTGGACCAAAAGCTAAAAATTTTAGAAAAAACTGCAACATACGAGAATCATTGTAAGACCATAACTTAAAAAGTGGAAAATTGTATTTATTGTTTTATTTTTTTTATTTATTATTATTGTTATCATTTATTATTTATAATTGTATTGTATTTTATTGTCTTGTATTGTGTGTATAATTGACCAAAAGAGGAAAATTGTATCATTTTCTTTCGATAAAATGTTCATATATCATGTTTATACTTTATTAGATTGGAATTAATCTAATATTGTATATTTAATTGATTTTCTTGGACATACTGATATTATTGAAATAGAAATAGATTCAAGTTGGAAGACAAAGGGATTATCTCCACAGGGGACGTAACATCAAGGACCTGGAGCAACTTCAAATCCAGTGAGGGGTAGTGTCGCTGCACACTGGAAGGGGAAGGGTATTCAGGTAGCCTTGGAGGAAATGACGACTGCCCCGCGATGTATACTGGGTAAATGCAAGCGAGGGGTAGAAATCGTGGCGGTACACTTAAGCAGGTATCAATGCGAGTCCGGCGATGACCAATGAGAGATGAAGCACATTCCTAAAGACAATAAATAAGAAAGGTTTCAGAACTACGGATAACCCGAAGGGGAAATACGTGCGTAAACCAATAATGACAATTATTCAAGAATATTAATATTAAAAATAAGCTGTGACGTAACAAAAAGTTTTGCAGACATAATTTACAAACGCGTGATTAAAATAGTTAACTTGTTATATGAATGTGATAGGTTCGAGGGAAATCAATGCTATTACAGGTTTCTATTTACTCAGGTTCATCGTCTGTGTAGAAATTTATTGCGTGTCTCTCGCGCATAATGCCTAATCTCCGTCAATGAAATCGGCGGAAACGTACTGAATAGAATTCAACGAGGGATCCGCAAAGCGGCCCATGCCTAAATCTATATATTGTATGTAATGTATGGCTTCATAGGAAGTCTACAATATAATATACGTTCCCACTAAAGACATAGGTAATTCGATAATCTATTTATCCTATGCTTATCAAACTGCATGTCTTATCCAATAATACAACCCACAGAGCACACGTCCCGAAAAACTAGTCTTTTCTTTGGACTTAACGCAAACGGTCGAAATGAAAAACCTTGTAAATAGTAAATGGTTGTCTTATATTTAAAATTCTTGTATACGTTGTGGGACCAAGATGTATTAAATGATAAAATTAATAAAAAGTTTAATAAAATTATTAAATGATAAAATTGTTATTATTATCAATGGATATCCGATAAACCGTAAGTGATAGGTCAAAATTTACGTCAGTTTATGATATGGATATCATCTTACAATGTAATACAAGGGTGGATCAAATATAAACCGAAATTTTACAAATACTTTTCTTAGCCAATCGCAAGCACTCTCACAGTGTAGGTTCTTGTAATGTAGTGTATTAGGAGTGGGTAAAACGCTTGGTGAGCTGTTTGACTCAGTCAATTCGTCAGTACAGCTATGAGTGAGCAACAGGTTCCAGCGTCCGTTGCACAACGGGTTATAATAAAGTTTTTAACTAGAGAAGGCGTTAAACCGTGCGAAATTTTGACTCGATTGAAGGATCAGTATGGGGATGATACTCTGTCTAAAACTCAAGTGTTTGATTGGGCCAAAAAGTTGAGTGGACGAGAAAGTGTGGAAAATGTGAGTCATAATCGACGTCCAAGATCAAGTGTCTATGGCGATAACGTTGGTACAGTTCGTGACCTTATTGAAAGTGACAGGCGGTTCACTATTCATGAAATCGCTTTACAGATGGGCATTAGCTATGGAAGCGCTCAAACAATCATTAAAAATC
>NC_046664.1:109498716-109500174 GCF_010883055.1 Belonocnema kinseyi | reverse complement strand
GACTATCATTTGTTTGCGCCCATGAAAGATGCACTTTGAGGATTGCGATTTGACAACGATCAAGATGTTGAGGAATTCGTGCGCAATTGGTTGATGACTCGATCTCAAAGTTTCAACGAGAAAGGAATTAACAAGCTTCCAAACCGCTGGAAAAAAATGTGTAGAGCGTGAAGGAGACTATGTAGAAAAATAATCAATAGTATTTTTGTATTGTTTTATAAATAAATATTAAAAAAGAATTCCGGTTAATATTTGATTCACCCTCGTATATGCGGTACTGAAAACTCAAAAATGACATCTATTTTTACTAATCTCTTTCGGTTTACAAGACAATTGTTGCTAAAAATAACAATAATGAAGGTTCCTCTCAGGTCTCAGTGGAACGTTCCGAAGGTTCCCGTGGAACGTTCCCGAAACTTTCCGTGTATGTAACCAGAGAGAAATAGAGAGTCACAATGCATTGGAATTATCAGTTGATAAAAACATGACGCCCTTTACTCGCCCATATACCCGTGATGGCCATTTGATTCATATATATATATCGGTTTTAAGTCCACGAGTGATTCCAGGACTCGGTCGGTCCGCAAAGAAACTGCACCACCGACAATGACCGACATGAGGTAAATGGAAGTGGCCCTCAACCCTTAACATGTGTGCATCGCGTGGCCATCGTAGGTATATCGCACGTACACAACCTGATATCGGCTTTAACTCAGGCAGATTTAGAATTGAGATTGTTGGCATTTTACTGTTCGACCCCGAAGCAAGCAATTTTTGACAGATACAATCTGACAGATAAATGGGTCAATTTTGTGTGTTTTTAACTGTCCAGTGTTTCACCTTAAAATCCGTTTGTAGATTTTGTATATTTGTGCTATAATTATTATCCATAGCTGGGTCACTTTAATGCCAGGGTAAGCAAATCTGCAAATACCTCAAGAAATTGTAGGTTATGTTTCTATGTTTACCTTTCAGCTCTACTCTCCTCATCATTGTTTTCAGGTTTTTTTTCAGAATTATCACACCAGGTGCGATCGAAAAATCGTTGGATTATCAACATCAACCCCTAAATATTTTACTTAAAAAAAAAGTCAACCACATATTGTAAGTCACAAAAAATTAAAGAAATGTACAACTTTAAGTCGGGTGGTCACTGACTGGTAAAACTGGGAACTATAGCCCAGATTTTTGAACACCAAGAAGTACCCTAGAGTTTAGAGGAAAACCCGGAATTTTCCAGATTAATTTTTTAATTTTTTTAATGATTTTGTCTAAATTTTCCTAAAAAGTCATCTTTTTTTGGGTAGCAAAATCAACTACCAGGTGTATACATATGAAACCGGTATTGCCATCTAACAGCCAGTAGGCACACTTGTAGGCACTGTCGGAACTTACCATTTGTGCTAATTGGCGTATTGTCATCTGTCAACAATATCCAATACCAAACATTTCAAGTTT
>NC_046664.1:109493703-109498616 GCF_010883055.1 Belonocnema kinseyi | reverse complement strand
GTTGGAAAATGGCTCGATGACTGGTTTGCTTCAAAAAACGAAGACTTTCTTTGGAAAGGTATCCATAAATTGCCTGAGAGGTGGACAAAATGTGTAGCCAGCAAGGGCGCATATTTTGAATAAAATATTTGTTATCATTCTCTTGAAATAAATGTGTTTTTTTCTTGAAAAAATACCGGTTTCATATGTATACACCTGGTATATTGATGAACACTCGTCTATTTCGAATAGCTAGTTCGATCTTTTAGATTAAAAGTTCGCATTTTAATCTGAAAATTTTCTATTAAATTCCGCGATCAAAATTAATCAAAGAATATGAATTAATCAAGGAATATGAATTTTTTACAAAAAACACAATAGTTGATATTTCAGTCAAAGAAGATTTTAAATTATAATTTAATAAAAAAATTAATTTTTAACCAAAATAAGAATTTTTAATAAAATAGATCAATTTTTAACAAACGATGAATTTTCAACTAAGATTTTCAACAATCTTCAACCGGAAAAATGAATTTTGAAGAAAGTAGTTCAACTTTTAAGCAATAAGTTGAAGTTACAGTCTAAGAAGATGAATTTTAAAAAATGTAATATTTGATATTACAAACAAACCAAATTTTGTTTTAAATTATAAACATTTAAATTTATTTAAAAAATACGAATTTTCAATGAAACGTTTTAATTTTCAACTAACAAAAATTAATTTTAAAACAAACAGTTGAATATTTAGTTACAAAAATTAGTTAACGAAACATGTTTCACTAAAAAAAATAAATAAATAAGTAATTTTAGCTCAATTTTTAACCAAACAGTTAAATTTTCAGTTAAAAAATTGAGTTTTAAGCCAGAATATAACTTTTCAAACAAAAAAAAATGAATTTTCAACTGAGATTATGAATCTTTAACCAAAAAGATGAATTTTGAAGGAATTAGTTCAACTTTCAACCAAAAAGTTGGATGTACAATCTAAGAAGATGATCTTTCAACAAAAAATGTAATATTTGATATTACAAACAAAAGAAGATTTTGTTTTAAATTAGAAATAGTTAAATTCATTCAAAAAATATGAATTTTCAATGAAATATCGAAATTCTCAACTAAGAAAAATTAATTTTAAAACAAACAATTGAATATTCAGTTAAAAAACTAATTAAAAATTTTTTTTTACTAAAATAAATAAATTTTTAGCTAAAAGTAAGATTATGAATCTTTAACCAACACACTGAATTTTAAAAAAAGTAGTTCAACTTTCAACAGAGTTGAATTTTCAACCTAAAAGGTTGAATTTTTCATGAAATACTTAAATTCTCAACTAAAACAAATTATTTTTCAACGAAGCAATTCGATTTTTCAGCAAATAGTTAAATTTTCAGTTAAAAAATTGAGTTTTAACCCATAATATAAATTTTCAACAAAGATTATGAATCTTTGATAAATAATAAATAATGAAGAAACAGTTAATTTATATGAAGTATACGAATTTTCAACAAAATACTAGAACCCTTAAATAAAAAAAATTAATTTTCAACTTAACAGTTTAATTTTCTGCCAAATTGTTAAATTTCCAGTTAAAAGAATGAATTTTAACCAAAAAAATATTTCTACAAAGAAGTATCGTTTTCAACCAAAAAGATGTATTTTCAACTAAAATTATGAATCTTTAACAAACAAAACTATATGAATTTCAAAGAAAGTAGTTCAAATTTTAACCAGATATTTAATTTTAAATCAAAAACAGTTGCATTTCCAACCAAATAGTTAAATTATCAATGAAAAATTAAACGTTAAACAAAAAAAACTAATTTTTAACAAAGTAGTTTTATTTTAAGCAAAAAAGATGAACTTTCAGCTGAGATTATGAAACTTTAACAAAAACAATTAATTTTAAAGAAAATAGTTCACTTTTCAACCAATAAGTTAAAGTTATAATCCAAATGAATTAATTTTTAACAAATAATTTAATCATTAATATTTAAACCAAAAAATATTTAATTTTAAATCAGAAACAGTTGAATTTATCAAAAAAATTGAAATTTTCAATCAAATATTTGAATCCTCAGCTAAAAAAAAAAAACTAATTTTCCGCCAAATAGTTACATTTTTATCAAAATAATTAAAATTTGTAATTAAAAAGATACAGTTATAAACAAAAATTGAATAGTTAAATTTACCATTAAAAAAAAAACCTAGAAAAAAAAACGATTTATCCAAAAAATATTGGAATTTTTAAGCCACGAAATACCAGAAATAATAATAATAATAATAATAATAATAATAATAATAGTAATAATAGTAATAGCTAAAAAATGCCAAGAAGGACGACTTCTCAACAAAATTGTTATATTTTTAATCAAAATAATGAACTTTTAACGAAGCAGTTGAACTTTCAACAAAAATAGTTGCATTTTGAAACTTTAACCAAAACAATTAATTTTAAAGAAAGTAGTTCATTTTTCAACTAATAAGTTGAAGTTTTAACCCAAAAGAATTAATTTTTAACAAATAATTTAATAATTAATATTTCAACCAAAAAATATTTAATTTTAAATCAGAAACAGTTGAATTTTCAAGAAAACAATTGAATTTTCAACCAAAAAGGATGACTTAATGTATGCACAGCCCCTGAACAGAATTAGGATTCATTGACCTACAAAAAAAACATTAAATTTTCTTCTTTTCAGATATGAACTTATGTAGATTCCCAGATCAGATCCGATTCAAGATATCTTACGAAAACCTAGTTTGTAGAAGTGGAGCCAGTTCTATCACAGCAATGCCACTTATCATCATACTGTCAATTCTATATGCATTTAGACACTATCATTAGTTTAATTTTAAGTCGATTAATCCTCATAAAAGTCGATTAGTCTCACACCCTATAAGCACAAAATTGCCTTCATTCAAATTTCGACTCTTGGCCACAGTTTCTACATTTTTTTAGCTTTTTTCATTTTCTATTGCTATTTAATCAAGTAAAAGTATCAAAAGCTTTCTAATACTTAAGAATCATAATTTATTTTAAGTTATCCTTTTTCCATTCTGGACTTCATTAAATCCAAAGTTATTTGGATTTTTGTAATCACTTGTAATAATTATTAATTGTAAGCTGCTGACATTTTGAAAATATTTTATAGATACATATTTTTCCGGTCAAATTAAAAATCGAGTTTTTCATTTCAAAGATGAAAGCTTCTGTCGAAAATGGAATAATGTTCAAGAAAATATTTGAATTGTTAAACGAATGAGATTAATTCCGATTGCAAAATTTAATAGTAAAAATTTTCAAATTAAAAATCGAGTTTTTTATTTAACCGATGAAAGTTTCTGTCGAAATTGGAATAATATTCAACAAAATAATTGAATTTTTAAACGAAAGAGATTAATTCTGATTGCGAAATTTAATCGTAAAAAATTTCAAATTAAAAATCGAGTTTTTCATTTCAAAGATGAAAGTTTCTGTCAAAAATGGAATAATGTTAAACAAAACAGTTGAATTTTTAAACGAAAGAGATTAATTCTCATTCCGAAATTTAATAGTAAAAATTTTTAAATTAAAAATCGAGTTTTTTATTTAACCGATGAAAGTTTCTGTCGAAATTGGAATAATATTCAACAAAACAGTTGAATTTTTAAACTCTAGGGTACTTCTTGGTGTTCAAAAATCTGGGCTATAGTTCCCGGTTTTCCCAGTCAGTGACCACCCGACTTGAAGTTGTACATTTCTTTAATTTTTTGTGACGTACAATATGTGGTTGACTTTTTTTTTAAGTAAAATATTTAGGGGTTGATGTTGATAATCCAACGATTTTTCGATCGCACCTGGTGTGATAATTCTGAAAAAAAAGAACCTGAAAACAATGATGAGGAGAGTAGAGCTGAAAGGTAAACATAGAAACATAACCTACAATTTCTTAAGGTATTTGCAGATTTGCTTACTCTGGCATTAAAGTGAACCAGCTATGGATAATAATTATAGCACAAATATACATAATCTACAAACGGATTTTAAGGTGAAACACTGGACAGTTAAAAACACACAAAATTTACCCATTTATCTGTCAGATAGTATCTGTCAAAAATTGCTTGCTTCGGGATCGAACAGTAAAATACCAACAATCTCAATTCTAAATCTGCCTGAGTTAAACCCGATATACTAGGCAGTCTGATAAGTCCCTGAAAAATGAAACACGGAGACGTTTTTTTGGCCAAAGTTGGTTTTATTTTTCAAAATACTCTTCTTTTAGGTCGATACAGCAAGTCCAACGATTTTCTAACTTTTTGATACCGTCCGAAAAGTACTCGATCGGAAGGTCTTCAAAATACGCCTCAGTTTCAGCTATGAGCTCCTCATTTGAGTGAAAACGCTTACCGGTGAGCCGTCTCTTCAGGTTAGGGAACAAGTAATAGTCGCTGGGGGCCAGGTCTGGTGAATACGGTGACTGAGGAACAAATTCGAAGTCGATTTCATGCAATTTTGCTAGTGCAACTAAGCATGAATGAACAGGCGCATTGTCGTGATGATAAAGCGGTTTTTTCTTCTTCAAATGCGGTCGTTTTTCGACTATTTCGATTTTCAATCGGCCCGATAATGATGAATAGTATGCTCTGGTTATGGTTTTACCTTTTTCAAGATAGTTCATAAATATTATGCCATGTGCATCCCAAAATACGGAGGCCATAACCTTTTCGACCCATTGTTGCGTTTTTGGACGTTTCGGAGCACTTTGGCCCTGTGGAACCCACTGTTTTGCCTTTTGCGCTCACTCAGGAGTGTAGTAGTGGATCCAGGTTTCATCCATGGTTATGAATCGGCTCAAAAACTCGGTCAGCTTACGCGAAAATAATGCCAAATTCTGCTGGGAAGTTGTCACACGAATTCGTTTTTGGTCCACTGTGAGCAAACGCGGCACCCATCG
>NC_046664.1:109480886-109493603 GCF_010883055.1 Belonocnema kinseyi | reverse complement strand
TTTTCTTGCGAAGATAGTAGTGTTTGATCAAAACTCGAAACTCAGATTTTTCCATATTAAAAAAAACTCGAAGGTTAGTCGCTTCTCAGTGCTGTAACTTGTTAAAGCGTAAACATAAATGGCTGAAGTTTTGACAGGCGTCATTTGAAGGAGCAAGCTCGACGAAAATTGTTTACCATAGTGAATACTAATGCCATCTCTTAGAATGTCAGGTACTTATCAGACTGCCTAGTAAGGTTGTGTGCGTGCGATATACCTACGATGACCACGCGACGCACACATGTTAAGGGTTGAGGGCCACTTTCATTTACCTCATGTCGGTCATTGTCGGTGGTGCAGTTTCTTTGTGCACCGACCGAGTCCTGGAATCACTCGTCGATTTAAAACCGATATATATATATATATATCAATCAAATGGCCATCACGGGTATATGGGCGAGTAGGGGGCGCCATGTTTCTATCAACTGATATTTCTAATGCATTGTAACTCTTTATTGCTCTCTGATGTAACACAATATAATAGTATGAAGGTATTTGTATTATTTTGTTACTAGTCACTTTTTTAGGACGTGTAGTTTTTATTTTAGTCGTAAAAAACAACATTAAAAATAAAATAAAAAATCTATGAAAAAATGAAGACAAAAGTTGCTCTTCCGAAAAAAAAGTTATAAATTTCTCATTATTTATTTTGTGAAAGTATTCGTAGTTTTTGTTTTAATCGTTAAAAATAAAATTAGAAAAAAAATTAAATTTTTAGAATAACGACATAAGAGACGAAAAAAAATGAAAATACAAAAGTTTTCGACCAAAAAAGATCTACAAGTTTATTATAAGTTCTTGTTATAAAAATACATTAAAAATAAAGAAAGTAACTCTTTGAGAAAACTATACAAGCTACAATAATATATCATTTAACAAATTTGTTAGCCTAAATGACATCTACAAATTTGCTTAGAACCACTTTACCCTAGGATACCATAAAATGTTTCAGAACAAAATAGTTTTTTTCTATAGGATGCGCACTTTTTAAAAATTATTATAACAAGAGAATAAAAATATGTTTTTTTCAAATCTAATTTATAATATAAATTGTAATAATATACATTTATTGAAATAATATATTATTCGAAGCAGCTGATAATAATAATTAGTGCAAAATAAGGAGCAAATATTAAAGTAATCATGAAAAATAAATTTAGTACATTATTTTACAATCTCTGAATGAGCAGTACCAGCCCGAAGTACAGAAATAAATATAATATGCATTCGATATAATGGTGTTGAACATAATGTAGAAAAGTTTACATGTTGGACAAAATCGAGTGCAAAGAACGAGATACGTGATGAAAATGTGTTCGTTAAAGCCGAAGTAGCTTTAACAAAAGAGAAGTTACAAACATCAAATTACAGTTCTCAATGTTTCGACCTTTAATTTTAAAAGGTATGTGCACACATGTGGGAGAAATACAAAGACCTAGCGCGAAGTGCGAGATAAATATATTATCAAGCGCGAATCGTAAGAACCAACAGTCACGCGCCACAGGCTACCACGCAGCGGGCAGATTTTTTGGTTTGTAAATGAAAAGATAAAAACCTTGAGTGATCCGTCCCCTCGTATCTCACGATTTGTCACCTTTGACAGTGACCCCTCCCCCTGGCCCTCGATGCGTGACATTATATATGAATTATTCCAAAGAAGTTTTTAATATATAAATGAACAATGATTTTAAAAATTGAAGAAAGAATTTTTTTCTGGTTCTAGGAAAGTGACGGTGAAAAAAGTGACCAAGACCTCGTAGTGGATGTCGCGAATGAAGTAAGTGTTATTCCTGTTACAAAAAGAAACATATCAAATTTCATCATTAGCGAAAATAATTCCTATATTTACATACGGAAATACAAGTATATATATTTTATTAATTTGCATTTATGACAAAATGCTTCTCCTTACTTTAAAAGTGAATTATAAAATTAAAGAATATTGCCATTTAAATTTCGCACCTCATTTAGGCTACTTTACAATCATTACCTGATTAGGAAACCTAATGAAAATCATATTATGAAAGAAAGATATTTCCTATAGAAGAGTAAATACATGTTTGTTCGTTAAGCGCAGTCTCAGGAGGCCATACAAGAACCGCACGAGAAGGTATTCATAAATTTTCAAAAACTTCAAGTTATACTCAAAGGATTATTATCATCGTTAAAGTCGGTCGCTTTTAAATGCAAATCCTACAATCATAAAGCCGGCAGAACAAGTGCATAGCGCCTTTAAAATTTTGTACGTAGACGATTTATTTTTTCGAAATACCAAAGGGACCTAATCTATCTTTCAATGGCGCTGATTCACCGAAACATTACGGCGACCGTGGCAAAAGTAAGATTAGCAAATCTCGAAATTGATTCGTAACAATGCAAAGTAAAGTAAAATGAGCTGCCTTGAAACGTAAGGATTCTTTTGTTTCAACGCTGAAGGGGCCGCCACATCTAACGCGACCCTCAAGTTATTTTTGTCAACCGACTCTCAGTTCAGTAACTCGCGGTTTAGTAATTCCTAGAACTGCTGGCCAACGCACTTTCTCAGCTCAAAGGTCGAGAGACGGTTGCGACAATTGTCTGTGTGTGAGTTTGGTTTCGAGTGTTTTATCAGTGTTTTTGTTGACATACGACAATTTTTCAACTGAAAATCAATATAAAATTCTAAATGTAAAGGTAAGTTATAAATGTCTAAATAGTCATAGCTTTCAAGTGTTGAATGTGTGCAACTTTCCGAAAATTGAGGTTAGTATACCCGGTTCTGCTCAAATCGATCTGATACACTAACCTCGTATTTTGGATATTTTATATTATTTAATGACATTGAAAAATCGTCAAACGACAAAAGAATGGAACAGGACTGAGAAAATACATTCTGCACTAGAGAAATATTACTATTCGTACATTTACGACTGACTTGTACGTTTAGAATATTTTCTCGAAAAAGTTGTATAGATTCCCGTGACGTGATGTTAAAATACTTAATTCAAATCAGCGAAGTCTTTTGGCTCTTCGGTCCTCTTTTCTTTAATTGGTCAGCCACTGGCGTTGAGGAGAGCGTACATAAACCGCGATAACACAGAAAAACTCAAGTTAAATTTTGTTGCATGTAAAATTTCTCGCTATTAAACTTTACATGTTATTTGGCGAAAGTTTATCCTACGATGGAATAAAAGCTGTCGTCTACTACGGCGTCTTTAGCAGCAATGGGAAAACGGTAGAGTATGAGTGAATTCGAGTTCTCAATCGGGAAACGAGATTTAAAACAACACAGAAAAAACAAAAGTTAAAATTCGTTGCAGGTAATACTCGCAGCGGTTAAAAATTAAACATATTTCGGTGCAAGTTTCACCAAGGTGAAAAGAATACCACCCTGATCAAAAAGTATTAGGACTTTATTTTTAAAATCAAACATACAAGTTTATTTATCATAATCGATAGTGTCCCCTTCAAAGTACTCCCCATCGACTGCAACGCACTTATGCCAGCGCTTGATACAATACTCGAAACATTTTTTATAATCGGTTTGTGGTATAGCCATCAGAGCCACATCATCTCGGTTGCTGCAACGTGTTCCGCGGAGCAGTTTCTTGAGTCGACCGAATAGGAAAAAGTCGCAGGGAGACAAATCAGGTGAATTCGGTGATTGTTGGATGGTATTCGTTTCGTTTTTAGTCAAATGCTCACGGATAACGATGGCATTGTGCAAAGTCGATGACATTTTTTTTGTGCTAATTGAAACGACACACAAAGATAGATGTACACAATACGGCGTCACTACAACAAATGTCAAGCTATCAAGCTGAAAATCTGACAGAGCGTTATGGACACTTCCACCAATACAACAAAAAAAAAAGAAGAATTGCAATCGATCGAACGAGAGCGCTACACGGTGACGAGTCCTGAAACTTTTTGATCAAGGTGGTAATTCTGATCTCGTCTACTCCCTAATGGCACGGAACGTTCCGGGAACCTTCCTGGAACGTTCCGCCGGAACCTTCGAAACGTTCTAGTGGAAAGTTCCAGGAATGTTCCCTAAGAGTGTATCCGCCGCTTGGGAACGTTCCACTAGGACCTGTGGGGAACCTTCCATTATTGTTTTTTTAAACAACAATTATCTCGTGAACCGTAAGAGATAGGTAAAAATATATGCAATTAATGAGTTTTTTGTACCGCATATACGACATTGTAATATGATATCCATATCATACACTGACATCAATTTTGACCTATCACTTACGGTTTATCGGATATTCATTGATAATAATAACCATAATGATAATTTATGTTTTGAACGTTCCAGTGGAACGTTCCTGGAACGATCCAATGGAACTGTTTCAAGTGGCGGACATTTTACACGCTTAGGGAACGTTCTACTGGAATGTTCCGAAGGTTCCCGCGGAATTTTCCAGGAAGGTTCCCGGAACATTCCGTGATATTAGGGCTTCGTCACGCTGAAGTAAGAAAATTTCAGTTAAATATCTAGAACAAGCAACAGAACACAAGACAAAATATTTTTCTTACGGCTGTATCTCTCCCAAAATAAATTACAATATTGTAGACAAATTATAACTTATTTAATACCATTTAGCAAGAAGCGCAAAAAGCAACAGACAGATAGGAATCCCCATTTCTCTCCAAGTTGATGAAATTATAGGACGATAGATAGCGCTGGCGTCGTGATTCTTGCTTAATCTCGAATAAAAATGGAGTGATTGAAATGCGAAATATTATCCAAGCAAGGTTGAAAATCGAAAATTAACTTTGATTTATGTAAAGTTTATCTAGTAAGGTTAATTTTTGTTGCGGTAAATCTGTCACCTGGAATCGACGTAAACTTTATCTTTCATTTTTTCTGTGAAGAGGTGTCGCAACTGCACAAGTGGAAATAACCATCTAGGAAGGAGTTAAAATAGGGGGGATGGGAAATACGTGACACGGGAAATAAGTGAGACTTCACTGTATTTTGTATTATTTCCAAATGATATCGAGGTTTGCTTACCTTAATTTTGCTAGGGTGGCCCAAATGTCCGGCGGCGGTAGCAGTATCACAAAGTTAGATTGTGTCCCTATTCCTTTAAAAAGCTAATACACCCACAATGGTTCAGCTTGGCTCCTCTTCTAGTTTTATTATCCGTTAAATTTTAACTTTCAATAGCGTTTTTAAAGTGTGCGAGTTGATTTCCATAAACAAACTATGTCAATGTAGCCATAACAGTTTCTGTATGGTAAAATGTTCTGGCGCTGGCCTGGCCTAGATCAGACCGTCTGGTTTCCAGTCTTGACGAGGACCAGACGGTCTGGCCTAGGCCTGGGCAGCCGCTAGGTTTGGGCTGGTCAGTCGCTAGGTATAGACTGGTTAGCCTCTAGCTATGGGCTGATCAGCCGCGAATTATTAACTGGATGACCTCTAAACAAAAATTTCTTAATGTAACACATGCATAAGTACGGCCGTTTTTCATGCCTGTGGAGCGAACCTCATTCCCCTTTTTAACTCATGCAATGGCCATTAAACACTTGTTGTCTTATATACGTTTTTTTTGCAGACGTCTTGACGACGTCCAGAAGACCTTTTAAAGATGTGAAAAGATCTAAAGGATTTTTAAAAGACGTCAAGTCACATGACAGAGAGATCAATTCTAAGGACGTCTTTAGGGTGACTTTAGGATGTCTTACTGCCAGCGTCAAAAAGTCTTCTGGGGACCAGAATATAACTGTTTATGACAGGTTTTAGACAGCCCATAACGAGTATTTAGTTGGTATTTTTTTCCACGTGAGTAGACATACCTTTAAAAGCCCACAGACATGAAAAATACGATCATATCCATGCATATTTCATATAACATGTCGTATGAATCATATCGAAGAGGGACTTTATTGACGAGTGTATATTTTCCGTACGAGTCGGAGGCAAGCAAGCACGAGCCGCAGGCGAGTATGTAATATGATATTTCAATTCCCTAAAATTACTTAGATATCTTCGAGGAACATAAAATTTCAATTTTGTAGACATATTTCCATATTCTATAAAAAAATGAATAGTGATTTTCATAAGGACAGCAATGCTTTTAGCACATACCCAGTATTCGGGATAGCGGACGATAAGTCATTAATTTCTGAACAGTTAATAATTGTGAAATAAGGGGGCTTCCATAAACCACGTGGTCCAATTTTTGCCATTTTTTTTTCTCCTCTCCTCCCGTGTGGTCCACCGTGGCCAAAGATATAATAAACGTGGCATAATTGTCAACCCAATCCCCCCTAGGGTGCTACGTGGTTTTTTTTTATTTCTTGTAAAATGGAAATAAAAAAAAATATGAGTGGTAACAACCACGCACATGGTTGCGGCCAGAATTTTCTTGCCTCGACTCGTTAAGTAATGTAAACAAAAAAAAGACTTGAAGAAGGGGCACTCGGTTGGTTTCGCAGGGATCGAATTTAGGACTCCGCACGCTAGTTCAAACAAGGATTAGGCTATGTGTTTTATTATTTTTATTCTCCTAAAGCAACCACGTGGTTTATGGAGGGCCCATAACCTAATAGTGCCGTGTTCAAACATAACTTCCAATTTTGACGTCGTTGTGGTGCGGAATTTAAATTAGAATATTTTTTTACGTGTGTGAAAATTTATTGAAACGTAGGTTTGACTACAGACAATCATTTTTCGTGAAGTACGTACTTTCGGTTTGAAATCCCTGGCGGAACGAATGAACGCGAGCGTTACACTACAGCGTAACCAAAAAGTAACCCAGAAGTAACCTTAAAGAAATCTCACATTATAATTAATAGAAGAAACAATATAAATATTTAAATGGTTGCAATTACAATTGTACGTTAAAATTCACGTCAGAAGATAATCCCGTAATTGCAGTAGGTTTATTTTTCAGCGTTAGAAATTTGAAAAAAGAATGACTGCCATTGAAGTCTGCTAAGGACAACTTCAAGCTCATTTCGATGGCTTCTACGAAGAATAGGTGATCTTTTCGTTACCGTTAAGAATTAGGCTGACTTCATTTAGCTAAATTTTCAGGAGGAATAAATAACCTAGGTTATTTTTTGAAACATCTACGAATTCAAAACTCCAGTATTTTGTATTACAGTTTGTAATGTAATTATGCTCCTGTAACCTGTAATTATAATTGTAACAATTTAGTTCTTTATTTTGTTTCTTTTATTATTTATAATGTGAGATTACTTTCATTTTACTTTAAGGTTACGCAGAAGAAGCGAAAATTTTATGATAGGAATTGTAAAGTACACTTTTCTTTTTATTTTAGGTCAGTTCTCCGCATGCGAATGGTGAACATGTAGAACCTCGTGAAAACGGTACTAATATGGAAAAGCACGGTACGCCTGGCCACGGTGGTCCAACTTCCGGATCCGGTGCAACCTCCATCAAGGACAGACCTCCGTCGCGAAGCGGAAGCTCCTCAGCACGGAGTACTCCCTCTCTGAAAAGTAAAGATGTAAGATCTTGCAAAATGCAAGCTTTTCTGTAGCTTATTGGGCACTAAAAGAGTCACTAATCTTTTCTATTTATGAATTAAACACACTGAAAAAAATATATAGGAATACTAACTATTGAATAAAAATCAAATCTTTTCTGAGCTGACTAAATAAAAATTTTGTCATTCACTTTTTAAGATTAAAATTAAATAAAACTGTGAATTTAACCCATCTATCTTTTTATTCCATTTATTGAGATTATAAAATGCATTAGCCTCAAAAAACCTATTTGTAATTTAATAATAGTTTTAGTAGAAACACGACTCTCAAATTTGATAAAAAATTAGTCATGAAGAAATGTTTGACAGAAAAGCAGAGCAGAGGGTTAATGTAAGCAACAGGGTAGGTTGAAAATAGAACATTGTAATAATACAAGATTCGTTTAGTTTGGTGATTTTTATAATTGCACTAAATCTAAAATTTCCCAACATATTTTTGCTTTGCGCAACTTCAAATAAGAATTTCCGCCACCAGGAAGTAAATCTATTTTCTATCAACCCTAGAGCACACAATTTTTTCAGTGCCTAGTAATAAGATTAACTAAAGAATTTAAAGTCATAAAGAAAACAACTTTCGAAAGCCACAGTTGATTTAATTGGACGCTCGAAATTGTAATTACTAAGGTACCTGTTTCGTCGATTATAAAATCTAATTTCTAGTTTAGATTAATAAAGAAGTGAATACAAATTTAAATAATTAAGAAATCTCAAATATTACAAAACTGAAAACTTGACTATTTAATTTCCCTTATCTGATGAAGATGCAATATTGAATTATTATAATTAGTAAAGAACTTGAAGATTGTTAAAGGTAGCTTTTCTATTATTACACGTGTGTGTATGTTAAGATCGACAAACCGGGTACACCAGTAGTGGCAGCGAGGGGCTCGCGCAGTTGTACGCCAACTATGGGGGGAATCCCTGGGCTCTTGGCGTCGCGAGTCTATCATCAGCAAACTCCACCTCAGGGTTTTCAGGGCTTGCCGTCCCGAGGCAATGAACCACCACAATCACCCTCGTCGTACAACAGTTTACCATACGCCCGGTCCTCAATGGTAAATTCTTATTTTATGCTCATATTTTCTTCCCTCGTGCTTGTTGCAGATACGCTTTCAGATATTTCACATTCTAAAAAAATGCCTTCCTGTTGAAAACGAGTCATTTCATTTACCCGCTCTGCATTTTGATAAAAGACACATTTTTTAATATGCTCTCTCTACTTTCAGCTTATTCTAAAGCAGGGATTCGAAACCATTTTAAAAATATTAGGCAAATATTTTTAGAACTTTGTGATTTTCCTTGTGTAACTCTGCCAGAAATTTCTGATAAAACTTTCTTTCCAAAGCTTTCCATATCTTTCAGATTCTTTCCGAAATCTACATCCGAAATTCTATCCGAAACTGTACCACCATTTTTGTCAGTTTCTATCAGATTTTATGAGAAAACTAAATTATCTAATATTGTTATATAAATATTGTTTAATAGAACTTGATATGTAATTATTATGTAATTGTTTATGAACTTTTTAAATTAAAATATACCGAAGGATTAAGTAAAAAATGATTCATCTAATAAATTTCGAAAATTAATAATTTTTTCAAAATTATAACTGTTTAATATATTTCATAGTAATTTAGTGAAAAAATTTTGGATAAAAAGAATTATTTTTTAAACCGTGTTTAAACATTTGTTTTGTTTGTTCAAATTATTATTACTAACTTTTTAAAATAACAATTTGCAAAAATAAAATAATATATTATTAATAATATTAATAATTAAGAATTTCTGATAACATCTGATAAGAATAAATGAAACATTTCTGATAAGATCCGATAGAACAATATAGTGAGACACTTCTGATAAGATCTGATGGAATTATATTGGGACAAATTTTCGGAAAGAAACTGAAGAATTCGGATGCAGATTTCGGAAAGATTCTGATAAAATCTGAAAAGAATATTTTTCCGACTGTTTCAGAGTCTATCAGAAATTTCCTTTCAGAATCCTTTCGATTTTTTGGACAGGGAATACAATTCGACTTATTCAAATTACAAGGTTACATCTCGGAGAGACCGAACGAAAGGGTGCTAACTCGTGGAAAACATATGAAAACATATGAAAAAGTGTTGCGCTGATGTTTCCAATGCAATCTATATGGAATTCTGAAGATTCGAGGGTTCGCCACGCGAGATAGCACCTTTTTCAAGGGACTGTTTAATCGAAAATCGATTCTACGTCAGATGCATCAGTACCAATGATTCCTATTGATTCCCCCTGGTTCGAGAGCCTGAGTCCAGTAGATACTTTGTTGATTATGGATCGATTCCCTCGAATCTTGACCGAACTAGTATGTTTTTTCGTGTCATCAGAGTATCAAAAATCATTGATACGGCCCCTCAACCTTTTAATTTTGTCTCCACGAGTTAGCGGCAGTCCATAAATCTCGTGACGTTAGATTGGGGGCGAGGGTTCGTGAGGATTTGTCACGCACGAGGGGCAAAGGTTTTTCTAAACGTCACATGACAAATTAAATCAAAAGAAATTGACTATCTATTTTATTTTTCGACTGTTTATTATATAGAGCACAAAACAAAAATTTTAAACAAGTTTTTTTTTATATATTTCTTTTTTTCTTTTGATATTTGTAGAATTTTTTAAATCAAAATTCCTGTATGATTTTTACCAAATTTTCTTAAAACGAAAAAAAGATTAAAGAATTGTAGAAAAATTATTTCTTCTGTCTTACGGCCACGGCAAAATAAAAACAAATTAGAGCTATCAATTCAACTCCATTTATTTTTAAAACAAAAATTAAAACTTCGAGGACGTTTCGGCATCAGTGGCGTGCCTTTCTCATAGTGTCTTAGTTTAAAACGATTTGTAAGTGAAACAACAATCATTCCAATTTTGGAGTTAATACGTGTCAATTTTTTTGGTGTCATAATTAAAAATAGTTTATACGTTATTAAAGTTTAAAGAAAAGTAAGGCTCCAAACAATTTATTACTGAGGATTAGTAAAAGGAGAAAGCCTCATAAAATTGAAGAGGCTTTTTCAGCGTAAACAGTACATTATTAACGATTATGAAACCGTTCTAAGTGTTTTGGAAACAACGACGAACATAGGTGTTTCCAAATCTTTACATCAACAAAAGGATTCTATCATAACCCCTTCAACATATTAAATGAGGCTATATATATTTATTTAATAATTATGATTAAGGCTTTCCCCCTGGTGGAAAAATCTTCTGGCGTTGGTCAGTCCCAGACTAAACCGCCTAGACTCTAATCTGGCGCAAGTCAGACACTCTAGTCTGGGGCTGGCCAAACCTGTAACACTTTTGCAAAGTTTGTGGCTAGGCGATCTAGGTAGCCACTATTCAGTCACTGGATCCAGTACTGGTGCAGTACTGAACACCAGTGTAATTACAAAAACGTAAATTTCAAACTTTTTGTTTAATTTTAACACCCACTATTGCTATATTCTAAAGATATAACAAAAAAGGTTTTCAAAAAAATAAATACTAATTGATTGTTGGTATTTTCTCTATAAATGTTAATTGGTTCTGCTTAGAATGAATAAATATATTACATTTTTAAACATTATATTACAAATAAAATTTCTAACGCTACGGGGTTTCGAACCTGCATCTATACCTGAATCTATCGCCTAGCAGTTGGAAACCATAACCATTACTCTATATCTATACCAACAGAATTGAAAGTCAGTGAGAAAACAATTTTCATAAGCTACAAGTGAAAAAAGTTTAGAAAACCATTTATTAGAATCCTCATTAATTTGTTTATTTATTATAGGACATCATATATATTTTAAATAAATTAACTGTTAACGGAAATATTAATAAAATCAGTTTTAAATAAGTAATTTATATCGATTAAAATTTGTTCAGTTTATAGAATTAGCGCCAAAAATTTCTTTTATATATTTATGTGTAAACAATTTTTTTTTAATTTGTCTCTGAGCAAATTTTATTTTTAAAAAATTTCAACATTTTTTTCAAAGATTTCTTTCGTAGGATTTTTTTCAACGTTTTTTTAAAACATTGTTTTAAAAAAATTTACAATTTTTTTGTCGCCTATTTCGACTGATTTGTTTTTCGTATAACTTTTTAATTTTTAGGTTTTTTGGACAAATGCACAACGATGAAGAATGACATGAAATGTAATTTAAAAACAAATTGATTTTTAATGTTTCATTTCTTATTTTGTATGGTTTTATACACCCTGACAGTTTTTTAAAAATGGTGAAAAAAATTTGGCTGATATACGCTTAGAAATTTTCATGTTATGGATTGTTGACCAGTCCCAGATCTGGACCAGACTAGACTGTCAAGGCAATAAGCTAAGACAAATTATTTTTATTAGTGTTCATTTTTTATTTTGATTAACTTGGAACACCCTGACAGTTTTTCAAAAATCAAGAAAAAATTGGGCTAATTGATACTTAGAAACGTTTTCGGTATGAATTGCGAACCAAGTTTTAGTTCTGGTCCAGACTATAGGCTGTCAAGGCAATCAGAAATAAAAATGATTTTGAAAAGTGTTAATTTCTTCTTTTGTATGATTTTGGACACCCTGAGAGTTTTTCGAAAATGTTTTTAAAAAACTTTGTCTGATTGACACGTACAAATTCTTATGTTGAGGATTTCGGACCAGTCCCAGATTTGGGCCAGGCTAGGCTGCGAAGAAAATAAGGGGAAAAATTCATTTTTAATAGCGTTAATTTTTTATTTTGTATAATTTTAGACACCCTGACAGTTTTTAAAAACTTTGGCTGATTGAAACTTAGAAATTTGTATGTTATGGACTGCTGACCATTCCCAGATCTGGTCCAGACTTGACTGTAATGCCTAGAAGATTTAGAAATCGCCAGATGCGGGCCAGGTCAGACATCAGACAGCCAGAAGATTTTTCCACTAGGGCCTGCACTGACAGTTTACTACAATACTTTAAATCTTCCAAATAATTTTATTTAATGATATAATTTATTTATGAATGTTTCTAAACATTAATGATGAAAAAGTACATATTAATTCTGAATATTTATTAATTTTAAGAAATCAAATAATTCTTAACATTTTGCTTTCACGCAAAAATTTGTGTGTGTGTATATATATATATGTATATGTATATATATATATATATATATATATATAT
>NC_046664.1:109479998-109480786 GCF_010883055.1 Belonocnema kinseyi | reverse complement strand
TGTTTATCTTGAAAAATTATTTTGAAGAAAATATTCAACAAGATTTTGAAACATTACAAAATATTTTCAGAGTTTTTAAAAGATACAAAAATAATTTTAAACCTAAAATGGTTTCAACAAATAATAAAAAAATGTAGATTTTTAAGGAAAAATATATTAGTCATTATTTATATTTTAGTCATTATTTAATAAATATTTAGTAAATATTTAGTCATTCTTTATTTTTAAAAAATGAATTTTAAGAGAATATTTTTAAAAAATTGAAATATTACGAAAAATTTCCAAAATGATCAAACACAAATCTTGAAGATCGCATGGACATTTTTAGTAATATTTCGAGTCAATTTAAGTGATATTTAATGATTTTAGAAGTTTTAAGGAGATAAAAATTATTTTCATGCTTTGGAAATTGTATAAAGTAACATTAAATTTTCTCCAAGCCTCAAAAAGTCCTATATATCTTTTATACTTGAATTTTTTCCTGGAATTTTTTTTCAATTCTGTAAAATTAGGAAAATTCTTTCGAAAACTTCTAGATGCAGTTCCGACAAGCATGAAATGTTGAAAATTCTTTTTAAATTTTTTAGGGAAACCCAGGAAAATTATTTTTATATATCTCTAAAGGAAATAAACAAAGAAACTTAAACGTCAGTTTATTATATAAAGTACGACATTTTTACCCTCTTCCCAATACGAATGAAAGGGACCCACGACACTTCGTCACATGACCCTTCGGGTGGGGGAGCGGAATTTGCACATCGGTAAGGTCTGTTACGAAGGAGAAAGGG
>NC_046664.1:109470724-109479988 GCF_010883055.1 Belonocnema kinseyi | reverse complement strand
GGGTAATTTTAACTATTTTTATCGTCATGAGATTTATGGACGGTCCCTTAGCTCCTTTTCATTTGCTCTTTCAAGATGGAACTTTGTCATTTGGACACGCTGAATTATGAGTAAAGATATGGTTCGCAAAGTTTATTTTGTTCAGGGTGGCTATTCAAGGCTGATATGGAAATTAACCAGCCTAACTTCAAGATTTTAAGATTGGTTGAGAATAAAATATTCTGAATTGAATAATTTGAATACCCAATGTTTAATTATGTACAATTTTAAATTGAAAGTATTTGAAATGAAGTAGTTTTACATTTTTAATTTTAAACTCTTCAAAATTAGATAGTATTTCAAGATAAATTATTCTGAATTGTACTATATAAAAAAGTAGCCTTGACAAATTAAAATTAGAACCTTTCGAAACGAGACAATCTCCAAATTATTTATACAATAATTTCAGATTACAAGCCATCGAATAATTTTTATTTTAAGATCTTCAAATAAAAACATATAGGCAAATAATGTACATTTTTTCCAATTATTTGCTAGAAAAATGGCCATTTCTTTATTTTTTATCTTTGTAGTACTTTTTCAGATGATAAAAAACTAAGAAACCAATTATCAGTATAAAAAAATAGAAAGTTAATTATCTTCATTATTTTATCAAATATTTGATTGTTAAACAAAAAAGTGGTGATTTTTAAAAAATGTTTAAATTTGTTCAGCAACTAATCCGAAAACATGTTCTTAGATCACATAGAACACATACACCGTCAAGTATCACGGTCATTTCCCTATTTTGCGTTTTCCAGTGGCCACTCTGAAATTTTAATAATATTTGGCAATATATCGAGTCGACAATAAAATTAATTAAGCGAAATTGGTTCCATTGTGACTTACCGTGTAAAGGTTTCTTATCTGACTTGTCTCGAGTTTTTTACGTTTCAGCGTGCTTATGTGCAGCATGTTCCATTACCCGTGAGTACATAGGAATATTTAATCGCTTATGTTTTACAGCTTGGATTTGACGGTCACGTGCGACTACCTTCGACCAATGGACTAAACAATATTCCGGGCGGTAAGCCGTAAGTGTCATAGACTTAATCAACACACACGCCGCGCTAGTTCGTTCTGATTACTGCATTCAGTGAAACGAGTCAAATCTCATTGCTTCATTGTAATAATTATTCTATCATCTCTATTACTATTTGCTTCAAATCCATTCCGAACTACATTAAACTTAACATAGATTAATATTCGTGTTCCTATATTAAGTCTGAAATATTGATTTAATTGCTTCAAGAATTAAAAAAATAAATGCAGTACAAAATAAGGGCCTCCAAAGAGAATTGAATCAGCGAATACACAGTAGGATTACTCCACTGCTGACTTAGCACATCTCATAGTTTCTACGAATTAATAACCCTCTCTTCTTAAATTGACACTAATAATTTAATTAATATCATTCAAGAGCCTATTCCTTTCACGTGAACGGCGAGGGTCGACTAGAACCGGTTCCATTTCCAGCGGACGCTCTTAGAGGATCCGGAATACCTCAACATGCTCGTCAGATCAACACCTTGACTCATGGCGAAGTAGTTTGTGCAGTAACAATCTCGAATCCCACCAAATACGTCTACACCGGAGGTAAAGGTTGCGTGAAAGTATGGGATATCGGCCAAGGAGTCAACGGAACGGCGAATCCGGTCTCCCAACTAGACTGTCTTCAACGAGACAACTACATCAGATCCGTGAAACTCCTACCGGATGGAAGGACGCTTATCGTCGGGGGAGAAGCCAGCCAGTTGAGCATTTGGGACCTGGCTAGTCCGACTCCCAGAATCAGGGCGGAACTCACATCTTCAGCACCTGCTTGTTACGCCCTTGCGATTTCTCCAGACTCCAAGGTCTGTTTTAGCTGTTGTAGCGATGGGAACATCGCAGTCTGGGATCTTCAGAACCAGACACTAGTTAGGCAATTCCAGGGTCACACAGATGGAGCCTCTTGTATAGATATTTCAGCTGATGGTTCCAAATTGTGGACTGGTGGCTTGGACAACACTGTAAGGTCCTGGGATCTTAGAGAAGGAAGACAACTGCAGCAACACGACTTTACTTCACAGATTTTCTCACTTGGGTATTGTCCCTCTGGTGAGTGGCTGGCTGTGGGGATGGAGAATTCCAATGTGGAAGTGTTACATGCCAACAAACCTGATAAGTACCAACTTCATCTTCATGAGTCATGTGTCCTGTCTTTGAAGTTCGCCTCCTGCGGCAAGTGGTTCGTCTCAACTGGCAAGGACAACCTCTTGAACGCGTGGCGCACACCGTATGGTGCTTCGATATTCCAAGTGAGTTGTGATTATTTTCGGTTTCTTTCGAATTCTTCAAAATAGGGTCATTCTCGAAAGAAGTCTATTTTTTTAAACATATTTATTCAGAGAGTAAGAGTCTGTACTCTATACCTTATGGTCATAAGGTTATTGTAACACAAAATTTAATTTGCTACAAATGAGCAATTTCGCGTCAACTGTTCCAATCCAAAATAAGTTACATTTGTCACAGCGACTATTTTCCGGTAGCCGGGTACGGGAAAATAGCCTCTATGGTAGATTTCACTTACTAAGTTTTCCCTTTGTATAGCAGAACTTAGCAAAGTGTTGTCTTCCTGCATGGTAATAATTGATGAAAAAAAAACATTTTTCCACATTTTTAAATACTTGCTCTTTTTTAATTCTGGCGAAGGGTTTCACATACTTTCGAAATCTGTTGAAAAATTTAAAAGAAAGATCAAAAGTAACAAAATATAGTCAATTTTACTGAATATCAAAAATTCTTATTTTTTTAAGACGCCAGATGCGAAAAATGTTTACAAAACAACTGGCACGATATGTCGCACCGTTTTAAAATTAGTTTCTTAAATGTGTAATTTCAAATCAACTTCGGAATTCAACATAGGTAAACTCTGCATTTCAAAGTTATTAATTACAACATATTGCTTTGATAGGATTTTTAATATCTTTTCTAATGTATAATGAGGATACTGGCAACAAATATATAAATCTTAAACGTTCCCTTTAAAGAATTTTTATATAATATCTTTTAAAGGCATATTTACAATATTTTTGGATTATATACATATTTAATATTATAGTTCTGAACATAAATTTTTGTAAAAAAATATAAAATTATAAAGGAGAATCGCGTATTACCGGCCACTTCAACGTTTTTATTAATAATCATATTAAATATGAAATAAAAGCTTGAGGACCAAAAACGGTTTTTAGAAAAGAGTGACGGTCAACCCCAGCCACCAGAAAACCATAATATTTGAACTTTTTATTATAGTATTGAACAACAGGAAATCAATTTTTTTAATCAAAACTTTTAAATTGTATACACTAGAACAAAAATAGTCTCCAATATTAAAAACGATTATAGATTATTGTATGTGCAAAAAAGGTTCTTTATTAGTTCTTAACAGAAAAAATGATATCCAACAAAAAAAATCTGTCCGGGAGTACCCGACACGAAATCACCGCGGTGTCACCCGACTGTTATGTTTTTAGAAAAAACTGCAGTGAATAAGAAAATACGTGAAATCGTTAAACTAAAATTACAAAAAGAAAACCGTTTTTCTTTTTGGAACATTTTTTATGAAATACATACATTCCTCATATCCTTCTTGGTTTTAAGGTGTAAAAAAGTCAATGAGATGAATATGTTTCTATTTGATTTTAAAGTAGATTAGTATATATTAAAAAAAACTATAGCTAAGAAAAAAATCCGATGTTTCTACCTTTCGGTTTTTTCGTCATACAATAAATCGGACTTTCATAAACGACGTGAAAATGTAATGGTTTGGCCTATAAACTGCAGATATATAAAAATTTTTATTATTGACTTTTATAAGTTGAGCCGGTCGCAATATAAATTTCCTTACCTGGAAAATAGTATACTTTTTTCCTGAAGAAATATATTTCCTTGAAAATAAATAACAGAGAAATAAATATAAAACGAAAAAATTAGTAAAAATGAAATAACTAGGTCAGAAATAAAAATAGAATAGAGTATTGTATCTCTTGGTACATAAAATTCAAGGGAAATCAATAAGTTTGTTTTTAGAAAAGGGAGCAGTTTGATTTTCATTTATAAATCTAAGTAATTTAAAATTTTCAAGTATCTTTGCAAAGTTTTACCAGAAAAACAGTTTTATTGAATTCTTATGTGGTATTATTATTATTAAAATTAATTCGATTTAAAATCTGTTGCATGATATTTTCTGGAATTTATTTCATGACCAACTGACGGAAATTACTTTCCTTACTTTGCGCCCAGTAGATAAAGCTGGCTTGGCCCAGATAATTGAACTGTCTTACCTACTTTCGTACACTATTCACGCCACAGTCTCGTTCAAATACTTTAAATGGCTTAATTTAGATGTAGATTATTAATAAATAAAAATACTTAATTTCACCTTCAAACATCAGAAAAAAATTCTAGATTTCTTAAATTAGTATTTTTAATGGAAGTATTTGCAGGTGCTGTGGTCAAATTTTTGTTTAACTTGCTTTTAAGAATTTTGTGTAATAATTTTGATATAATATAAATTCAATTTCTTAATTTAAATTTATTATATCTCAAACTATAACTGAAGTTTGAAAATTAAAATAATAAATTAGAACATGTTTCGTCAAATGTCGGGTAGCAATGGTGGCATGGGAAACCGCCTAACAGCACCTAGCAATGGGAGGACCAGAAGTGGTTTTTGTTTGTTTAGAATTGTATTTTTTTAATGAAAAGTTATTACCAGAGGAATTATTAACCTAGTCGGTAATATGCGTTTTTTAGGCAGTTTCGACGAAAATGGCTTTAAAAATGTTCAAGCAATTCATATAAATTGAGAGATTTTTTCTTACAATCCCATGTTTTTTCCTCCTCTTAATGTAACTGATAGAATTTTCAAGTCTTTGTATTTAAAAAATAGCCCCCCTCTTTGGCTCCACATCTTTCCCAAAAACTGTTTGACCAAACAAAAAATCTAACGTTTTGTTCTTGCAAATTTTGATGTATGATTTTTTTCATATGTAAATTTTAATTAAATATTATTTTTTACAAAGGAAGTCAGAAAAGTATAGTAAAAAACTACTAAACTGATAAATATGGAATGTGTAATTTTCATATTACCCCTTTCAAATAGTAAAAGGTTTAATTAAAAATAATTAAGGGTATGGGGCGTTCCGCAATAAAAGGACCCACTTTGCTAATATGGAGTTAAGTATAGGGACGGATAGTTGGATATATTCAGGATATTTTTCGGCCAGAGCGTATCTATTATGTTAAAAAACAAGGTACAAGTCTACTTTTTAAGTTGAACTTTCCAAAAACCATTCTTCGAGGAATAGACCCACTTCTGGTTGGTTCTGCGATATGAATAGCATGGCCAGTAAATCATAGTTTGATCAACAAACTGGGCTCCTTCCTTTCGGAAAATCACATAGTAGTATCTGATTGAAAATGTTTTTGACATACAATCTGAAAATTGAGGATATAATAACTGACGAAAATATCATATAACGGTATATTTTTCTCTGTTTTTCAGTCAAAGGAATCCTCATCAGTGCTGAGTTGTGACATCTCGACTGACGACAAATACATCGTGACCGGTTCTGGTGATAAGAAAGCAACTGTTTATGAAGTGATTTATTAGATATAAACTCTTTCACGAGATCCACATTTTTTTTTCTTTTTAATTTATATGCCTGCTCAATTCCAGTATTCAAATCTAATACTCTTTAAAATTCTTCAGAAAAAAATCTTTAATTGGTATGTATCAAGGATCGCATTCAGTGCAACACAATAGCCGCCGTGTTACCAACACAATGACTACGTGATTATTCGCATTCATTAATGACCATATTCAAAATCTGTTCAAGGTTAATAAACTTACCACTGATAAGTTTTATTGTTCCTTGAAAAATTCTGAAGCATTTTTTTATTTCAGTCACTTTGCAATTTTGACTAATTTAGATTTAAAAATAAAAGCTTTTAAATTACAAGTTTCGGCGAAATCTTGAAATGCACTTTGTGGATGCTCAACTCTTAGAAAAATGAATACTTGATTACAATTTCACAACCTTGATTTTCAATCGAGGGTGTACTATAAAGGAGAGGTTCCATTGTGCATATAAATAAGTTAATCAGTGATAGTAAAGCGGCAATTGAAGAAATTAAAAATTGAACTCTTGTGCCGTTTCAATAGTACGCGTGTGTTATCCATGCAGATATGTATGATAACCGGACTTCTTGTTTCATCGCGTTTGTATAATAAAGATGTGTCAATAGAAAACTGCGATCTACGTATGCGTAAGTGATTTACACTTTCGTTTGGTTGACTCGAAATGGCGTATAAAAGCGAGTATGTAGCTGTGGATGTATGCGTGCTTGCTTGTGAAAGATGAAGGACGTGTGAGAAAATCTTTGTATAGAATTCATTACAAATGCGGGTCGCTCGTAAACGAAAAATTGTACAATAGGGCAAGCAAAAAACACAAAATGATTCGTTCAAATGAATCGATTTAACTGAATTTGCAATTGGTTCTTTCTTAATAACGATAAACGTGTTTAATTTGTTTCGAATTCCTGGTAAAATCAAACCTGGTAATAAAATAAATGTTTAGTGTTTTTTAGTTGCTCATGAAGACAGATGAAAAATTGGCTTTGCTGTACCGATGCGATAGAATGGATTATTTGCATTTTTTTGGCCCGCCTTTTTGCACAGACTCGAAGAAGAAATATGTCTAAATATGTATAATAACGAGTGCCCAGAAACAAAGGAAACGAAACTATTTCTCTATTCTAGCTAGATCTACTTTACACACAACCATTCACCAAGGGGGCAGTCATTTTTTTATTTCAAAAAGGGAGTACCCTCGGTAATAGAATTGCAACTGAGAATCGTTTGATATTTGGATGAAAGTTATATCAAAGTGCACTGAAGCTCTCGTTAAAATTTTGGAACCTTTCAGAGCTCTATAATCGAAAAATCAATGACTGAAAATATCATGTGGTCTAATGAGAAGACGTACTTTTTGTAGCATATAAAAGTATTGAAAAATTAAAAAATTCTGAAATAATTCTGACATACAGAATGTTATCCGAAATCCATATCTAATTCAAAAAGTATCATTCAGAACCTATAGCAGGGATCTTCAAAGGTAGGTTCTGTATCTACTGGCGATCCCAGGCTAATGGCTCGGATCTACTCTGTTTTGGCCCAGAACTGTCAAAACCCTTTACCTTATTTCTTGCCGCTGGCAAACCCTTAAACTCGAGACTCTTATTTCTATTCGAAGCTTCACGCTAAAATTTATTTTATGAAATAAAATAATGAATGTTTAGCTATCGTTACTTTAATATTTTTAAATAAAATACTCAATGCAATTGTAATTTTTTATACTCACCATTTAAATTCCATAAAAATTGTTTTGTTTATAAATAATTCAAAATTTAATTTTCAAATTTAATTAAAAAGTATCAAGAAATTCCCCTGTCCTTGAGTTTCTATTGTCTTATATTAAAAATCTTAAACCTTAAAATCCATAAAAACAAATTTTTCTATATTAAAAGTTTAAAAAATTGTTAAATTGACTTAAATAATTGAATATATTATTATATCTAACAGGTACAAAAAATATCAAAAAGTTACCATTTTTACGGTCTGTTAATACCAATACAACGAATTTTTGCCCTTCAGTTCCGATAGTGTTTTTCAAAACTTTTCTATTAAAGATTAAAAATTACTTTTTTTCAAAGTTTTTTCGAATTATTTAATTTTAAAGTTTTATAATTTTAAAAATTTACATTTTTAGAGGTAAAAATGAAAAATTAATTTTTATCGTAGAAAAAAAAATGTGTGGAATCAATTTTAATTTTTTAAATCTAATACAAATTTCAATTTCTTTGAATTTTAAGTAATCAATTTTTAAAGTTTTTAATTTTTTCTATTTTCGAACCCTTATATAGGTTCTCCGAGCCCTTCCAACTGGGATTTTTTTCAAAGGGGTCATACATTTCCTCTCAGTTTCCCGTTGAAAAAAAATTGGTTGATATTGAAAAAGGCCGAGCGATCCTGTGCCACGCTGCACCTGTGGATTGTGGAGACCCCTAGTCTATAGGGCTAGAAAAAAATTATTTATACCATAAATGTATGACTGACGTCAGCGAGCTCAAGATATGGCAACGTCGCATGCGTTCCACGTGCCCTAGTTTTTGCGCGAATTTCGAATAATACGCGACGTTGTCAAACTTATGACTGTGGCTGTGTGAGTCGATAACAAGTTGAAGCATCCCTCAACTGACTTGCTTCGTACGGAGGGTACTTCCTTAAACATTTGTATATCTCAAAACATAATTTCGAACATGAAAAATTGATTTTAATTGTAATTAAGGTATTATAAGTATGAAAAATTATGTTAAGAATTGTTCAAGACTGGGAATACAGATTCATTAATCTAAGGGCCTGGGCAGGTAGAAAGAGGTTGACTGTTCCAAAGATGAGATAACTGTAATTGAAATGAGCACCTTATGCACGCGATGCTTATCTCAGTGTATCAAAAATGCCACAGTTTACCCTAGGGGCAACATTTTTCTTACCATTTTTTTTTAAACTGAGAACCTATAAAACGAGACAGAGGTTCTGTGTACAATTTCGAATTTATTGCTATTTAGTTTTTAAGGGCATGTGACACAGCTAAATACCTATATTACCGACCACAGTTTTTCAGTTCACTGAATGTTTTTTTGAACCTAAGAACTTTTTTTGTAAATAAAATATCGAGCTGAAACTTTGGGAAATGTATTAGAGTACAGTAAAGTACGTTTAGGTACTGCATTTTGGTAGGAACTTCACTGAAAATTATTTCATCTTTTTTCTGTACCTCAACATTTTTTGAACGTTCGAACTTTTTTTATACATAAAATATCGGTCTCAAACTTTGAGAAATGCAAGAGCCGAAAGAAAACTATGTTAAAGTATAAAGCTTAATAATAAAAGATGTAAAAAAAAATTTCAACAATCAATTCCAACGACATCAGCCGGTAACGTTGTACACGAAAATATGAGCCCTCTACAGCCTCCTCTATAGGCCGCCAGGTTTCGTATTTTCGTGTACCACGTTACCGGCTGATGCCGTTGGAATTGATTGTTGAAATATATTTTTTTACATCTTTTATTATTAAGCTTTGTACTTAAACGTAGTTTTCTTTCGGCTCTTG
>NC_046664.1:109452698-109470624 GCF_010883055.1 Belonocnema kinseyi | reverse complement strand
CTTTATTGTACTCTAATACATTTCCCAAAGTTTCAGCTCGACATTTTATTTACAAAAAAAGTTCTTAGGTTCAAAAAAACATTCAGTGAACTGAAAAACTGTCGTCGGTAATATAGGTATTTAGCTGTGTCACATGATCTTAAAGCAGAGCCATGAAAATATGAAAGACACTGTCACGCGCTTTCAGTTGCACAATGTGAAGTTGCGTCTTCAAATGGTTTGTATATTTGTTCCTATGCACGGTGAGCCACAACCTATTTCAGCCTACAAGTCTGCACTCGCTGATTTTTGGAGAATTTAACTACAAAATATTTTGAAAGTTTTTTAAGTCGAAATGAAAATCATCTGCAGGATGCTTTTTCCAAAATCAAATTATTGGCATCTTTTTATAAGTTAAAAATTGTCGATACCGGACGTTATTAGCTGTTAAAAATTGAGGAAAAGTTTCAATGGAAAGAACACCTACACCCATAGAAGCTTGGTTATAAAATACGTTAAAACTGATATTACAGTTTAGTATAATCTTTTACGATTTAGGTAAATCGGGTATGTATATTAAAAAGTAGTATAGTATTTATTAATAATCTATGAAAAATTTATCTTGCAAAATTAATATAAGTTCTACAAAACTTGTAAAGAAATGTGATATTTAAAATTCACTATATTAAATTCAAGCAGGACAAAGTCAAATATTAGAAAGATTGGAATATTTTTTTCACATTTTGAAAGAGAGGATTCTGAAATTTGCTGAAGTCTATACTAAAAATTATGAGTCATTCGACAAAAATGTGACGGTCCAGAATACGATAACGACAAGTTTGTAACCCGCCGTGAAACTCCGTCAACTCACACTGCACAATTATAGCACATAACACGCACATTTGTACACATAATAATGTAGAATACACATTCGCTGTTGTAATTAACTTAACCTTCACTTATATACATAGTACGCAAACATACATATGAGACACGCATCGCGCGCAAATCGCGCTAAGAGAAGGGGTTTGAAGATTCCTCGTATACTAAGTGGTGGGAGTTTTTAGAATTGTGAGAAACGGCATGGTGCTTAATAACTCGACTTAGAAACATGCAAAATTAAAAGTAAAACAGGAAAATATTCTGTTTTAATAAGGTCAAAACTGGTATTGAATTAAATTAGAAAATTTCTATAGGTTTCTATTTTTTTTGTTTATCACCTCGTTCCCGCCTCACATAAGGCTTGGTAATACAAGTAACAGTGCTGGGTCAAAAATTGTAGGTGCCCCGGACTTAATACAAATTTTGTATAAATGAGGTATATTATTATACAATTGCAAGGCCAACCATTTTTCAAGAAAAAGGAGCTATAAATAAGATAATTCCTAATTTTTTTGCGAACACAAGTAATCCTTGAAATCTTTGTGAATTCGTTGAAATCTCTTGAAGCACTTAAAATCTTTGTAAAATCTTGAAATCTTTTGGAATCATTCTTAACTTTTGTATAATCTTTGAAGTACCTGAAATCTCTGTGAAATTGTTATGAAGTATTTGTAAATGCTTCGTTTAAAATTTGTTTGCGAAATCTTTTGTGTTATTTTGAAATTATTGAAACCTGTAAAATCTTCTTAAATTTGTTAAAACCTGATTTGATGGTTTAAAGAAATATTTGAAATCTTTTGAAAGCTTTAAAATGTTTGGAAATCTTTGTGAAAATTTTGAAACTGGTGTAAACTCCATTTTCGAATCTTTATGAAATGTTTGAAATTTTTGTGAAATCTTTCGAAATATTTGTAATTTTTTTTATTCGTTGAAATCATCGAGTTCTTTGAAATTTTATTGAAATATTTTCAAATCTTCAAAATGTTTTACAATATTTGCAATCTGGTGTACTGTACCCTTTTAAAATGTTTGAAATCCTTTAAATTTTTTGAAATATTTAAAGGCCTTGTGAAATTTTTGTGAAATATTTTTAAACCAGTGATGTACATGCCTTTTTGAAATCGTTCAAATCCATCAAATCTTTATAAAACGTTCAAAAAATCCTTTTAAATATTTTAAAATTTTTTAATTTATTGAAACCTTCTAAAATGTTAACCAATGCTTTGTAATCTGATGACCTGAGAGGTAAAATCCTTGAAATTTTCAACTAACAAGTTTTATCATTTGTAAGTTGAATATCACAAAAAAGTATACTTTAGCCAATTATCACCACTCTTGCATTGAAAACAAAATACTGGAAAACACGTGTAGATACGTGAATCTTTAGCGGGAAACACGAAGTTCTCCGATTCACATCGTGAGCGCTCGGCTATTAGGTACAATCGGCGGATTCGGCTAACCTCGGGAGTTTATCGAAGCTATTCGGATTTTTTGATATAGTGATTTGCAATTTCCTCAACTGAAGATTACAATTTCTGTTAGCGTCTATCACAGAAAATAAAAATATGTCTTATTACCTTTCACTTTCTCTTCGACTATATTAATTTGTAGATTATTCATATTTACTGTTTTACCTCAATCTATTAATTCCTATAATTGCTTTTATACTATTTGAATATGTCATTATCAATTTTTCTTATTCTGCGTTTCAATACATAAAATATCAATCTTTGCTATTAAATATACCAATTATTGTTCTAAAGATATTAAGTTTTCATATTCTAATTGTAAAGTTTTGTAATTACGCTAACCATAATTTTTATAGTTGCACGATTGCCCTTAATCGCAATCGACTATAATCAATTATGAATTTTGAAATATCAAGTATTATTATAAAATTTCTTTCAGTGTAGAGTTCTATGAAGGTGTAAATGTAATCCATAAGATACATTTACAGACGATTTTAATTTTGTGCTTGAAAAACTCCTGTACTTATATTCTGCAAAAAACCAGCGAGTACAGACTTTTAGGTTGAATTTAGGTTGAAACCGTATATAGATAGCTCTTTGGTGTGTTCCTCCTTATAATACCTGAAGTTAAGGGCATGTGATACTTAGAAAATTGTCGATTTTAACAGTTTTAGGTTCGTCCGGCTTTTTTTCTAGAATAATAAATATTTTGTCTTAAAAATTTGAGAAATAATAGCGAAAATGCTAACAGACATATTTTGTCTTCAAAATCTGAGAAATGATAGCGAACATGTTAACGGACGTCTCCGCACAATTTGTTTGTGTTTTTTCGTCCAAAAATTTTTTATATTGCTAACAACGTGCGTGCATATTTCGAGGTTATGTGTGTTACAATTCATCCGAGCGTTACTTTCAAACTACACAATATTTTTGGCCGAAAACTTTGGACTTACAAATAAACATAGTAACTAATCTCCCGGAACTAACCTTGTTTGCAGGCAATCAAAAAAGTTTATTTCATAAATATTTTCCAGATTATCGGAAAGGCAGCGATGAAAAACGACATAACCTCAAAATAATGCATATGCATAAAATTTGTATTTAGCACAATACATTTTTTTTGTTATTATCCCTTAAAAAAGAGTCTGGGGACGTCCGTTATGATATTTTATAGCATCTCCGAATTCAGTTTTTAAAAATTTTCATTTTTGTGGAAAAACGCCGGGGAAACTGAAGTATCACATGCCCTTAAAAATGAATTCGTATAGGTAAAGAATATCGATCGAATTTAGTTTTACGCTCTACTATACTGTGATTGGCCCCTACGAGTAAACTGAATTTGTGAAATCAATAATCAGAATCTCTGTTGAAAAAACTTGACCAAAAAGCTGGAGTTAAAATTGATTAACAAATTTTCGAAAATAATGCAAAGACTGATCGAAATTAGAAAAAAAAGAACGATTTGCTAGAGTCGCTTTTTCAACAGGGATAAAGTCAGCGCACAAATCTCGTTCTAAAAATATACCAGTGAACAATATGAGAAATAATCAATTATATTTATTACTCCCGAAATGCTGCAGAATATTAAATGTGTTTTGTAAACGTTTTGAGTACGGGATCTTTTCATGAAAACTTTGAAACACAGATTTAATGTTTGCTGTTTTTCGCAATTTACATTCTCGTGAATCGACCAATAGAAGTGCAATAAAGTTGAACGTTTTCACTATTCTCAGATAAAATTTCTGTACACAAGGCGTTTAAGACTCAGTATTTCGTCCCCGTGTCTTTAACAATAATACGTGACAAGTGATACTTCCCTTTTTAATTTATCGACTCGTAACAAATCAGTCTCTCTTTCTCTCTCAGTGTGATGAAAAAATAAATGCATTTATGCCATGAGTGAAATTGAATTTTTTATCCTCCTTCCAAAAAAAGATACCCGAGGCTTATAATAATACAATTCATGGCCTTTCTTACTCGTGATGGCAATTTAAAAATTACAAAATAACTATGTACTTTAAGTTACTTTTTCAAACACACAAAATAAAAACATTTCCTCATTCTTCCTTGCCTTGTTTGCTTACCAGGAGTATCCAAACCCTGTTAAAATTTCTCATTATTTCTACAATAAAATCTTTCAGAAATAATCTGACATTAATCTTCTTTTTTCTTAGCTAATTATTGAAAGCTCCAAAACAGAAATAAACTCAGATCGGCGATATCGTCAGAAGGTTAAACGAAAGATTAATTTTTGGTAATCTCTATGTATTTACAGTTATGTGTATTCTGTGTACAAGATCGTTAAAAACATTAAATGTTAATACTCGCATTACGATAATCTATCCATGTATTGACTTATTTACATGTATATCTGTGTGTACAAGATCGTTAAAAACATTGAATGTTTACATTTTGTTTTTAGTGTCGCGGACAGTTTTCATCGTTTTTTTAAAGTTTATCGTGTTTGTGAATTTAAATGTTCAAATATCGTCGATATTGTACACAAGTAGAAAAGACTCGCGACCGAGTAAACCTGATCGATCGCTTCTTTGTTTCCTTCCATTTTTATTCGCATTCTTACAATTCGTTTGTCATTCACTCTTCCGCACATTCGTTCTCTGTCTACCAAGTAAAATTTCGAGCTTCAATTTTAACTCGAGACAAACCAACTTTCGCGAGAATACAAACTTCGAAGAAAAATCAACGGGAGATTATTTCCCCCTTTTTTGCTGTTCCTAGTTTGTCTTCTTAACATATTTACAACCTATCAAATATATAACGTGACTATCCAGTCTGGATTAACTGATTTTACAGAAACTGTACAATACCATTTTTCAAACGTAACTTTAACAATGAAAGTTCATCGGGCCGATATCGAGGACGTAAATCATTTCTGCTCTGGAAATATTTGATAAAAATTTGCTACAAAATCTGTATCATTATTGATTTTTAGATAAAACTCTAAAAAATTATAATATTGATACAGAGGATTTAAAAGATTAAAACAAATGTCCCTTAAACAATTTTTTAAAATACACAAGCGTTTACTTGTAAGAAAATATTTAAAAAACTGAAAATACTGTGCCGAAAATTATGATAAACTATCATCGTTCAACCCGATCGACCGCATGAAAAGTACGAAGAATCAAAATACATCGATGGTAAAAGGTGTGTATAAATACAGAGACCTTCGATTTGTATGCTCTGATAAAAAATTGCTGATATTCAAACTTAATTTTGAGTTCAATTCGCAGATGTGGCAAACTTATAAAAACGACGAAACCACTAATCAAAAAATGTGAGACTTCACTCGACTGATTTCAATTTATACTGAGTTTGATCGAGTGCTATTTTTCAAAATATTTGAACGACAGATCTCGTAGGCAGTAAAGTAAAAGGGAACTGGACAAAAAATCTGAGTGACTGTTCAAAGTTATAGAAGTAATTGATTCTCTAAACTTTCGCGCTTGAATTCGACATACGGTTTATTTACAAGATTCCCTACAATAACCTATAATGTATATTATATTATCTTACTATACTTAAGGCTAGCGTAGCTCTCTGCGCACACTTAACGTGGTCCATGTGACGTGTGAAGACACTGGCTGGTCATTCGCTATCCGAATCTATCTTTTTCGTCGTCTTTCTTCTCTTTCTCGCTTGTTTTGATTTCACGATTTCCTCCTCCTAATAAATTAAAGAATATGTTAGACAAGATCCTCTTCAAACTAAATAAGAAAAAATATGCAAAGGAAAACAACGCTGATGTAACTAAATAAGTTATACTTACCTTTTATTAAATATCTTTTTTTTTTATCATTTTTTAAATCAGAATCGCAATTTGAGCCTCAACCATCTTCCACCTAAAAGTGGTTGAACTTAATGTTTCTTTACAGAAAGCAACTTTCTGGTGACTTATGAGTAGTTCAAAGGCAAATTTATAATATTGGAGACTTAAATATAAAAAAATATGAACAAATTTTTTCCAATTCATTTTTTTTTGTTTAGTTTACTTCTTTAGTACGCATATGATATTTTTTATAACAAATGGATTTTTTCAGACATTTCTCGAATGACAGCCATGATTTCATCCCATATTAGATTTCAAATAAAGGAAGCAGGATTTACAGTAATTTTACAGGTAACTTGTTGTAACTTACCAAAAATTGCCCAAAATTAAATTTTAAACATTTTTATAAATTTCCATAAATTTATGAAATTTTTGGTAATTTATGGCAATATTCCCGAAAATGTATGATAACTTAAGATGAAATACCTCAAATTATATACCGGAAATTTATGAAAATTTATGAAATTTATGATAACTTAAGATAAAATACTTAAAACCATATCTAGAAGTGTTTATAAATTTGTGGAAATTTTCGGTAATCTATGGTAATTTTACAGGCAATTATGGTAATTTACCATAAATTATCCAAAATTAAATTTGAAGTATTTTTAGAAATTTATGAACTTTTTTCGAAATTTATAGTAATATTATAGGTAATTTATGTTAAATTGAGATAAACTAACGAACATTCAATTTTGAACCTTTTTTTTAATTTCCGGAAATTTATGAAAATTTTGGTAAGATTACAGGTAATTAATGGGTAAATTACCCAAAATTCAATTTGGAAATGTTTATAAATTTTCAGAAATTTTCGCTCTTTTATGGTAATGTGACCAGTTATATATGGTAACTTTCCATTAATTATCACAACATTCTATTATCTGCAACCAAAATTTCCTTCGAGTTTTTACGGTGAGTGGGCTGAGTATCGGAAATTGCAAGCTCATAGATGTATAACTTTCACTAATCACCTCTGAAGTCACTTTTCACTCTCTAGGGAGTAAAAAAGTAGAGCTTTAGCCCCGCTTCATAGGCTTCGAAAAGGGCTGAAATCATCGCATGTGTCATAAAAAATTAATTTCTCTTATTTAAAAAGGGAGTCAACACTTGGCATACAACAGCATTCATGAAATGTAGTTTTTCATTTATCTAATTTTTCTATAATACTTTTTTACTTAGTTTTTAATTCAAAATAACATCTGATACACAATAATTTTGAAGACGTGTACAAAATTTCGCAAATTTGAATTTGATCTATTTCGAAAAGGGCTCCATACTTTATTTTGGTTTTGGGTATAGATTACTTCAAGATGATTACAAAAAAGTATTCTGTAAAGAAAAATCGAGTGGAAGAACTTTCAGGTTGAAAATTATTGAGGCCCACCGGGATTGCTAATTTTAATTAATTTCTATTACTATTATTATTAACTTGAATTTATTATAAAATTATTTATTTACGGTACCGTCCAGTAGTATGAGGATGGCAGTTTTTGACATTTCTTAACTGCTCACAATTTTTATAAAACAATGTTTATAAAACGATTGCCGAAAATACCGACAAACTTTGAAATTCTAGAAAAAGTCGGCCCTAGACGAAATCATTAAACTGATTCTGTAAGGAGCTGTAACAAAAACCATGGAAATTGTAGTATGTTCTCAAAACATGATTAATACCTACCGAAATATTGATCATTTTTCAATATTCTTGGACTCTATTAAAAGACAAATTTCTATGGCATTTTTGTTTCTATGATGAAAATTGGAAACATTTTTCCCCGGTAGTCCCTGAGGTGGAAATTAGAATTCGAAAATTATGAAATTCCAACACAAGTTTTAACTCGACAAATACCTACGTATCTAAAATGTATAAAAACAATAATATTTGGTGCCAATAAAAAATACGTAACGCTTTTTTCGGATGAGTTGGACCCCCCCCCCCCTTACTTACTTTTTGAACGGCCCTTTTTGAATTTACAGAAATTTAGTAATGCTTTCCCCGCTTCAGGCAAAAACTAGGGAGAGCATAGACACTTATCTTTCAAACGAGCCCAAGAATATTTATGAATGTTCAATATTTTCTGAAATATTAGTCATTTACGAACATACTCAAATTTGCACTTTTTTTTTAATACTTCTTATAGAAATAGCTAAGGCTTTACTTGATGCTGATGTTTTGTTGAATTTCGATGTTTTTTTTTAGTATTTTGGAGAACAAATTGTATAAATACTTTGTATCATAAAAATTATGAGTATTTTACCGAATGATAAAAAAAGCTCTCCTCATATTATTTATAGATGGTAATAGACTGTACTGTATTGTAATATTATTATATTTATGTTAATTGTCCATTTCCATTTCCGAGTCGAACTTGATTTTATACAAAAGATTTAAATTAAAAGTTATAAGATAATAAATATAATGTTGCAAGGTATAAGCTAGCTTTAATAATCTGTATAAAGATTAAAAAATTGCAAACCTAGTTATCAAAATTTTCCCGCTTTTTGGGTAATAAATAACAAAAATGAAAAAATAAAATTATAAAATCTTGAAGCTTCGCGGAAAGTAAACGCAGAAAATTCAAATTCGAAATCCCAAGTTCAAATTGTCTCATTGGATAACATTTCAATATGAAATTATTCAATTGTTTACAATAAAAATGGCAAAAGTTTAAATGATTTATTTTTACTCCCCCCCCCCCCCCCTCAATATTCACAGCACTGAAAACTAACAATGAGCTTTTAACATAAACTTTAATTAAATGATAATTACCAAGAAAAGCAGAAGTAATTATAAATAATATGTGCCTAAAATAAATAATAGATACATTATATTTATGCTATTTGCAATTATAATACGACCTACTTTGTGTTTTCACGTACAATCTTAGTTACACAGAGTAGTAGTAGAAGATTAGTCATAAAAGAAAATGGGAATACGTTTTTCCTATTTATCTATTGGGAATGGGTGGACTGTGAAACGCCATATAGTGCTAAAAACCAGAAATAGAAAGGGTAGGTCGAATTTTAAATATCCACCTTGATAAAGCGGTTTTCATGATTGTTTTCTGGAGTTGAAAGCAATCATTGCATCATAAAAGTAAGTCTTTATCGAAAACGAAGTATTTCAGATGGAATTTTCATCTTATACAGCAAATGTTTATTCATTTATAATAACATAAGATCTAAGAATCTAGCCTAACAGTGAGGCTAGAATTTATAATTGAATTCCAATTTTCTATTACTCATGTTCTTTACCTAACCTGGGTCAATTTTTTGGCTGTATGCATTAATTAAAATTCATTGAAGCTTGGAATGAGTTTGACTTTTTTTTTAGACAAACACTTTTGACAACAAATGTGTTTTTTCGCTGTATAAGTTGGAAATTCCACCTGAAACTTTGCTTCAATAATTGTTTTAAATTCCACAAAACAATCGTAATAACACTTTGATGCAAAAAGTGAAAAAACATCTTCAAAATGCTACGTACTGTCTTCTTTAGTTCTGATGTTTGGCACCAGATAACGAAATAATCGATCGTCATTCCCTAGTAGGTCTCTTTACAAGAATGGCGACCATTTGTAGTGTAAGAAGTTACTTCTCCTTATACTACTACAAGAATTACACACTATATATAAAATACAAATAATTCAACTGAAATTACAGGAAATATTTGTAGTTTAGCTGCAATTATTAAAACTGGCTAAAGTGCTCTCGCCAAGAAAAACTCACTTCGCTACTTTGCTCACTGCTTTCCGAGTTTCTGTCTCGAGGAGGTTGTCTCTTGAAAGCGTTTCTTTCTCTCGTGCTGGCACCTGCTCGCCTGTAACTTTCCTTCGCCGTACTTTCCTTCCCAACCGACGCAGACGCATGTTTCCTAGTTGAACTCGTTGGTGGCGGGGCTGGCTGATTTTCCTCGTTGACTTCCGCAAGCGCAAAGAGATCTCCATAACTTTTCCTCAAGGAATCGCTGCTTGCGGCTTGTGCTTGCTGAAGAGCTCTCTGGATGCCTTCTGAGTGTAACAACTGTAACTCCGAAGCGGATAAACAATGTTGTCGTAATCTATCCAAATGGCCCAAAACCTGTTCACCGGTTGGTGGACCTGACTGTTGGTTGTGCTTTGGACCAGTTCTCTTTCGCTTATTTGGACTTGTAGCAGGGTATCGCGTACTCAAAAGATTTGCCAAGAGCTCGCCAAGCTTATCCTCGTAATCTCTGCACCAATACTGAAGTGCCGATACGACAAACATGTCACCGTTCACGCTTTGGCGACATAACAATTGCTTCAAAAGCTCCAACGTTGGCCTGATAAAATAGAATATTAAAAACTCAATTTTATAATTCTGTGATCGGAATATACAGTTTGGAAGGTTCCACCTCAGGTGGCAAAGGGATTTGCGATCTTTTTGGGAGTTGCAGCCGATCTGCGCTTGTCCAATCGCTACTTTGTTTATTCCGCTTTTAATCTATATGATTGCAAAAAAATATAAAGAAGTGCGCGGGATGTCCGGAAAACATAATTTTCGAAATTCACTGACTTTTTCTTGATTCTTCTCAGACTAATAATAATCAAAGACCATAATTCGAATGTTTTAACATCTTTTTCATTTATTATTCCTGACAGTTATATACTTTCTCTTATAAGAATACCCGAGCAGTTGACAACTCGATCGATCCATAATCATCACTTGAAGTATATCACGTGCTTTAAGATATTCAACATACTTCACTTACTTAAGGATATTACAGCACAAGTGTACAGAATCCTTTAAAAATTGTCAACATTTCGGAAATTTCCCAACTTTTGTGATTTTATTTCAAAATCTCTGACTTTTCCAAGATTTGTAGATTTTCCCGAAATAGGGCCACTCTGGTTCTTCAACCGTACAAATTAAAGGACGAAGAAACAAAGTTGGCACCAAATTCGAAGGTTGTTTCGCTTATTATTTATTTAAGGAAGACGGAATTTTTAAACGAAAAAATGCAATACCTTTTTGCGTTCAACTCGTCAGATCTTTGCCTGGAATCGATATTGCTTCTTGAAAATTTTATGTAACATCCTTCAAAATATTCTACAACTGTTAGACAGTTTACGAAGTTTGAACACATTTCAGAGTCGTATAGTGAATTTTCAAAAAACAAATTTCTTCGAAACCTGGGATGCACACAAAAAACGAAAACATTGCATCAGGAAGTTTCGAATTTTGACAACTTCCAGTGAGGAAAATGTACCTTAGGGCTCAAAGAAGTTTTTCCAAGAAGTTTTAGATATTTTTTTTTATCAGGGAAAAAAGGGATGACGATGTGAAAATGATGTACGGCGTGCTGCGATCGACTCGGATCGTACGCTAAGTCGTCGCGCTATGTTCTTGCAATCTGAGTCTAGCGCAGCACGTCGTACATAATTTTCCCGTCGCACTCACCTTTTTCCCTTAAAGAAAAAAGATCTAAAACTTTATGGAAAAACTTCTTTGATCCCTAAGGAAAATTTTTCTGACTGGAAGTTGACAAAATTCTCACAACTTTTTCGTTTGTACATATACATCCAAGATTTCGAAGAAAATCTTTATTTAAATTTATAATGCGGTCCTGAAATGTTTTTTTTTAAACTTAGTAAACACTCTACAAGTATTGACTTGTCGACGCTCAAATTTGAAATATTATCCAAATTGAGTGTCGACAATCAATACTTCTACACGTGTTCGAGCGCTAAGGTGGTCATTGCATCCAACCCTTTAATTATTAATTGGCGAATGTCTCCAAACGACCGGCCTCTCGATATTGAGCAATTCCATGTCAAATCATTCTTAGGTTTTGGGAAAAGCACCCTAAAGCCTAAAATAATTTTTGAAAGAATCAAAAAACTTAAAATATTCAAAAATATTTTTGGTGATTGTAATTAAAAGAATCAACTTGTTTAGATATAGGTTACAACGCCCTCGAAAAGCCATGTAAATATCAAAATAGAATCTCTTTTAATTTTCGAGAAATAATTATGAGCATACGCCGGTGAGTCTGAACTCTGACTTGGTGGCCGTTTTAATTATAGAAAAAAAGTCCCAGTCATTTTCCGGTTTGCAAACATTTTTCATAATCAATGAAATTTTAAAAACCGAGCTCTATTCTAACAATTTTTCCATTTAAAGTAATAAACAATAAACAACAAATTAAAGTATTCAAAGTGAAACTTTTGAATTTGAAACTTTCAAAACTGAAGTTTAAAAGTTTATCAATTAAAAAATTGTGTATTCAAATGCTCAATAATTTACACGTATAAAATGGAAGGTACTAACACTATTCAATTGAACAATTTAAAATGAAATGCATATAAAATGCAAAATTGATAATTTTGATAAATTATAGAGTTCAAAGATTCAGATTAAAAAAATTTCGAAATTATATTATTTTCAGTAATTTTAAGCTAAAATACTTTAATACCTTTAAGCTAAAATTGAAAAATATTTTTTTTTTTAGAAGTTAAATTATTTTCATTTTAAAAAGTTTAAGCATCGTTGAGAAGCTTTAAAATTTCATTTCAGAACCTTGAGAAATCTAGAAGAACTTTTAAATATATTTTTTAATCAATTACATTTTTTCTACAACTTTTTCGAAAATCCTGCAAATTAAAAAAAAATCCTTAAAATTTGAATTTATAAATAACAATAAAAGACTTATAAAGTAATTTGAAGAGATTTTCAAAAGTTTTAAAAAGATTCAGATTAAATATAAAACTTCAAATAATTTACACGAACTGTGTAAATACGCACAGCCGAATTTAAAACAAAATGTAGATTTTTGCAGATTTCAAAAAACAAATTAAAATTTTTTTTAAGAACCTTGAAAGATTTCATAAAAATAAAAACATTTTCTTGAGATTCCTAGGAAAATTGAAAATGGCTTTTCATTTTGAAAAATTATTGTAACAGAAAATTTTTAAATATTTTAAGAGATTTTCAAAATTATCAAAAAAGTACCTGGAAGATTTTTAAGTTTTTTTTTTTTTAATTTGCAGGATTTTCCAAAAAATGTAGGAAAAATTCAATTAATTTAAAAACATATTTAGAAGTTTTGACAAAAAATGTTAACACACTTCGTTTAGATTGCTTGAAATCATTTCAAGTTTTTAATAATCTTGAATATTTTCAAAACTTCTAAATATCTCTTAAAATCATAACAATTTTGTCTACAAACAATAGGTGTTTAATTGTTATTTATACCTCAAAATTTAACAATTTTACTTACAAATTAAACATGTTTTAAATAAATCATGTAAAATTTTAACGTTAAAAGTTTAAAAGCTCTTCGAAATTCTAGATATCCACAGCTTTCCATGTAAAACGATTCAGTTTAATCGTTAAATATTAAATACGTGTTCTTTTACTAAATTAAAGAATTTCAACTTAAATGGGTAAAAATGGAATAATTTAGACCTAAACAATATTATTACGGAGTTATTTCTAAGTTCACAATAGTTTATAAAGTTTCAACAGCACGTTTACATTTTTTTTAATGGCAACAAAAGTTAATAAAAAAATATATTAATAAATTTAGTTATTAAATTTAATATAAAGGAAAACCTAAAACTTTGAATTAAAAATATTTTATTGACGAATCATTAAAAGTTGTATTTAAAAATAAAATTATCGGAATAAATGATATTATATTAATTTCAATTTTTTTAAGACTTTTGAATTGAAACAGTTACAGTCTGCAAATTCTCAAATTTTGAACGAATTTAGAATCGTTTTGTCGAATTATTTTTCAGTTTTTTATACTCAAAGTACAGATCCAGGTAAAAAACAATTTATTTATTTTTAAGAGCTCCAAACTACCAGAATCTCTATACCAGCTTAGGGATTCAACCGCGGCTAACGATATTTAAACTGTTATGTTTCAAGGTGGAACCTTTCAAAGTGGCAACCATTAGGAATGAGTTAGGGGCCGTACATAAATTACGCATTGTGGATATTTCTTTTAGTTTAAATAAAAAAAAAACTTGTGGAAGTTGTGATTATAGGAGATATCTTACTTTTCTTGTTTGAGCATCAGTAAAATCGACATGAGAGCTTCCGCGTTTTCCTTAAATTGGAGTTTCGGCAGGATTGGAAGAACGTAATCAATGGGAAAATCGTGTGCAAATATCAATTGCCAAAAGCAGTATTGCTCAAATGTTTCCCAGTTTAAACTGGCAGTTAGAAGTGCTGAAAAGTTCTCTTTCTTTAACATTTTTAGATGACCTTGCATAATCTGACATACCAGTTCCTGTAATTGAAACGAATCGACAGTCGAAACAACTAAATGTAACAGATGGACGTTCCCCAAAGTTACATTCTGAAATCCTCTATAAACGTCAGGTACTAAATAACACAATAGGAATATGTTGTCCTCGTGACAGAGCTGAAAGACAAATTGTTTCTTATTGTTCTTTCTCGTTTCAAACATTTCTAATTGTATGTCGACCAATTATTTTTTGTCATTCTGACCTACCTTTAAATCGGCTATTAAACACAACTCCAGTTTCTTCTCTCTTTGGGAGCAAAAGTCCTTATACACAGACGCCTTTACGTCATTCAGAACATTACTAAAACATAATGACGTGAGAATAAGGCAAGAAAAAAGTTATTAAAGGTACAAAGTAAAACTACGTTGAAAAAATTCTACTTGTAATTCGACTTTATGATAATCAAAATGTGTACCTTGGTTCTCCTTCCCTTTTCTCTTCTTCTCTGCCCCAGACTTTTAGAAAATACAAAAGAAGATAACCTATCCTCGGTTGAATCAACTGGATTTCGGCTAAAACCCTCGCGAGAAGTTTTCTCCTGTTATCTTCCTCTTTACAAAGCTGAAATTGATTCCTAAACATAACGAAAAGCGGTGTGCTTATACTGTCTGCGAAAGCTTCCTCGTTGAGGTTGTCTGCAGGAAAAATATCAGCTGTGATTTGTGATGCGAGAATAGTAGAAATGCAAGTGGCTAAAGCTGGTAACGTTTCAGCTTCTATCTCGTCTTCCACAACCATCTGCACTATCCTCTCCATCGTCTGGCATCTTGATTCGTTATCATTCTCCGAGAACAAACTTTCTACAGCAGTCTTTAATTCTTCTGGCTCTATGATGAGATTTAACTGTGTGGTTATCTCCTCCTTTTTTACAACGCAATTCGTCTTCTTTCCACATCGGTATCTCCCCACATCGGGGATTTCCACATCGGTATCATCTTCGGATTTTGTTACTATCCTGTAGATGGTAATATAAAATGTTGTTTATTTACCGTTCCATGCAAGGCAGTGTTTTTATGTGACTGAATGAAATTGACTCGAAGATAGGAAAAAATGCAAAAACGGTTTTTATACAAACCTCAAAGGCATATCTTCCTCTTCATCACTGAAGGCAGCTTCGGAATCTTGTCCAACGTGATTATTGTCCATCACCGTGTTCCCTGAATCCAACATGAGTCCTGGACTTGGATCCTTACAAAGTTCCTCCATTTTACCTGAATATATTGGAAGCTTATTACCTGCTCAAGAACAGCGTGCAAAAACCAAAGTTAGTAAGCGTTGATTGTGCTGAAATATGGAGGTGCTTAGAAAAGAAGATGTGAGTTGATGTAAAATTACGAAAAGACTAGATATTAGTTGAAACAAAGTGAAGGATGTGCTAAAGTCATGTACAGACCTCTAGCAGCGATTAAAAATATATATGTGTAACAAAATAATGATCCAATCATTACATTAAGTGTGACATTAATTTTACTGTAATCCAAATATTAAAAGAACGCCTTGAATGCTAAAATAGTCGACTGGGTCAACTATCGCCTGCTCAAATTTTTCCTCTAAATTGACTTTAGCCCACCCTTGAATAAGTTTTAGAAAATAAACAAGTAATCCAGGTTTTACATTATCCTACTTAATAATCATCAAAAAATACTTCAGTGCTCTGATGACGAATGAGGATGAACTTACTTTACAGCACGATTTACTCGTATATTTAAACCAGTGATTAGATGAACCCCAGTTGCAATTCTAGTTAATTTAATCAAAAGTGTATTTCCATGCAATCAGAGTAAAACTCACATGGATCCGTATTTGGAGGCAGGCAGAACTCCTTGAAGGTCTCTCTTATTTTGGTCCTTAGCTCTCGATCTAATTTGGGGCTATCGAAAAGTGGATACAAGCTAGGCAAAACTCTCTTTTCCAAGATTTGCCGCAGGGAGGAGAATATCCCACTCCGTACTCTCTCCGTAAATGCTGGATAGAAGTTTGGTATTATCTGTATAACAAAAAGTTTGATCCTGATTGTTTTTTTTTTTGTTTTTTCAATGGACAATTTTATTGCGTGTGAGCACTTTCAAACGGTTATGCTACAATGCATTGCAATTCACACTGAAAGAAACAAACGATTGCGATAACGAAACGTTAGAATATGCCACATTCAGAGTATAATTTAAATGTTAAAAAATGTTGGTGAAGGACCCTATTTTTTATTAGTTTGGTCATAGAGGCTCACCCTACATAGAAAGTCGAGAAGAGTGGCAGTGACTGCTGGATGCGATCTCATCGAATTGTGCATGACAAGAATCGCGGGTTCGATGTTCATGATATTATCCTTCTCAGGGTCGAAGAACAGCCAGTCGTAAAATAAAGCCAATTTGGTATTGCTGGCTGCTACAGTGGAAGTGCAGGTCGTGAAGAGCCAACCTATCACCGCCCATCGGGGAATGATGTCCGAACACAGAAGCTCATTTGAGGGATGAATAACGCCTACTATAAAGCGTATGAGGTCGCATCTGAGGGACTGAGATTCGGGTGTAGCGAGATACTGCCTCTGAAACCAATCCTGGTAACGTTTGTGGTTTCCGAATCGCACCTGACTTGTCAGGAAGACGAGTTTCCTCTCCATGTCAGGTGTGAGACGAGACTGCAAAAATCTCCGGGATGTCCTCGTTTGTAAAAGTTGCACTACTCCTGTGAAATTTGGACAAAGCGACTTTGGATTGAGAAGCAATTCTTTCCACAGGATCTCGAACTCTGGTATCCTTGCCACATTTTGCAATAAGCGTACAAAGTCCCTGGAAATTATATAGAACACGATAATGGACTATTTTCTTTACATTTATTAACTATATGTATGTAAAAGTAGTTGGTGTTACTTGTGTCGATTAGGATAGTATTTAATAAAAAAGTGTGCATGTTCTATTGACTACTGGGCATAATTTATTAGAACTAATTGTTAGGTCCCTCAAATCATAAAGTCCAAGGTTTCGACTACACTTCGGTAGTCCTCTGCAGGGCAAGTGAATATTGATTAAATGAAATGTAGTTAGAATAATAAAACGTAAAAAAATGTTGTAAGACTTAAATTAAACGATAAAAACACTAAATATTAAGTATTTTCGACTTTTACCATATGACAGACACAGTATTTAAATAAAATAATATAAATAGAAACATTTTGAACCTTCGTTCGTTCTCTGTCATGCCTTCACGCCAGCATTTCGCCTATGGCATGACACAGAATGAACGGAGGTTCAAAATGTTTTTTTTTTATATTAATTTATTTAAATACTGTACCTACCATACAGTAAAAGTAGGACACACTTAATATTTACTGTTTTTTATCGTTTAACTTCAATTTTACAACATTTTGTTACGTTTTATCATTCTAACTACATTTCAGTTCATCAATATTGACTTGTCTACAATTAAACCAATATTTCTTATAAAATATAGTCAATAGATCTTCCACACTT
>NC_046664.1:109449148-109452598 GCF_010883055.1 Belonocnema kinseyi | reverse complement strand
AAGTTTGTTATATTACCTCCCAATAACTAAACAGTCAACAAATCTCTCTCGAATGATGTTCACTAGGAAGGTGACTTCCCGCTGCTTAAGAGTTGCTAAATGGGCAGCACTGTGGTCCTCAATTAACCGCAGGTAGGTGTAAACAACGGATGCCGTTAAAATAGGGAATTTGTCCAGCCAGGGCCTGTTCTCCTGAAAAATATTCAAAAGGGCATCGACGAGAAACAAATTTCGGGGAGAGGTGTCCCCGCCGGCCGCGTGCCTCAATAAACTTAAACAAAGACTGTCCACACTAGCAACACTAGTCCTTATCATCTCCCGCAATAACCAAAGCAACTGAGTTCGGGTCACATCATTAAATCGGAGGTATCGGTCCAATACTAGTGTATTAAGGTTGGTTAAAACGATGGCTAATCCATCCTTGGAAATTAGGTTCAAATCCCTGTAACTTTTGGCTGCTTCCTGAGGCTCCGAGAGAATCACAACCAAGAGTCCAAGCGAAACCTCCTCGTAAGTCTTCTCCTTGCAGACGGCTTTGTTCAGAGTATCGTGCGCTTCCTTCTCTGACAACCCTGCAGTCAGGTTTTGGAGTATGGTATAGCATTTTTCGAATTTCTGGAAAAATAGATTAATTTATCAGAAGGTTCGAGGTTTCGTGTACATGATGGGCCATTAACTGAATTGGAATAAAAAATAAATTGTCGGAACGACTTAAAGAGTGAGCGTTCTCTGAAAACTTCCAAAGACTTCAAACTGATTTATATTTAATCGAAATTTTATAAAAAAAATTATTCTGTTAAATAACTTGAAGTCTAACATTGCAAATTTGCTAAAGTAAAACTTCAAGATACCACTTTATTTTAATTGAATTTAAATGTTTGAATCAGGTCCAAAACTATGCATGAACTTTTTAGTTCATAATAAAAACATTAAAAATTAATCTACAACCACGAAGACTCTCAACAAATTCACTTATCAACATCAACCACATTGATCAAACTTGATAATAGGTCATCATCTAGATAACAATCCCAGAATCATGTCTATAACGTTCCACCAATTCTCAAAAGCCACATGCTCTTCATTTTTAAATGTAACGACTTGAAATTAAACGGATTTACAATTATTTTAGGATGAGACTTTCAAAACAAACCCGCATTTTTCATGTCATAACAAGTGACATCTATTTAAAGTAACCACAGTATCTGGCGTCCCCTTTTATTTAAAAAAAAGATGACATTTTACCATTCGGAACATACAATCATTCATAAAATTTTGTTTTAAGAGTTTGCCTCCAAACGTTTTTACTTTTTCTTATAATAATTGGCTTTATCCATTGTAAGTTCACACTAGAAATAAAATAAATTTCTCTATCACTACCCGGTCCAGGTGTCTTCAAGAAAAAATACTAGCCCCCCCCCTCCAGTCAAAAATGTACTTTTCAATTCTAAACGCCTACGCAACAAAAATCTAGCCCTAAAAATAGTTTTAAAAAAACGTAAAAATTCAAATCTCCCGCTCTCCAGAAGCACGTGGCTCCCCCTCGTATATGCGCGACAATGGCGAACATCCTACTCGATACGTATCCAGCGACTATTTGAAATATTTATGTTACCTCTTCCAGGTCGTCCTTATTCTCCACAGCAGAGCTGCAGAGCAGCGTCGGTTTGGCTTGTTCCATATTTTTGTGAAAACCAACGGTTTTCGAGCCTTCAGCCGTGAGCGTGCATCGTAATCGTCTTCCTGGCACTGCACCTATCTCACTCTGTCTTGTCTCTCTCGTCCGATCCTCGGACCTCGCTCGAGAAACGTTCCGATGCGCATTGATACAAAGAGAGAAGCTTCACGAGAAGCGAGTGCTCGCCGCGTCCCCCATTCCCTTTAGTTTAACCAATCAGGAGCAACCAGCCCGTTCAAGAAAGTAGTCCACTCTACGCATGCGCAGTTTGCATGGCTAATCCCCGGTTTCTGGTCACTTGAGTCATCTGGCATTTCTGCGATTTTCTCCAATCTTTATTGCCTGTCATTTTTTCCACTATTTCACGAATATCTCAAAGTCGCGGGTGCTTCCTATTATTAAAATGCGATTTTGAATTCTTTTACCTCACGTTTTTTTTGTGGTGAGTGAACCCGAGAATCTTGAAAATTATGAAAATAATGACGAACATAACCCCCTGAAGTGCTTGTTCTATCTGAGATTTTTGAGCGGAGGGTTTTCCTTTGTTAGACGCAGGCCCTCCAAGCCAATGTATTTATTTGGGACACAGTTTTGGTGGCTTCAGATCTGTAAATGTCCGCTGGGGGCGCCACGTTTTCCTTCACGCAACTGGAAGTCGTGATGCAAGAGCCTGTGTCGTCATTCACATTATGCACATTCACTTTGCGTTCGCGTTCGTTTCATAATGTTCGTAATTGACGACAGATTTGAGTGTTGCGCGGAAATGTGGCGCTCTCAGCGGACTGTTATTGGTACTTTATATCCAATGCCACGAAAACTTTGTCCTAAGTGGTCCTAAGTATGCATTGCAGCAGCAATGCAGCCTCGAGAGAAAGATGCATTGAATCGTGGAAAGATGTTCCTGATCAGAGAACTGGGTGGCGTCGTCTGGGTAGACAAGTTGTGATACGTTTTTAAAGGGACTTTTCATTTTCTTTGTTAAACAACTTTTATGTTTGAGTTTTTGAATTTAAGATGTACATTCTACGCAGAGTAGAAGGCGCGGAAAATGATACATAAGATTACACCTCGTATATTTAGATTGTATTTGCATGGACAATGATCTATTTCCCATGATGTATTACTTTACGTTTAATTGATTCGTTTCAGACTTAATTGCAGGGTTTCTTATTATTATTTTTTATTTCTGATGAAGCGTATAGGGGGATCGTAAGTAATGATATAGGAAAAGAGTTAGGTTTATGTGAATCTGATTGTTCAGAGAGAAAACTCCTTTATAATTTGACTTTTGGTAGCAGGAAAGTGGGCTGTATAATCGTGATTTTTTAGTTTGGTGACTGAAAAGAATTTTTTTTGAACACGAAGTGGCGGTTTGCAATTTAGCTTATTACTCTTACGCGAGGCGTACTACAGTTAGCCTCGACTAATTACATTATTTTAAAGTTTGACAATTTAAAGTGAAAATTATCCTTTTTTTATATTTATGGACTAGGCAGTTTCTTTTTAATTAAGCGCGTGGCTGAGATGCGTAGTTTCGATTTTTTCTTAAGTACAGCATGTCCGAGTTTGCTTAAATGGAACTTATAAATAGGAAAATCTGCATCCAGGGGAATCCAAATTCAGGATTAGGAGTCTGCTTGAAATTTCATTCGTTACGAAGCAAGTTAAATCCCGCGACGCATTGATAGGAAAAAGTGCGTACTTGTTACAATTCAAATTTTTTTGGTTCTAAATTGGAGCATCTGTTAATTACCTAAGGCTTTTATGTGTAT
>NC_046664.1:109443496-109449138 GCF_010883055.1 Belonocnema kinseyi | reverse complement strand
GGTAACATACCCTTAACGTTTAAAAATTAAGGGGGACTGCAATTCTAAAAATTACCCTTTTCTAATTAATGGATGCTCTGAAAGTTTTAAATTCCGAAATAATTTTTCAATTTCAAAAGATTCAATTAAACATTTGGCTTATTGTGGACTAGAACTTGCTATCATTTCTTCTAACAAGGTAAATGCGATAGAGAAAAATACTAATAGCAAAAATAATAAAATGGATAATAATTTCTTTTAAATATGGAACGCGACAAGGTTAGCGAGCCGTTAAAGGCAAGAGCAAATAAAGTAATGTAGGTAACGTGAATGAGTATTACTTTCAATATGAGTACCGATGAGGATCTGATCACCTAAAAAATAACTAAACAATCTCGTGGTGGAATCACATTGATGTTTTTTTTCTGTATTGGCGCTCTTTAGAAAATGTGAAGTCATTTCTGAATTTTATGAGGCAATTAATCTTTATCAGCCGATTCCGACAATAATGCTTTGAAGACATACAAAGGGAACAAGAAATGAAAACATTTTTTTATTGATTAAGGTAAAATAGAACAAAAGATTTCTGAAAACTACTTTCTTATTGTATGGTATTGTTTTTTTTCGATCAGATTGCTCAACAGCTTGTTATAAGTTATAAATTAAGCGACGGAAAACTATGATCGCCTAACTCCATTGAATCTAACTTTACAGAAGAGACCAAAAAACTTTCAATAGGATAATTTGCAACAGTTTTGAGATCATTTTTCTTTTTTTTAGTTTGGTGGATCATTTTCCAAACCACTATGACAAAAGTATATGGCCCCAAATACGCACTTTATAATCTAATGGAAATTTTTGTGGAATTAGAAGAATTTAGCATTCCATAACATTATAATGCAAAAAAAAAATACAACGAACTGCTTAGGTAGTGATGTGAAAAACAATATTTTTCTACAATTACTTGGCAGAAAAACGTAACATTTGTATGGATATACGATATACATAATGCTTACGTTTTACTCTATGTATTCACTATCAGAGATCCTCCAGATTCGAGTGCCCCTGAAAAAGGATTATTAGATATCTATATTTATCACATTTTCAGATTTAATGTAATCAGAAAAATTATTTAACGACCAAGTCTAAACGTCCGGACAGTCCGTATACGTTTGTGTAACGTTTATAATATGATAGAGTCTAAACGTACCACAAATTCTTACAAGCATGAGAATATGCTCGACCTTTATGTCATTTAAGGACTTAACGAGCACTTTAAATGAGGATTAAACAAATCGTATTGTCTATAATTATTAATAATAATTACGTTATTTAAATGTTTCGCTTCAAATTGGTAAGGGCACTAAGTTTAAATGATAAAAGAAGTCAAAGTAATAGAAAACATATTATTCGCATTAAAAAGTGCCTTATTCAGGTGGCTGCAATATCCCAATTTCTAAATTCTAGCTATATAACCAACCATACACCTAGAAGATTAATAATGTTGATGCAATGATGAATTTGGTCTCCAAAATATATTTTAAACCCTTTTTAATTGAGTTTTCACGTCGAAAAGATACATTTTCAACCAAGAAATTAATTTTCAACTAAAATCATGTCTCGCTAACCAAACAAAAAAATGCATTTTTACTCAATTAGTTGGTTGAATTTTCAACATAAAAGTTTAATTTTCTACCAAAAAAGACTTATTTTCAACAAAGTCCATGGATTTTCATCTGAAAAGGCTGAATGTTCAACCAAAAAATGAATTCTCAACGAAATAATTCAATTTGAAACCCAAAGATGAATTTTTTTCAAAAAAAAAGATACACCTTCAATAATATATATAAATTTTCAACTAAAAATGATAAAATTATAAACCAAAAATAGATTAGTTCAATTTGCAGTTCGAAAAGTAAATTTTGAACAAGAAAAGCGAGTTTCTAGCCAAATTATATAATTTTTAACTAAAAATATAAATTTTCAAGAAAAAATTGAATAGTTACATTTTCAGTTAAAACAACACTAAAAAATCATTATGAGCACGAAGTAAATGCATTTACTTGACTCCTACTTCTTAGCATAAAGAAAATATTGTTAACAGAAGTAATTTTTATTATTTCTTACATTCTAGAAATTTATTTCCTTGATTCAAAAGGTCTAGATTTGTTGAAATCAAATTAGTCGTTAAAAGAAATATTTATTTGATTTAATGAGTTCGATTCGGATCAAGTAATTTTTCCATACTTTAATCAAGGATTTAATTTTATTTCAAATTTAAATCAAAGAAATAATAATTAAATTCAAAATAATATTAATTAAATTAAAAACATATTTATTTGTCACAAAGAGTTTTTAGCATTTATAGCAATGGAGCATTTATTCAGATGAAAAAGGGTTTGTGTTTACGTAAATATTTATTTTTTCAGTGGAAGGAAATATTTCATTTGATTACTAGAATTAAATTATTTATAACAAATGAACATTTATTCCAACGAAGTATTTTTCTTAATACAAAATTTATTAATTTGGCTTAATTTGTTTCAATTGAATACTTCTTTAGATTAAAGAAATATGTTGTCAATTTAAATATCCATGTTTTTGATTTGAAGAAATATTTCTTTGGCATTTATGGCGAGGTTTAAATACGGTATTCCGTCTTACAGATTTTCAATGTTGCGGTAGCGTCGTGGTCAGCGATGTGGACTTTACACTCGATGGACCCACGTTCAATTCCTGCTGGGGATGGATTTTTAATTGAATTTTTCTGTTTCAGAAGGTCCATCAAGATTCTAATATATGTGATTTGTTTACATTAAATATGTATGATACTAGTAATTGTGATTATAATTTAAGTTAAAAGAATTCTAGTTGCTTATTTAAGATAGTATGTACAATTGAAGTACTAACTACTTTATTGTACTTAAACATTGTCTAGGCCAAAGAAATTATTATTTTTTTAACCAGTAAGATATTTTTTGCTTCAAATATTTAAAAATTTGCCATGGGAGGAATAGTTTTTTAAGACTACGCAATTTTTGCTTTAACTTAAAATATATTTCATTCCATCTATTCACATTTCCCCATTTCAAAGAAATATTCATTCCAATTAATGGGACATTAATGGGCTGAAAGAAATCATATTTTTTATTCAAAGTGCATATATTTAATTGCCTCAAATAAATATTTGTTTAAAATAAACAGGACTTTCACTTACTACAGCCAAGTAAAATTCACTTAGTCATGTGACGGGTGGGTCACGTGACCAGATTCCTACCTTATCCTTCCTACCTTTCTTATTTCCCAATTTATTTTCACACAAAGCGCCACATCAAGTTGAAAAGTTGGAATAATAAATAAGAAGCACTAAGAAAGGTGGGTCTGGTCCTAAACTTTAAAAATTATAAAAAAATAAAAAAAAATTATTTACAACAAACAAATTTTTCATAATTATACGAATTTAGGACCAGGCCCACCATTCTTAGTGCTTCTTGTTTAGTATCCCAAGGTTTCAACTCGATGTGGCGTTTTGTGCGAATATAAGTTGGGAAATAAATAAAGTGGCGGTAAGGTAGGAATCTGGTCACGTGGCCCACTCATCACATGGCTTTAATCATGATTGTGAATTTTTGACCAAATAGTGGAATTTTCAACCCAAAAGATCAATTTTCTATCAACAAAAAAAAAACGAATTTTCAATCAAGTATTTTTTTTAACCAAAGAGATTCATTCTTAACAAAAAATAGATAGAATAATTAATTTTAAACTAAAGTGATGAATCTTTAACTAAAAAAATTAAATCTTTAATCAAATACAGTGAAGCTCTTCTATAGCGCCGATTTCGGGGCTGACGGTGGGTGGCAACTAACTCATTATAGCCTGCTCCGCTTTTATTTGCTCACGCCTGACTGCTCGTCTGCGTGACAACCACATATCCCGTGCACCGCGCGCAGCACCTGTTACACCTACATGCGGCGCGGCGTCAATTCTCGGAAAGGCTATAGAAGGGCGGGCTATTGAAGATTCTCACTGTACATCAATTTTCAACTAGAATGATAAATTGTTCTACCACAAATAAAATAATTAAATTTTCAGTTATGAAAATAAGTTTTCACCTGAAAAATAAAAAAAATTGCAATAAAATAGTTAAATTTCCAACCAAATAAACGAATTTTCAACCAAAAAGATGAAGTTTCAACTGATAAGAGTACTCTTCTATAAAAAAAGACGGATTTTCAACAAATAGTTGAATTTTCAACTAAAACAGATACATTTTCAACTAAAAATAGAATAGTTGAATTTTCAGTAAAAAAAATTTACTTTGCAATAAAAATTAAAGCAAATTTTCAACCAAATAGTATAATGGTCCATCAAGAAGATTAAAGGCCGTAGCTGGGTAACCATGGGTGAATTGCGCCAGCTTTTTTTTTAGTTTATGTTTTAGGGGACAGTTTCTACCCTTAAAAAAAATAATTTAACTCAAGTGCCAACTTCAAAAAATTTGATTTACAAAAGGTATAAAGAAATGTTGTAATATAAAAAAATGAGAATTTCTCAAAATTAGATCAACCGATTTTGTAATATACTCATGTTCAATGTAACAACATATATTTTTTGGGATAAGTTCAGACTGCTTAAAAAAAATGATGGCCCCTAATATGTATCTAATTCCATAAGAATGGGGGGCCAACTTTATTTTTAGCTTATAAATTAATAAAGTACGTATGCTTTAAACAATACACCTCACCCTGATATGTTATGTACTAGGTAGCCTGATAAGTCCTTGAAAAATGAAACACGGAGACATTTTTTTGGCCAAAGTCGGTTTTATTTTTCAACATACTCTCCTTTTAGGTCGATACAGCGAGCCCAACGATTTTCTAACTTTTTGATACCGTCCGAAAAGTACTCGATCGGAAGGTCTCCAAAATACGCCTCAGTTTCAGCTATGAGCTCCTCATTTGAGTAAAAACGCTTACCGGTGAGCCATCTCTTCAGGTTAGGGAACAAGTAATAGTCGCTGAGGGCCAGGTCTGGTGAATGCGGTGGCTGAGGAACCAATTTGTAGCCCATTTCATGCAATTTTGCTTGTTCAACTAAGCATGAATGAACAGGCGCATTGTCGTGATGATGAAGCGGTTTTTTCTTCTTCAAATGCAGTCGTTTTTCGGCGATCTCGATTTTCAAACGGTCCAATAATGATGAATAGTTTGCTCCAGTTATGGTTTTACCTTTTTCAAGATAGTCCACGAATATTATGCCATGTGCATCTCAAAATACGAAGGCCATAACCTTTCCGACCCATTGTTGCGTTTTTGAACGCTTCGGAGCACTTTGGTCCGGTGGAACCCACTGTTTTGCCTGTTGCGTTGACTCAGGAGTGTAGTAGTGGATCCAGGTTTCATCCATGGTTATGAATCGGCGCAAAAACTCGGTCGGCTTACGCGAAAATAATGCCGAATTCTGCTGGGAAGTTGTCACACGAATTCGTTTTTTGTCCACTGTGAGCAGACGCGGCACCCATCGCGCGCAGAGCTTCTTCATGCTCAAAACTGAATGCCCGATATTGCCCACACGTCCCAATGATATGCCTACAGCATTAGCTACCTCTCTCAATTTCACTTTGGGATCATTCAACATCATATCATGGATTTTTTCGACAT
>NC_046664.1:109439874-109443396 GCF_010883055.1 Belonocnema kinseyi | reverse complement strand
GGCGTCATTTGAAGGATCAAGCTCGACGAAAATGGTTCACATTAGTGAATACTAATGCCATCTCTTAGAATTTTCAGGTACTTATCAGACTGCCTAGTACTCAATCTTTGGCATTGTCTTCCTCTCATGGAATTCATAGTTTTGTGTAAATAATTTACTGAGAATTTCAGCAGGCCTTATGATTTTCGACACGTACTTCCCTAGTATGTGATAAGTAATTAATAATGGCTGATATATGGAAAGAGCAGCCAACTGTTTTTCGACCATTGTTACATTCACAAGCATATCTTTTAATTCCTGCAATACTCACACTTTTCGATCTCCAATCAATGAAACACTTATATAATTTCCGATGAAATTTTAAAAATATTTGTCTATTCTTTCACAAATTGCAATTTTTTTATTAAGTGAATGTTTAAATTCCCATCAACTGCCAGGGTCATTTACGAACAGTAGTGTATGATGGGGTAGTTTACCAAGGGACAGAAGCGAAGCACCCAAGGCTGCAGTGTTGGAACCTCAGGAAATCACGATACCGTCTGAGTCACGATGACTCCCTAAATTGCAAATTGATAGATCCATTCTCATTCATCATTTCGGCCAAGCACAATAATTCTTTCCTACGTCGATGTACACATTTACAATAATTATGAAATATTTAAACATTTTTCATAAACATATTCAGAGTTTGCCTATTTTTCAAGTAGTAAACACAATTTGTCTACGGAGTCAACTAAGATTGTCTTTCCGATGACTCTTTTCTGTTGTTTTATAAATTCACAAGATATAATAATTATTTAAACAACTTTCATCAAGAAATTAAGAGTATGGCTATTTTCAGCAAATGAGGTCAATTTTTTATATAATTAATTAAGAATATCTTTCCAGTGCCTTTTTTCAATTGTTCCTTGAAAATTTCCAAGTTTAAACATTTTGAACAAATTTGAATGACATTTTGCTTTATCAAGATTTTCTGAAATAATTTGTCAACCCGGTCGTACGCCACAGATGGTCACCAATTCGTGTGCTATGCGTGCTCGAAACGGCTTGGCATCTGGACTCTTCTTGAGCCGAGATCATTTACTGGCGTATTTATTTTAAAATTTGTACGCGCTGACATTAAAAACTTTTTTTTCTTCAAAGTTCATAACTTTGTAAATGTAATTATTTTTTTGAACGTTAGTTTTTTTGTTAAACGTTTTTTTTGTGGAAAATAATTTTTAAGTGAAAATATGATTAATTCCAATTGAATATTCCATAGTTTTAGTAAAAAATTCATCTGTTTTGTTAAACAAGCATTTTTGTGACTTAAAATTTAATTATTTAAGTTTTGGTTGAAAATTTACTTTTTAAAATAAAAATTAATTTTTTTCTGTTTAAGAGTGAATTATTTCAGTTGAAGATTCATTGGTTTAGTAATAATCTCACCATTCTTGGTTTATAATTCAACTATTATGGTTTTTGAAGATACACGCTTTTAGTTGAAAATTCATCAATTAGTTTGACAATTCAACTATTTTGTTGGAAATCCGTTTCTTGTTGCTAAAAATACATTTTTTCAACATGAATTAAAATAAATGTTTGCGTCTCGCAACAAATTTGAATATGTTACTTTTAACGGGAAAATTGAAAAACATGACCGGGATTTTGAAATCGTCCGCCGAGTCGTCACCCTGAAACCTTATCAATGAATATCCGATAAATCGTAAGGTACAGGTTAAAATTAATGTCAGTTTAAGATCTAGTTACCATATTACAATGTAGTATATACGGTACTGAAAACTCAAAAATGAAATCTATTTTTACTTATGTCTTACGGTTTACGAGATAATTGTTATTAAAAATAACAATAATAGAAGGTTCCCCTCAGGTCCCAGTGGAACGTTCCTGGAACGTTCCCAAGCGGCGAACATCTTACACGTTCAGGGAAGGTTCCGAAGGTTCCCGCGGAATGTTCCAGGCACGTTCCTGGAACGTTCCGTGCTATTAGGGGAGGTTCTCATTTTGGCCTGTAAAGGGCAGAAAATGCATGTTCCGTCAATTTTCAAACAGGACGATAGAATAAGGTATTTTCATGTCAAAAAACAAAAAACATTTTCGACCAAAAGTGAAGATATGAGGTTTTCATATGACGCAATCGATAATTTCTTGCGGTTAACGTGGGCGGGCGCCGGGCCAACTGGGTTTGTTGTTGAGCGATGCGACATGTATTGACGTAACGACGGCCGCCTTCCCATAATTTGGCACAACATATTATATCCTATTATATTGCAGCGCTGCCCTTATTTATTTTTGTGAGAGTAAGTCGGTTTTTAAAAGACAATTTTGCAAATTTTAGCACAATAGTGATAAATGACAAGTGTTCGTACCTAACAAGCCGCCGGAAGACAACGTGCATGACCAAATGACTACTGATATCCCTACTGAAAATTCCTATATAGGTTCCTACGTAGGATCCTATATAGGAACCTACAAAGGATCCTATATGTGTCACCTACAGGTGGTACCTATAGGAAATGACATAGGATCCTATATAGGTTCCTATATAGGACCATATGTAGGTTCCTACGTCTTTCCCCATGTAAAATCAGATGACTTTCCCCGCTTAAAATACTATGACTTTGCCTTCACAAAATCCTACGTTCCCACCTATGAAACTAAAACACTAAAACCACACTAACACCTATGAACTTCACCCACATAAAATCCTACAATCTAGCCTATGAAGTGCACCTACGTAAAATCCTACATTCATACCTACAAAGTGCACCTAGGTGAAATCCTACCTTCCTACTTATGAGCTGCAGTTACGTTTGAACCTATAACCTGCACCTTCGTGAAATCCTACATTCGAACCTATGAACTGCTCCTACGCGAAATCATACATATCTACCTATAAGCTGCACCTACGTGAAATCTTAACTTCCTACTTATGAGCGGCACCTAAGCTTGAACCTATAACCTGCATCTACGTGAAATCCTACATTCGAACCTATGAATTGCACCTACGCGAGATCCTAAATTCCTACCGACAACCCTACCTAGGTGAAATCCTACGTTTATAGTTATAAGCTGCACCTATGTTTGAACCTATAACCTGAATCTAGGACAAATCCTTTATTGGAACCTATGAACTGCACCTACGCGAAATCATACATTCCTACCTATAAGCTGCACCTAGGTGAAATCCTACCCTTTTACTTATGAGCTGCACCTACATTTGAGCCTATAACCTGCACCTCCGTGAAATCCTACATTCGAAGCTGTGAACTGCAACTACGCGAAATCATAGATGCCTACCTATGAGCTGCCCCTGCACAGTAACACAAGAATCTGAATTTCAGTAGAAAAAGCCGGTTGACTTTCAGATGTCACCAAAAGGATCATTCGCTAGTTGAAAGTCAACTGATGATGATAACATGACTTTACCAGGTGTATACATATGAAACCGGTATTTTTTCAAGAAAAAAACACATTTATTTCAAGAGAATGATAACAAATATTTTATTCAAAGTATGCGCC
>NC_046664.1:109429751-109439774 GCF_010883055.1 Belonocnema kinseyi | reverse complement strand
GCCAATTAGCACAAATGGTAAGTTCCGACAGTGCCTACAAGTGTGCCTACTGGCCGCTAAATGGCAATACCGGTTTCATATGTATACACCTGGTAAGTAACGCGCTTGGTTGAAAGTCAGCTGCTTTATGTACGTAAAATGTACTTTATAGGTTAATTTAAGGCAGAAAGATTGTTGACTTTCCGTCAAAGCGTGCATGTGAAATGAAACTTATAGGTTAATTTAAGTCAGCTGATTGTTGAAATTCATAAAATGTATGCGCTGTCGTTCAGTTATTATGAACATGAAATGATAATAAAATTGAAAATTGAATAATTTTAGGAAATACATTTTATTAAAATGTGAGCGCTGTATAAATTATTCATTTATGCCTAATAAATCAAGTTGTTTTATCCTCCAAGTCGATGAGATTAGTAGAAGGAAAGAAGAACTTAATGCCACTAAACAAGGCACGTATATCCATTTCAAGATACCAGGTACAGAACATGAATCTTCCAACCTTTTTTATATCTTTTTTTATAACATTTGTACGATTATTCTATTTATAATCAAAATGCGTTATAGATCTGAGTACATATATCAAAATAGGAAACGTTCAAGAATCGCAATTTCGCGGACGCTTTTCTGCCAGCACAAATTGAATTTCAGAACTCGCAAATGAAAATCATCCGAAACTCAACATACATGTTAGTTAATTATCATATTACTCGTATATCAGATATGAGACACTGCACTTAAGTTCCATTTCTGGTTGAAATTAAGTGACTTAATTTAATGCAAAAATGAAATTCATCTACATTTAAAATTCATCATCTTGTATTACTGTGTACGTGAAATGCTACGTTCATTCATACAAACTAAGTATACGTTCGTACACTCGAGTATATACTGCCCCTACGCTTTATCTTACGTCTTAACTTATCAACTACACCCACGAAAAATCCTAGACGTGTTTACATGGTTGATAGTTCGCATCTGTGAAGAAAAAGAAGTGGCTTGCGAAAAGTAATTGAAATTCATATGATAAGTTTGCTTATTTCATAGTTATAAATACAAGAAGGCATTGAAATAATTTCATAAAACCCAAATTCAATTACGGTTTCATTAAAATATTTAATATTTTAAAAATTTCGGTGTGTTATTTTACATGTACATACGTCTATATGTGTAGCATAAATAATTAAAGAAGTGAAACGTATCTTAAGATTACGTATTATTTACATCGCTAGTAGGAACAAAGGTTAGGAAGCGCGCATATAAATTGTTCACTTTTTATTTGCATGTGGACGCATACGTTACTTATATTAGAAGTTGGTATAGCGGTTTTTTCGCCAGTTACCAATGTTATTTTTTAAGCATTTCACATTGGCCCTTGAAAGCGTGTCTTGTTTTCAATTTTTGATATATTAGAAACTCTTTTTTAGACTCTATGTCAATAATAAATTCGACGATTTTAACATAAGAACTATTGATTAATATTGCGTAGACGTTATTTGAGCGCTTATTTTCTTTCAATGATGATACATACAAATATCCATCTTTAACCATTTTTTTATAGGAGCGTGTCTGATGTGAGCGATTTAACTTGTCAATCCACATACTTTGTACACTTGACGAAGTCCCGAAGTACCGTGAGTCGAATAACTTCATTGTAAGTTTTATGATGGACGTACATAATTGAGTACAAAAATTTTGAACATCAGAAGACGCGAGTGAGAAAATCCTTGTTTTCAATATATTGTAGCTATACTGAAGATTTATATGACAGCAAACTTGGTGATGTACACCTTCCAAATGCTGAATGTGCGAATAGTGGACCCCAATTTAATACGCTTTTTGCTAAGTGTAAAAGAATGTGCACATCATATGTCATTGCAACTTTGAAATACAACTTTTCTGTTCCAATGGCAAATCGCTGTAGTAAAATATCAGCCCGATCAAGTTCAGCAGTAGCAATTTCAGACTTTAAAAGTATATGTAAAGCTTCAACTAGCATGATCCAGTGCATAACGTATTTCTTTGCGCCTGAAAAGTTTAGTATAACTGTCTGTATAACTCGTCAATCTTATCTTTCGAAACAAAACTAGCTGCTTGTTTGCTACTACCAAACCACACATTGGCAAATTGCTTACCCACACCTGATATAATGTGCATATGGTCAGGGACAAAGCCTTCGATAATATTAAACTTTTTCAAATTGATCAACTGCGCCTGGGCGTTATCTTATCCGAAAGAGGATACTTGTAACTTCCTGAATTAGGTTTATTTTCGTTTGTAACCCATTCTCCAGGATGCAGACACCAGTTGCAGCAGATCAAACAAAATACTTTAATATTATGTTTTTCGTCGAGTATATTAAACTTAATTCCGTCTTCACTTAGTGTGTTCATGTCTTCGACAAACGGGTTGCGAAAAACGTTCATGCTTGGCTTATTTTTGCCAAACCATAAACGAACAACGACTAATTCACTTGTACGAAGGGAAATTGGTAATTCGTTAATCATAAGGTAAATAGGCCAAATCGAATAGGAAGAACTCTCAAACAAAGGAGCTCCATCCGTGTTAAAAGTAACTGATACATAACTTTTTTTAACCGCAGGGTCCAAACTATTCACGAATTGCCAATATAGTTTGCCGTCATATATATCACTAAGTACATTATCCTCGCTTCCACTATAATTCAGAATCCGATTGTAGTAATCACTGTTCGCCTCTAAAAATTTTTTAATTTGAGTTGACGGATCAAGCGTTACAAAAAAGTCTTTGTAAAAATCATTTTTAACGTTGATATCGACATTGCATAATGAAGAATGCTTCTTCGAATCAGACCGTTCAAATATACCCACACTGAATCTACATTCTGTACATAAAGCGTGAGATTTTACGGAATTCGAAGGGTTAAACAGTTTGTTGATTAAAAGTCTGGACTGTGGCAGTACGGGTCTAGCAAAAATACAATTTATTAGAATAAATAAGCTGCACACTGCAGAAAAACTGAGTGATCATACCAATGCATATTTTATAAGCATCAGTAAGAGTTCTCCTGCATTAACTTTAACTGGAACATCTATCGTATTGGAAATCTCTTCGTTTTTCAAAAACTCGTGTAACCTTCTAAAGTGCGTCTCTTTCAATTTCTTTTTCTTCATCATTATATTCTTGCTTATTATCACTATCGGAAATATAGTCTAAATCCAGGTGTCCAATCTTAAAAAAAAGTTATAGATCATTGGATCAGTCGGTAGATAAAGTGTACACCTGGGAATTCCCTTTTTATATAAATAATCCAAAATTATCCAAAAAGCTTTTTGAACCCGTTAAGGACTAAACGTCCTTTTCTGTAACATTTTTTTCAGCGACGTTTTCTGCTGCTAAATGGATTTTGAAAGAAAATTTCGAACAATTAATTCAAATGAAGTTTTCAGGCCATCAAATCTTTATTTTATTATTTTCGTGTCGAATTTGTGAAGATACATCTCTAAAAAAGTGAAATACTTGCGTCCATGGACCCTAATTTTTAAAATGTATAGATAAGTTTTCTGAAATTCAATATAGCCACATCCAATATGACGACTAAAAGCCACATTTTGTTGTTATTCCTGATTTTCCTTATTGTAGCAATGTTTTCAAATTAAGCCCTATCAATTCATGTATACAGGGATGTTTGGGGTCGCTTATCATGAATCCGAAATCACGTTTACAAAACTCAAGATGGCGGATTCAATATGGCTGCAAAAACTTACTGAAACATTCCAAGTTTCATAAAAATTCGCATATAAGGGGTTTTGGGGCCGCTAATGACAAATCCGAGATCATATTTCCAAATTCAAGATGGCATATCCAATATGGCTGCCAAAAATTATTGCATCATTCTGATTTTCATACAAATGCGCACATGCGGCTTTTTGAGTCCGCTAATGACGAATACGTGATTAAACCCTACCGAAAAGAATCTTTGAGTATATACTAAAAATTCTTTAGGTCAAAGAAGCTCAGAGAAATTCTCTGCAGGCACTCAGGTAGATATTTTTAAAGGTACAGGAAGCTCGTTTAAATGGTCTGAAGGCTTTAAAATATCCTTTCCGAAATTGAAATAAGAATACGATCATAAATAACAAGCAGAGAGGCTATCTGAATAGAGTAGCCGACACTTAAGGGTCCTTGGTTAAGCTTTCGGATTAAAATTTAGAAGTAGATTTTTTTTAATTTCATAGTTAACAGCCTAAAATATAATAATTCGGAATCTACGGGTTTCGATGACTTCAGATATCTAACTTTTTTTTAATGTTTAAAATTGGAATTAATAGAACGTTTCTCGTAAATGGAATGAGATACGCCAAAAAAGACAACATTTTTGAATTCAACTAGAAAATTGTATATCAGTATATAAGTTATAATTATAAATAAGTATAATGAGAAAATTCATCAATTAAAAAAAAAAGTGTTAATAATTTTAAGAGAAATTTAAAAAGGGAGAGCGGATTAGCCACGACCAAATACTGTAAATAACTCTGCCCGCCAGGTACGTGACGAATACAAAAGGAACATAATATTACAGTCGCACCACTCTTAAAAGGACCACTAAAAGGATCTTGATGAGGACCCAAATCTCTCAAACTATCTCCGAGACTATTTTGTTTCAAATCGACTTTGTTTATAGATTCAAATGGGCCAGGCTATTTCGCTAAAGAAAACTCGGAGATTTCTTTCGGTAGGGAAATTTCAAAATTCAAGATCGCTGATCCAATACCACTGCCAAAAATTATGAAAAATTGTCATCAATTTCATTTGCAGCGTTAAAATGTCTTCTCGCAGTCGATGTATTCGTCGCTCTTGCCCAACTCTGACCACGTAGAAGTTAATATTTACAAGAGTAATGATAATTATTTTATTTTTATTTTTTCAAAGCGTAATGTTATTTTGGTGGGTATAAGGGTTTGGACTCTTTTGCACACTAAATGTCGCAGTCGAATAAGTATCTTTCAGGATTACATATTTCCTAAATTCACTTCTCCCAATTTGCGAATTTTTATGAAAGTCTGAATCTTTTAGTTACTTTGGCAGTCATATTGGACCCGTCATCTTGAATTTCGAAAATCTGATCACAGATTCGTCATCAGTGATACCAAAAACCTGCATGTGCAAATTTTCATGAAAAACAGAATGTTTCAGTAATTTTTGGCAGCTATATTGGATCAGCCATTTTAAATTTTCAAAATACGATCAAGAATTCGTCATCAGTGGCCCCAAAATCCCGCATTTGCGAATTTTTATGGAAATCGGAATGTTTCAATCTTTTCGGTAGCCATATTGGATACGCCATTTTGAATTTTGAAAATCTGATCACGAATTCGTCAACAGCGGCCCCAAAAAACCTCCATGTGCGAATTTTATAAAAATCAGAATGTTTCAATCACTTTTTTGAGGCCATATCTGACCCGCAATTTTGAATTTTTTAAATCTGCTCACTGATTCGTTATCAGTGGCCACAAAAAACCTTATGTGCGAATTTTTATATAAATCGGAAAGTTTCAGTAATTTTTGGCAGCCATATTATCTCCGCCATCTGTAATTTTGAAAATACGATTTCGTATTCGTGATTAGCGACCTCAGAAACCCCTAAATTAATAAATTTTATATGCATTTATAGGAATTTATTAGAAAATATTTCTCTAATACGGAAAATCAGAAATAACAAAAAAAATGGCATTTGTCTGCCATACTGGACATTGCCATCTTGAATTTTAGAAAAATAACCTATGGATTTTGAAACTAAGGGTCCATGGGCGCAAGAGTTTCCCTTTTTAGGGATTAATCTTCACAAATTCGAGACGAAAATCATAAAATAATCATTTGATGTCATGAAAAATTCATATTTTTTTGTTAAATAAGCGAATATAATTATTTCAGTCTGCATTTTGTTGCAATTCTGATGACGCATTTTTAAAGATCAAGAGATTCTGCATTAGAATTGATTATTTAAACCAAATTTGTTTTAATCGTTTCAGTAACAGAAAAACAATTTCTCACATCCACTATCAGTAATCAGTATGTTCGGAAATATTAGCACCGTTCTATTCCGCCTACAATTCTCGAAATATGTTTGGACTTTCCAAGTCAAGAATAATTCATTTTACAAGATAGCCATTAATAACGATATAAGGCAAATAAGGTGTTAAAAAGTGGACCCCTATTAAAGTGGCAAATACCTCAAACAGTGACGTTTTGCATTGTGCTACGATGAGTATTATCCACCTCATGCGCGTCACTTTCTACCAAGGCGTGACTCTCTACGATGGACCGCAAAGTCTGCATGAAAGTATTTGTCCATGTAATGGTTGTAGAGTCGTCTTCAGAAGGATGTTTATCCTGGATTTTTTCTGCCTTCATTTAAAATGTCGTGAAGTCATTCACAATAGTTTGAAAGGATAAAGAATGACATAAGCAGAATATGCACCTCATCTGTATCTGTATCCATCTGCTTTAAATTACTTTCTTTAGCAGCATCAGTCGTTTCGCCGTTATAAGAAATATCCATCTTCACCTCATCTTCAGCTGCAGATTTATGCTTATTTTTTACTGCTTGCACATTTCGTTTTGTATCTTCTGCATAGGAATCACTAGAACTCCAACTGTCGGATTCCTGAAAAATTCAAAAATATTGTTAGTTGGAATGACTTAGCTAACTAATCTCACTCTCTGCTAATCCACTTGCAGGAAGTCATTTATTACAAATTGAATGTTCAAACACGAACATAAAGCTGATACATTTGCTTTTAAAATTTATGACGATTAGTAAATTGAAGAAATTATTTCTTTCTGTTATCAGAGTGATATAGAAATTTGTTCTATATTCAAGAAAAAAGTAAAGTATTTTATCATATACAAGTCAGTGAATCTTGTGTAAAAATGTTACTTGCAAAGTTGCTTCATGCAATACCGACATATTTACTCCTGAAAGCTCAACACAAATTTTTGAATATCATCTTGAAGTTGAATCGTACCTCGTCCTTCTGTTTAGAAAAACTCTTCTTCTTATAGTCGCTTCTCAACTTCTTCCGAGAGGGGGCAAGTAATGACTCCTCTTCACCGTCATCAGAAGTACTAACTCTTGCAGATTCCTACAAAATACAGTAACACTGCTGTTTATCAGGACGTAGTTTAAAAACCTTCTCAAATAATTTGTTCAAAAGTGTATTAAAATAGCACAAAATTGTAAATACGTAATTCAATTGAAAATTTTGACTGGATTTATTAAATTTCAAATTAAAAATGTTTAAAAAATTAACACTTTAAAGCAATTTTTAAGTATACGAAGACTTTAAAACAAAATCTCGCTAAAAATCGTATGATTACCCAAAATGAATATATTCATATATTTGATGATAAAAATTTACGAAAAATAAAGTCAAGTGTTTCCTACGTTTTCTACAATTTTACTTAACAAATATTATCAGGATGGCGATTCGGCGGACGATTTTGAATTCCCGGTAATTTCCCAGTCAAGTTTTTAAATATCCCGACCAACTAAAAATAACATATTAACGTTTGCCGCAGGACGAAAATATTGATTTTATATCATTAAGTTTATTTTAGACATTCTTAAAAAAAAAAACAGAGCAAATAATTTCAAAATTAATTAATTTTTAAAGAAATATTTTAATTTTTCACAATAGAATATCAACTTTTACCAAAAAATGGAATAGCTAAGCTTTCAGTTGGAAAAAATTTATTAAAAAAAACAGATTTTTCACAAAATAGTTTATTTTCCAACATAACTGATGAATTTTTACTAAAATAATGAATGTTAAACTGGAATAGTGTAATTTTTAACCAGGAACATGAATTTCTAACTAAAAAGACGAATCTGTGACTAGAATAATTCAATTTCTGACCAAAAAGATCAATTTTCAACCAAGAAGATGAATTTTCAAAGAAAAAAATAATAATTTTCATCAAAAAATTAAATGATTATATTTTTATGAAAAAATAAATGTTAAACCAAAGAGATGAATTTCTCACGTAAATGATAGAATATTCTACTGGAATAATAGTTACATTTTCATTTTGAAAAAATCTTTTTCATCCAAAGAAAAAACAAGGTTTCAATCAAATATCTCATTTTGCATCCAAAGAAATAAATTTGCAAATAAAATGATGAGTCTTTAACCAAAAAAAATAAAGGACCCCGTGCAATTTACATTAAAATCGGGCCCGGTCAAATTGGCTGAAATTGCAATATAATATAGTTCAAATCCTCCTGATCAAAAGATCCTAATGGGTGCCAGTCCAAAAAATCATAAGTTTTCGAGATAAGTTTGAAACTTGAAGATGAGGTGCAGATTTTTCAATAAACTGTGATCAGTACAATCACTGACAATACTAGAAACACTGGTAAGACGAGTCCAGGTAATAAGGGCAACAAAATGAAGCTGTCCTAGTAATAATAGGCGAAATCATGGCGCTGTCCTGGCGGTGTAAATACTGTTCGAAATATTAAAGGTGGAAGACCGTTGAGTAAATGAATACAATACTGTAGATCAGTCCAATTATAATTATCAAAGGAAAAGCCATTCCAGCTACTAAAGGAAATGTAATGGGGCTTCCCTGGCAATGTGAAGATTTTCCAAAATAATCAAGGCAAAAGACATTCTGGACTACCGAAGATATTTTGTAGTCTAGTTAATTAAGAAAAGACTATAGGTCAGTTCAAACAACAAAGGCAAGACATTTTAATAGTCCAGTCCTTTAAGACAAGACTCTGAATCAGTCCAGCCAACAAAGTCAGGACATGCTATTAGTCCAGTCGATTAAGACGATAAGAAGATAACTTTTAAAGAAATAGATAATTTTCTACCAAAAGACACGCAAACAGACAGAAAGATTTATACCAGGTCTGGCAGTTGATAATTCTTAACTTTTTTTTGACACGGCGTTGAAAAAAATGATTAGTTGACAGTCTAAACTCCTATGGCAATTTGTTTCTACATTACCCTTCAAAACGCCATTGATGTCCAACCGATTCCGAGTTAGCTTTGTATTGTTTTCGTGAGGTGAACACGTCGAGTTTCGAGCCCAGTAAAGGTGTTCACACAAGAAAATACGTGTGCAGTATGCTGGAAACAGCTCACGCACGAGCCGGCCGTGTACGCACACAGAGTACCAACCAATCATGCGCGATCTGTCGCGCTGCTGCGGTGCGGGCTGGCTACGTACCGTTCACATATCGGACCATCACTCGAGACGCAAAAGTTTTCGATGTTGCGAATTGGTTTCGAGTGCCGAACGGATAGGTAAATAGTATATAGCAAGCTCGCACGCGATTGGTTGGTGGTCTGCGCGTGTGTACGAACAGATCGTGCGTGAGCTGTTTCACGCATACTGCACATGTATTTTCTTGTGCGACAACCTTAAAGAGCATTTGCGGCATGCACTTATGTTCTTGTTTAATCAAGATGAAAGAAAGAGTTTTTTTGCATCAAATCGTAACTGGAGACGAAAAATGGATACATATTTCTAATGCGAAACGCAGAAAGTTATGGGTTGACCCAGGACAAGCATCAACATAAATACATCAACATAAATCGGATAAATCTCCAATTGGAATAGTTGAATTTCTTTCCTAGAAGATGAATTTTAAACCATAGAGAATAATTTTCTAGCAGAATTAGAATATTCAATTTTTTCTGTTAAAAATCTAATTCTTAGGCAAAAAAAAAACACGGAGTTTCAGCTAAATAGTTAAGTTTGCTACTGGAATAGGTCAATTTCTAGTGAAAAAAATTGATTTTCAAACAAGAAGAATTTTCAAACAGAGATGAATTTTCATTTAAAACGATGAATCTTCAGTCCAAAAAATAAATTTTTGAAAAAAGTGTTTATATTTTAAGCAAGTACTTAAAACGTTAAAAGTTGTTCTCTTTAAGGTGGTTTTAGCGTGACTCAGTGAGTCATATGAGAGTGTAAAAAAGTATTTTTGATTTACATGGAATCTTTTATGTTTGAAAATCCGAAAATTAATTA
>NC_046664.1:109427988-109429651 GCF_010883055.1 Belonocnema kinseyi | reverse complement strand
ATCTGAAACTTCGCAGATGTATTCAAAAATAGTTAAAGAAGTTATAATAAAAATTTCAGCTTTTTAGCATGGATTTCGTTTCACGCTAAAACCACCTTAATGGGTTGAATGCTCTCAAAATTCTGTATAAAATAAGCCCAGAATGAATCCAATATGTCTTTTTTTTCAGTAGATATTTTTACCTCGGGTACAGTGTACTTTAAAGTAATTGAGACTGTGATCTGATTGGGCGATGAGCACTTTTATGTGTACTTTGTGGTACAAAGAGTGCATTGACCCTAACTGAATTTTAATTAATTGAATTAGATATAATTGAATTGGATTACACATATTTAGACACTTTGCCTCGTGTGAATTGCAGTACTCGTCTCGACTACGCCTCGACTCCGACTCGTACTGCAACTTTCACTCTTGGCCAAAAAAGCGTCACTTAGGGTAATTGTATCACAAATGACTATTTCTGATATTTTTAATAACTTCCGTGATAATTAATATTTGTAATGTTCTCGTGATCATTTTAAAGCTATTTGTCTACAGTATTGCAGTAGCTAATGAACTTAGATAACTTAAATAAATATAAATTCTACGGGACTTTTATATGAACTTTATGATTTTATGTTTCATATATTCATAAATTAGAAAAATAGCTTCAAAATAAGATGAATAACATAAAAAGTTATTAATTATTACTGAAATTATTAAGAATTTAAGAAAACATTGGAATTTACTATAATTTTGCAACATCAACTTAAAAATAGACAAATTAGTTCTATCCTCGGCTCATTTGATACAGAAGTTTGAAAGCATTCAACCCTTTGAGGAGAACATTTTTTAGTTCTGACATAATTGAAATTAAGAAAACTTTATCAGAAATAAAAAGAGATGGTCGTAAAATTTTGCGCGGTATTGCAATTCAGATATATTTCTTCTTTGAAATAATACTTCTTCTAAATATTTAATTAGAACATTAGTTGAGTAAAATCAGGAAAATGACTTTTGAAGTTAGACTTTATGCCCAACACCCTTCAGGTAGAAAGGAGCTATAATTAATGCAGATAAATCAAACTTATGATAAAACAGATAAATAAAACTTGTGATTTCTATCTAGAATGAAAGCACAAACAGAAAACTTAGAATAACTCCTTGTAAATGAAAAATAAATTGTAAGACTATTTTCTCAAAAAATGATGCTTAGTTTTTTTTGTAGCTTTATTATACCATTCTAAACATTATTTAATTTTGGTATTATCTATTCTTCTCGAAAATGTCCTCATTTAAATACAATACTGTATAACCTGAGGGGGAAACAGCTCCTAAAAATTCGGTCGAGCGTTACTCTGGATTACCTAAGATTATTCCGGCTTGTATAGGATTACTCTATATTATAGAAAATTATTGTGAATTACTCCGCCTAAAATAGAAAAATGCGATTTTTCAACCAAAAAGAATTACTTTTAAGTAAAGTTTTTAAGTTTTCAACGAAAGAGATGAACTTTTAAACAGAAAGTTGAATTTTCAAACAAGAAGATTTATTTTTTTTTTCGAATAAGACGAATTTAAAAATACGAGGGTGAATTGATAAGTTTCCGGCCTGACCAAGAGATGGCGCCACTAGGCCTACCTTGAGGTGGCGTTCTATAGTACCATCCTTAGATAGCTTGTA
>NC_046664.1:109424939-109427888 GCF_010883055.1 Belonocnema kinseyi | reverse complement strand
GCAATTTTACATAAACATAATACCATCTTGGATGAAAATATAAAACAAATTTAATTATAACATTTGTTGTGCAAAAGGATTAAACCGACTTTTGTGGTGAGAACTTGGATCCAACGCCCTTAAATAAGAATGAAATGGCCATTAAAGGGTGCCATAAAAGTATTTAATTATACTTGAAAGTATTTTAATCGTTACTATGTATTATAAAACTCAAGTAAATACAAAAGTATTGAATTACTAAATTTATAATACAGAAGTAAAATACATTTGTACTCGTCAGAATTTGCTATTACGATCTCTACATTTAAATATGATACAAATCGTTTTGTAAAAGTTAGACTGATGTGCGTGGAAAAATAGATATAGAATGCGGAAATGTGTTGTTTTTTCGCGTGATAAGAATTAATAAAATTATCTGAATTAAAAAGAAATCATATTTCGCTAATATAATTATAGGAAAAATATTACCACAGATTATCAATTATCATAAACAAAAAATTGTAAAATTACAGAAGCTGTAGTAAAAATTCAATTTCTAGAATATAACCTTACATTTAAGCAGGTTTAAATATCGGTATATATAGCAATTTCACATAATTTGAAAATATATACATAATTATAATTTAATTCAGATACAGATTATTGTAAAAAATCGAAGGGCAATGAAGAATACTTACTTCCAAGGAAGTGGATATACGCTTCATAAACTTCCCACTTTAAGGTTTCCTCGGTATACCATTCAACAGGTACTGTTTTGCCACATGCAATCTTTGAGGTCTTGAATGTTGTAATTTGTTGTATTGGTATGATCTCCTTTTCTTTATCTTGAAGATATTGTGCAAAAACGTGAGCCATTTTTTCACGAATTATAGATTTAGCTAAATCACGTCACTCTGCATAAACGAATAAACGTTGCCACAGCAACGTACCTTAGTGCAGGCACTAGATTGTTTTCAAAGTAAAGACGGTTAAACGCGAATTAATTTTGATTTTCAGATTTCTGAAATATTTAGATTTAAAAAAATGTTGATGGTACTTCTATTGAACACTCATGCTATTAGTACGTAATTTTAGAAGTAAGCATACCTGCTAAGTGTAAATAACGACTAATACTTTCAAGGCGATATAAAATGGTAAGTACAGAATTATATGCAAATAGTAATTGTACAAGAAAGCTATGCATAAGCTCTAAACCTAGTTTTGTGCTTTTCTCGCGTCTTTGTGTTCTAAAATCTTAAAAGTGCTTTTCTTTTCTAAAATTATCTTGTGTCCATATTTCTCATATCGTTAAATATACATACAGATTATTTTATAGGAATCCGATAGTTGGAGTACTTCTTCTAATAGTTGTGAAGACAAGGGACTTGGCAAATTACGTTCTTTATTTTGTTTGAAGAAAAGGAAGAAGAAAAAACTGCCTAACCAGGGTTTCAAGGTGAGCGAAAAATAATTTACATAATCACCTTTATTTATTCATTAATGTTTCATTTCATAAAAGATTTGATTTGAATCCCTTCAATTTATATTTATGAAATATTATAAATCTATCTCGATGAGAAGAGAAATATATGAAGGTTTTGACATGCTGATTGTTATAATATGGTTACTGCAAAGGGTAAGCAACTCAGGCAATGCGCTGGATCACTCGGTTATTCGAACTAGTTATCCCGCGAATCCACTGTAATATAACTTTAATTGGGAGTACTAATACAGAAAATTTAAATAATCCAATCTAATCTAATAGTTTTAAAATATTTTTTTAAAAAATGGGTAATCCAAGTACCCCAGATAATTTAGAATAATTCTCGTAGATAATGCACGGAAGAAAATATATAGTCTACATTCAAAAATCATGTTTTGCTTTGGAAATTCAACTAATTTGGTAGAAAATTAATTTCCTTCATAGAAAAGGTAAACCTACTGTTGAAAATTTGTTGTTATTTTTGTGATAAAAATGATTTTTTAGCTGAAAATTAACCAATTGCCTTTTCAGATAAAAAATGAAACACTTAATTAAAAGCCAAATTATTCTGTTAAACAAATTTTTTTTTAATGTTTTGGTTGCTATTAACTTTTTTTTTGTTAACTATTTAGTTGAAAATTTCTCTTCAGATAAAAATTAAAGTAGAATATTGAACTATTTGGTTAAAAGTTGGACTGGTTTGTAAAAACTTTATGTTTTGGTAGGCGAATTTTGTTTACAAATTGAAACATTTTCTTGAAAATTCGTTCTTTTTTGTTTTTTAAAATGTACTTATTTTTAACTATAATTTATTTATTCCACTTGAAGATTTATCATTTTAGTTAAAAAAATTCTTACCTCAGGTTCAAAATTAAATTATATCGTTAACAAGTCGTTTTATTTTTGGTTTATAATTTCTCTGTATCGATAGAAAATTAATCTTCTGGTTTGAAATATAATTTTCTAAACTAAAATTTTGACTAATCTACCAGGTGTATACATATGAAACCGGTATTGCCATTTAGCGGCCAGTAGGCACACTTGTAGGCACTGTCGGAACTTACCATTTGTGCTAATTGGCGTATTGTCATCTGTCAACAATATCCAATACCAAACATTTCAAGTTTCATATGACATCGTGATTTTTTTCGCTCTTGAAAATGTCGAAATACGTGCCTTCAAACAACGATTTGCGGGGAGCATTAATTTTCTGTTTCCATTTGGGTAAATCGGCGATAGAATCTCATCGAATGCTTGTCGAAGCTTACGGAGAGCATGCTCTTGGTAGAACGCAGTGTAATGAGTGGTTTAAAAAGTTCAAAAGTGGCAATTTTGATGTGAGAGACGCTGATCGCGGCAAACCACCGAAATCGTTTGAGAACGTTGAATTGCAGGCTTTGCTGGATGAAGACGATGGTCAGACGCAAAAATAGCTCGCAGAACAACGCTACCAACAACAATTGGCCAATTTGAACCGTGCTCTGCGC
>NC_046664.1:109420762-109424839 GCF_010883055.1 Belonocnema kinseyi | reverse complement strand
GTTTCCATTTTCAGAGGAAGAAAATCCGTTATTTTTTCGAAATTCGAATATTAACACGTGGGCCACCGGGCGCTTTAAAATTCCATTTAAATAACATGGGGACGTTTTGAATTTTCGAAAAATGGAACTCATCTTCCAGGGTTTCGTCGAAACATGTGAAGTTTTTTGAGATTTAAAAGAAGTGTCTACGAAATGAAACCATACTAATAACTTATATTTGCAATACAGCCCCATCCTCCCCGCAACGCCTCAAATATGTCCCAAAAATAAAAAAACTGCATTTTTACGTATTATTGTTACTTTTTAGCAATTTCCTTCGTCTTTTTCATGCAAATAATTATTAATGGAGAATTTGAATATTTACCATGACTTCTTAAACAATTTTCAATTGTTTAAACAAATTTAATAAATTTTTCTAAAAACAATATGTAATTATTTAAACAATTAATTATTGTTTATTTTCCAAATTTCTAAAAATTGAGCTAGATATGTCCACTTTTTTCAAATTCTATAACTAAAAAAATGAAATAAAATAGAAGAGATAAAATTAATCAGGATTTGAAAAGTATTTTTGGAAAATTAATTATTTAAAAAAATTATATTTCTTTAAACAATTCAAAAGTGGTAAATGTATTCTTTCTATACACTATGCAGTCAGAAACATAATTTTATACGTTCTATTTCATTTCAATTTTTTAGCCATAAAAAAACTGCTTGAGCAAATATAGATTGTTTAAACAAACAGAAATTTATGAAACGTTAAAAGAAATGTTTCAAAATTATGTGATTGTTCAACCAAACTTAGCATACGATAGTAATTTTAAAAAAAAGTGATATCTCTGGCTTAATTTTTAGAAATTTTGAAAATAGACAATAAATAACACAGGCCCACAAAAAAAAGTTGTCTGCACGAGACAAGTGATTAGGCTACCCTTATGTATTTCGAGCTGCTGAACCTAAATCTGGCCTCAGAATTTGTCCTACACGTCTCAGTTTTACCCTGGATGCAGAAAATAGGGGAAAACTGGGGCTATTCTGGACATTAGTTTGAAAATACCAGTATGCAGAAGAATAAACGTACTGGTGTCATATTCGTATGTGTTGTGGCTCTTATAGATCAAATTCAAACACAAAAATTCCCCAGTGTGCTTAACTTTTCCCCTAGCTAGGATAAATCTACGGAAATTGAAGGTCTTGTGCATCTTAAACTGATTTACAAAGCAAAAAATGAGACAAATTCTATTTTCTCTGCAGTTTTGCGCTCTCAATATAAATTTGACCACTAATTTTTTCGAGCTTCTACCATTTTCTCGCTAAATGCGAAAAATAGGGAAAAGCTTAAGAATTTTCTGGTCACAGAGGGCATACAAGAAATTTCCCTGAGCGAAACAAGTGACTAGGCTACCCTTGTGGATTTTGAGGCGCTGAGCCCAAATCTGGTCTTGTACACAAAAATTCTCTAGTATGCCTTTCGTTTCCCTTAGCTTGGGTGATTCTAGGGAAATTGAAGGTCTTTCTCATATTATATAGATTTGTACGGAAAAAATAACAAAAATGCCATATCCTTTGCAGTTTTGCGTGCTAAATCTAAATATGAACCCCAAATTTTTCAGGTTTGTTCTGTTTTCTATGTAGATGCAAAATGTAGGGAAAAGCCTAGGGAATTTCTGGTCACACAGGCCCACCAAAAAAAGTTACCTGCATGGGACAAGTGACTGATTTCGCACGCAAAACTGTAAAGGATATTAGGTTTTTGTTATTTTTCCCATGTAAATCTATATAATCTGAGAAGGCCCTTCAAGTTCCCTAGAATTACCCAAGCTAGGGGAAATAGAAACAAACTAAAAAATGTCTGTGTAAAAATTAGGTCTCTACAAGTCGTTGCACTTAAGAATATAATATCTATGTGCCTATTTTCGCGTATACTGGCATTATCAAAATAACGTGCAAGTTATCCCTAGGGTTTTCCTTATTTTCTGCATCTGGGGGAAAACTGAGAAGTGTAGGAGAAATTCTGAGGCCAGATTTGGATTCAGCGGCTCAAAATTCATAATGGCAACCTAGTCCCTTGTCTCGTTCAGAAAAATTTTTTTGTATGGCCTGTGTCACCACAAATCCCTAAACTTTTCTCTACTTATTGCATCTAGGGGAAAACTGAGACGATTTGATACTTAACTTTCAAATGATTTCGACTCAGAAAATAAACTTATTGTATAAAGGTGTTAGTTGGGCGTATAATCTAAACAATGAATAATACAAACTACAAAATAGCCTCGGAAAGAACTGGAACTTTAATTCAAAAAAAGGCATGCACACGGAAAATCTAAAGGTCATGTTTCAGGCGACGAATGGAGACTGGCTGTTTGGAATGCTAGGGGAGTAAATGATCTCAAGGTAAAAGAATTGCGTGAAACTATGGACGTGAGTAAACTAGATATTTTATGTGCGTCTGAAACAAAGAAAAAGGGATGCGAAGTCAAAGACATAAAAAACGGCGTGTTGAAAGGCGGATTTGAAGTATGGTCAGGAGTAGACTGTGAATCACATGGTAAACAAGGAGTAGGTCTGATTTTGAATAAAAGAGCAAAGCAGCTTCTCGGAGACCATGGTTTCGTGTCTCCCAGACTGCTGTGGGCTAGAATGAAAGTAGGAATCAGAAGACTATTTATCTTAGCATGCTACGCGCCGGTTGATAGTGATCCTAGAGAAGTAAAAGACGCCTTCTGGGACACTTTAAATGACACAATAAACATTTGCGAACATGGGGAGAGAATAATTCTACTAGGAGACATGAACGGTCGGGTGGGCATCCAAAATCAGGATACAGAAAGAGTATTAGGTAATTTTGGAGATCCAAGAACAAAATATAACGGAGATAAATTAGTTGGTCTATGCTTAGAAAGGGGTCTGTTTATTACAAACACTTGGTTTAGGCATAAAATGATTCACATGTACACCTGGTCTAAAGGAAATAGCCGCAGTATAATTGACTTTGTTGTTGCGGATGAAAGACTAAGAGAGTTAGTCAAAGATACAAGAGTCATGAGGGGTCCTGAATGCAATACTGATCATTACCTTCTGATCTCAAAAATTAACTTAGATCGGGGATGGAGAAAAAAGAGAACCAAGAAAGCAAAACAAACGTTAATCAAAATTGAGAACCTACAGAAACCGGATGTGCGAATAGATTTCCAAATGAGACAATCGAAAGCATAGATAGGGCAACATAGGAGGATCGTATAAAAAACAACGATATAGAGGGCGCCTGGACAATGTTACGGGATATCCTTGTTAGATGCACGATCGAAGTGTGTGGTACCGCAGTTGTAGGAAGAATGTTTGGTGATGCGTGGTGGAATGATGAAATTCAGGCTGCCCAAAAAGCAAAGAGAGCAGCGTACAAGAGAACTTTGAACATCGCAGGTCTTAGCAATGAGGAAAGAAATAGACGTAGAAATGATTATAGACGCGAAAACAGGATACTTAAACGATTAGTTAAAGAAAGTAAAGACATAATTAGAGCAGAAAAAGAGATAAACATACAAAACGACTTTGAAGGAAGCCGGAAACTACTTTATAAAAAGATGAAAGGAAACAAAAGTACAAAATTTGTCAACATAAGAAATAGTAGGCGGGAAAAGGGTATATGATGCAGACGGAATACTAGAGGCTTTCAGAGACCATTTTAGAAGACAATTCGGAGATGAAGCTATAGGACACCACTACTGCGATGTTGAACACGATGCGATGGAAAACTCAATTAAAAAAGTCTGTGTCACTGAGGTTAGGGATATAATTAAGAACTTGAAAAACGGTAAGGCTGCCGGGGTAAACGGTATTAACGCTGAAATGCTTAAACACGGTGGCGCGTGCATACCACATAGACTGTGCGAATTGATAAATTTATGTTTCAAGATGGGAGACGTCCCAGACGATTGGAAAAAAGCGATTATCGTACCAATATACGAGAGAAAAGGAGATAAAAGCGAGTGCAATAATTACAGAGGGATTAGCTTATTAAGCGCCGTAAGTAAAATATATTCAAAAATACTTATTCGTAGGGTAATGAAAATAACA
>NC_046664.1:109409386-109420662 GCF_010883055.1 Belonocnema kinseyi | reverse complement strand
GAGTATGGAGTCAATGGATGGATCCTACAAGCTATAAAAACAATATATACAGGTAGCAAAGCGAGTGTAAGAGTGAATGGGAAACTGAGTGACTGTTTCGATTTCATTCAAGGAGTTAGACAAGGATGCGTTATGTCATCATGGTTATTTATATTATTTATGGATAAGTGTTTAAGAATGGCTCTCTTCGACGAAGAGGGTGTGGATCTTAAAACAGTAAGGGTGCGTGGGTTGGCGTTCGCAGATGGTAAGGTTGTTATGGCAGAGTCTATCGAAGACTTACAAAGACTGTTGAATAAACTAGATGCAAGCATGAAGAGCATGGGCCTAAAAATTAACGCAAATAAAACAAAAACTATGGTGTTCGAAGGAAAGAGTGAGAAAACACTATGCAATATTTTATTAAATGATGAGAGAATTGAACAAGTTGATAAGTTCGTATACCTTGGTAGCTTATTTACTAGGGACGGGAAGATAGATGAGGAATTAGATAGACGAATAAATGAAGGTAAAACAGTTATTGCTATAGCAGGTCCCCTTATCAGAAGTAAAAATATATTAAATAAAGCTAAAATGGCAATACATAATTCTATATTTGTACCGACGGTACTATACGGTAGCGAGACATGGACTTATCAAGAAAAAGATAAGAGTAAAATTAACGCAGTTGACATGAAATTCATGCACATGAAATGTGGGAAAACCCTGGTGGACAAAGTAAGTAACGAGATAATTCTAAAAGAATGTGGTGCAGAAGAGACGCTAGTAGACACATGGAAAAGAAATCGGTTGAGATGGTTCGGACATGTTGAGAGAATGCCAAATGAACGACTAACGAAACAAGTGTATCAAGGTAAAGTACTAGACAGTCTGATAAGTACCTGAAAATTCTAAGAGATGGCATTAGTTTTCACTAATGTGAAATATTTTTTTTAATATGGAAAAATCTGAGTTTCGAGTTTTGATCAAACACTACTATCTTCGCAAGAAAACGATATCCGAGACTAAGGCCAAGCTGGATAAGTATTACCCGGACTCTGCACCGTCGATTGGAACGATTCATAAGTGGTTTACCGAGTTTTGTTGTGGCCGTACAAGCACAGTTGATGCTGAACGATCTGGGTCCCCAAATAGGTCCAAAAACGCAACAATGGGTCGGAAAGGTTATGGCCTCCGTATTTTGGGATGCACATGGCACAATATTCATGGACTATCTTGAAAAAGGTAAAACCATAACCGGAGCATACTATTCATCATTATTGGACAGATTGAAAATCGAAATCGCCGAAAAACGACCGCATTTGAAGAAGAAAAAACCGCTTTATCATCACGTCAATGCGCCTGTTCATTCATGCTTAGCTGCACAAGCAAAATTGCATGAAAACGGCTTCGAATTGGTTCCTCAGCCACCGTATTCACCAGACCTGGCCCCCAGCGACTATTACTTGTTCCCTAACCTGAAGAGATGGCTCACCGGTAAGCGGTTTTACTCAAATGAAGAGCTCATAGCTGAAACTGAGGCGTATTTTGGAGACCTTCCGATCGAGTACTATACTTTTCGGACGGTATCAAAAAGTTAGAAAATCGTTGGACTCGCTGTATCGACCTAAAAGGAGAGTATGTTGAAAAATAAAACCGACTTTGGCCAAAAAAACGTCTCCGTGTTTCATTTTTCAGGGTGTTATCAGACTGCCTAGTAAATAGCAGCGTGCCCAGAGGTAGACCTCGGAAAGAATGGTCAGAATGTGTGAATGAGACCCTAGTTAGAAGAGACATAAGGAGTCACAGAAACACGAGAGCCTGGATGAAAAAATGCATGGACATAAAAGAAGCTGGAGAAGTATGCCAGGATAGGAAAGTATGGCGGCAAATAGTTAATAAAAAGAATGTCAGTACAGTGAATGGCGCCTGAAACAAAAGACCTTGGCCACTAATGGACCCAAGTGGGGAACCTTACATAACGACTTCGTGAGGTTCTTCGCTTGGGGTGATTGCTAGAGAGATTGATCAGCAACCTGGGTCGGAGCAGTGTTGCGGAACGAACGAGTTATTTGCTTAACTAGCACGAGAATTCTGGATCAATCTGAAAAATCTCTATCCCTTCCACACACTACTCCTTTCCCCTACCGAGTGAGTCACGCCTACCCTGAAAGGGAAGTGGCTTAATTGTGTAATAATAATAATAATATGTCATGCTCCGATTTCCTTTACTTTTGCTATATTATGAATAGTGCTTACAGGGTGCCCCAATTGAGCTGAAACTTTTTAGAAGGCTATATTATATATGTATATAATTTTATTTTATTGAAGCAATTGAAAAAAAATGGTGGAAAACATTTAAATTTTACAAATTTATGTAGAATTTTCGATATGGTCGTCTTGAAAACGAAATATGGCTCTGAGTACGTGTCGCATGCTGCACGAATGTGCTCCTGCGGGATCTTCATCCATTCATGAAGAAGGGCATTCTTGTTCACATCAACATTCAGGTATTTTTTAGTGTTGACCTTGTCTTGCAAAATGTCCCAAACCGAAAAGTATTGAATGGATGAAGATCCACAGGAGCACATTCGTGCAGCGTGCGACTCGTTTGTTGATCGACTCAGAGCCATATTTCGTACTCAAGGTAACCATATCGAAAATTCGACATAAATTTGTAAAATTTAAATGTTTTGCAACATTTTTTTATATTGCTTCAACAACATTACATTTTATATAAAAAATACAGCGTTCTAAAAATTTGCAGAGCATTTGGGTAACTCTGTACAATATAAATATAACGAAGTTATATTTAAAGTGACCAAAGAAGTATCAAATGTAACAAGAAGGCAATATAAATTATACGTTTTACGAATGTAATTATCTATGTTATATGTATAAGCTTATGCAAATGTAAAATAGCAGAACTAAATTTGTTGAAATATAAAAGATTTTAATAAAACCTTAATTGAATTTAGGTTTTATGAAATTATTTCAGTGACTACTTCTATTAATAACTATGGAATAAGCATAATTACCTTCTGAATTTCAATTACTTTCCACAAGCGACTTCTTTTTCTTCACAGATGCGAACTATCAATCATGTACAAACGTCAAGGATTTTTCGTGGGTGTAGTTAATAAGTTCAGAAGTAAGATAAAGCGTAGGGGCAGTTTATACTCTTATGTACGAACGTAGTCGTAGACTCAGCTTTCAGGAACGAATGTAGCATTTCACGTAGTTGCAGCTAATTGGTAGGAATGTAAGATTTCGCGTAAGTTCAGCTTTCGAAATCTGCATCCCAATCAATCTGAAAAAGTTTTGTATTTTGTTTGATCCAAATCGGTTAAAAATTAAGGCGACTCAATTCGGACTTCCAATCTGAAACAAATCTCATTCAATCCAAATTCGGATTGACATATACTGAATTCTCAATTCGAATGAATGTGAATCAGATTGACTTGTATTGGAAGTACAGATTAAATCGGATTAATTTTTAAACGATTTCGATCGCACCAAATGTAGGATTTCACGTCGGTGCAGGTTATAGGTACAAAAGTGATTGTAGCTTACATGTACCAAAATGGGATTTTACGTAAGTAGAGGCTATAGGTTCAAAAGTAGGTGCATCTCATAAATAAGAAGGTAGGATTTCACGTAGGTGCAGCTTATACGGGGTCATCAAAAAGTATCGGAACCCCCGTCCCCTATCAGCGAAAATATGCGTTTTCGTGAGAAATGTTTCAGACAAAAGTTACAGGTCTTTGGACAAAGATCTGAATGGTGACCTTGAAGCTGGCCTTGGCGTTGACCATCAAGGTTATTTCAGGGTCAACTTTTATTTTTTAAATGGAAATCCCTATTTTTGACACCGCCAATCAAAAGAACGCAAAATTTTACGTTTATATATGCATCAAGGTCATGTGACCTGATGACCTTGGAGGTCATTCCAGGATCGTATAAAATCAAACAAGGTCTAGACGGCTGATCAGCGAAAATATGCGTTTTGTTGAGAAATATTTGAGACAAAAGTTTCATGGTTTTGGACGAGGATCGAATGGTGGCCTTGAAGCTGACCTTGGCGTTGAACTTTAAGGTTATTTCAAGGTCAACTTTTATTTTTTAAATTGAAACCCCTATTTTTGACACGGCCAATCAAAATAACGCAAAATTTTACGTTTATATATGCATCAAGGTCATGTTACCTGATGAACTTTGAGGTAATTCCCGGGTTCATCGGGTCACAGAACCTTAATGCATATCTAAACGTAAAATTTTTCGTTCTTTCGATCGACGGTGTCAAAAATAGGTGTTTTCATTGGAAAAATAAAAGTTAGCCTTGAAATAACCTTGAAGGTCAACGCCAAGGTCAGCTTCAAGGTCACCATTCAGATCCTCGTCCAAAACCCTGAAACTTTTGTCTAAAATCTATATTTTATATACTAAAACGCATATTTTCGCTAATAAGGGGGGGGGGGGTCCGATACTTTTAGATGACCCTGTATGTAGGAATGTAGGATTTCACGAAGATGCAGGTTATAGGTTCAAACGTAGGTGCAGCTTATAAGTAGGAAGGTAGGATTTCAACTAGGTGCAGTTTATTAATAGGAATGTAGGATCTCGCGTAGGTGCAGTTCGTAGGTTCGAATGCAGGATTTCACGTAGGTGCAGTTTGTAGGTATGAATGTAGTATTTCACGTAGGTGCACTTCATAGGCTAGATTGTAGGATTTCATGTGGGTGAAGTTCATAGGCCTTAGTGTGGGTATATTCATAGGTGGGAACGTAGGATTTTGTGAAGGCAAAGTCATAGTATTTTAAATGGGAAAACCCATCTGATTTTACATGGGGAAATACGTAGGAACCTACATAAGGTCCTATATAGGAACCTATTTAAAATCCTATGCAATTTCCTATAGGTGGCACCTATATGTGAAACATATAGGATCCTATATAGGATCCTTTGTAGGTTCCTACATAGGATCCTAAGTAGGAACCTATATAGGAATTTTCAGTAGGGTACTGTGATATCAGTGAACCTCACCGCCTAATACAGGGACGAAATTTCACTGATTGAACAAGTGGAATCTCACTGATTGTCAATGACACACTTCTGGCTGTTCCAACTAAAGATATTTCACTGGAAATCAGTGAGCGCTATGCGTGCTGAAAATGGCTTGACATCTGGAGTCCTATTGAGTCTCGATCAGTTACCAAATATTTTTATGAACATTTCGTATACGCCGACATTTTAGAGATTTTTTCCAAAGTTATATGAAAATATTTAAAATTGCCTAATTATTTATTTTACATTGTGAGAGAGTGCCCATGCGAAGCCGTGTACAAATAAAAGTTATTAAAGTCAAAATTAATTTTATGGAATTTTATTCAACTTTATTTCAAAATCAAATAATTACATGTAAATTAGTTGGAAGTGCGCTCCGTGCACGTATCTTATTATAGTTTTATTTGGAAATTCCTCTGTCTGGTTTAAAATTCACCTATTCCAGTTAAAGATGTACAAATTTCGTTGAATATTTATCACTTTGTAAATGTAACTATTTTTTTGAATGTAGCAATATTGTATTGGTTGGTATCCTGCCGTCCAAACTAAAAAGATACATAAGTGACATTTTTATGAAAAATGAATTTTTGTATCGCTGGATTCGTAAGAAAAAGCTGCATCTAACTGTGTTAATAAAATCTAATAATTATTAGTATTTATTGCAAAAAACGATTGTTTATAAATGAGAAAAGTCGAAAAAGTTGAAAATACAACAGAAAAAGATAAACAAAGCACTTTGCGTGTCCTAAAAGTGTATAAGGAAGGCAATACGTCATTAGCAAACACATGAAAAAGAACCTGAAGAACTTTGTGTCTTTTTTTGTGTTGTAAAAGTGACCGCGTGCGACGCGAATTGACAAACGAAAACAATCGCTTGCCCTTACGTATCTTTTAGCCTTGTAAATTAGCTCGAACTCTGATCGGAATTCCACGGGAAATGAGTCTCGGCTAAATTCAGCCATACACTAGCGGCGATCGTTCGGGTAAGTTCGGAACAGCTACTAAATACACAGTGTCCCTTACGTATGTTTTGAATGTTTTGATGTTGGATTTTGAGGCGGTGCTCGAGCTCTTCGACAAAGGCATCGTCCGGAAATCACTTTATGTTCTTTTTACCTTGTATGTTTGACTTTCCGCGAATAGTAATAGGGTGGAGTTCCGAATAGCGTAAATCGACGATTTCGTTCATACTATGTATATTTATGTATTTTGACGCGCTGATTACGAAAATGACAGTGAAAATTTGCGACTAGTCAATTTTCATGGTGAATTTTCATGAGTGATACTTTTCGACAAAATGAACGATATAAGGATTAAAATCGTATCTCTATTGGTTTCGGTTTGGTACCTACTTACGCTCTTCACCACGGGAAGGTTGGAGAATTTGGAAGAGCACTTTTTTTTTTATTTTTCATGTTTTGTAATTTTTTTGGTTTTTCAGATTTTGATTGTTTTTTTGTTTTATTAGATTTTAATTTTTTTATTTAAAAACCGGCAAATAATCAATTGCCAGGGTAATAATGTTTAATTTTGGTGATCAACTGGTTAAATGGATCAGCATCTAATTTATGAATGCGTCTAAGCCACAGAAATTCGCAAAGACGGTCTGCAATGTTGCTCGTGTGGATTCCCCTTCAAGATGTACAATTCGTATTTGAAATATTTTTCGAAATTTTGCATATTGATCTTTGCCATTTCTATTTTCACTATCATTTTCATAATCAGCGCATCCAAAAAAAAACTTTGGGCTCATCCGGCCCTCTTTCCAAATTCCCCTTCTTTCAATTGACATGTTAATGACTGTGGGGAAAATAATTTTGGTCACATCCAACCCCCTTTCCAAAGTTCCCTTCCTTCAAGTGACATGTTAATGACTGACGGGTCAATAATTTTTGTCACACCCCTGCTTCTTTTCCAACGTCTCGTGGGGGTGGGGGCACCCCCGTGATAGGTCACATAAATAATGTAAGGTCACACCCCTGCCCCTTTTCCAAAGTCCTGTGGGGGCGGGAAGGCACTCGATGGCAGATCACAGAAACAATGTAAAATCACACCCCTGCCCCTTTTCCAACGCCCCGTGGGGGGCGAGAAGGCACCCCAGTGATAGGTCACAGAAATAATGTAAGCTCACACCCCTGCCCCTTTTCAAACGTCTCGTGGGAGGCGGGAAGGCAACTTTCGTACCATTTAATTCACACCGCTACATATTGTCTTGTATTTCTGTGATTTTTCATATTTATCGTCGTTTTTCTCGAAAACTATTAGTCGCAGAGTAAAAATTTGTTTAACATCAAATATATCTTTTTTAAAGATGTACAACATTTATTTAAAGTTTTTTGTAAATTTTTATTATTTACTAAGATAAACATAAAAATCCATGATTTTTATGGGTTTTTCATGGTTTTCACCATGAAAATCGACTAGTCGCCAATGTTCACTATCATTTTCGTAATCAGCACATCAAAATACATAACTATACGGAGCCTCAAAAGAATGAGCGGTTTACGCTATTCGGAACTCCATCCAAATCAAGTTATTTTTACTCAATTAACGTATCTTAATTATCCAACATTTTATTCGATATTAAAGTTCTTCGGGCAAGAAGTTTTTCTCGATTTTCTGAGTGCGAGTCAGATTGGACTTATGTATCTTGGTACGGCATTTGACTTGATGCATTTATTATTTTCTTGTGACGTGCATGTTCTATTGTTTTAATTTTATATTATATTTATATTATATTTTATATGATATTTTAATGTTATAATATTTTAATTTAAAGTACTTTTTTCAAAACTATTTTAATATTCCTTTTAGCTGAATAAAATGAAAATTACATTTCTTCTCTGAAGAATCTTTAGTGAATCTTTTTTTTAAAACAACTCCAAAATTTACTTTTTAACTTAAAATGTCATTAAACGTGATTTAGAAGAAAATGTTTTTTTCAAATCGCCTTCAAAAACAGTGGCGCCAATCAATATGAATATCAAAGAATATGATGAGCAAATAAATTCTTGAAACACGTGAATAGTGCGCCAAAATTTCAAACATCAAATTAAAGAAGTTTCTTCTAGCTTAGATTAAAAATAAATCTAATTAATAATCATTTGTCTATACAATTATGAATCAGCAATTTGAATAGAAAAAGGTATAAGAGATTAAATTACATTGCAAATAATCTAAAATTAAAACTTTAATATACTATTTCGCATAAATATTAAACACTTCAATTGTTAGGACTTGAATGATTTATTTTTATCAGTTATTCAAAAGATACTTAAGGTTCTGCTCACTGGCACTAACCCCGGGATAGTATAAAGTTCTACTGAGGGGTAGAGGTTTCCCTTAGTGATGGGAGGGTGAATCGAGAATATCTTAAATATTACTCAATTAAATCATTGTCATTTCACAAATGTTTGAAAAACTTTCAATGTTTTTTAAGCATTAAGAAACAGCGTTTATTCATTATTTATTTTTGATTAATATTGTAAAATATTGAGATCGAAATAAAAGAAATGTTTAAATGACTCGAAAGTGATATGAAAATCTGAAAATAATTAAAATTAATATTATAGGTTGAAAAATTATGTATGGGTTCGAGCAAAAGGCTGGCCTGATGATAAGTTAGACAAATTTGTACTGGATTTCTAAAAAACTGTTTAGGAAAAATTTATTAATCAATCTTCTTCTACGATATATTTGTCGTAATCGACAAAATTAATCAGGGTACGTTCTTGCATCACTTATAATTGCCAATTTAAAAGAAAAAAGATTAGTTATTGAACTCTGATCTACTTTTTTCAAATGGAATTCTTTGTACCCGTTTTATTTATGCTGGCATACAGCGAAGGGATATATTAGAAGCATTCTTTTATATAGTTCTAAAAATTCAAAGATATTTACGAAATGGTGCTCTCATATATAATACTCGCGTACCTGTTGATAAATATACATTTAATTGTGCGAATTATGGATTTGTGCACGTTCTGTTTTATTTTACTTTCTTTACTTAATTATTTTCCCTTATTTTTCGTGCCTTTTTAGTTAATTTATTTACACAATATATTTCCCAATTTTCGGGACCCCCCCTCCCCTCAAAACAGTTCGGGGGCCGCCCAACCTGCCTCTGCGGAACTATTTAAACTTTTATGATTTTTGATTGACACGAGTTAGCGCTATTTTCAAATCACAATTTTATTTTTAAGAAGATTTAATACAAAATAGACATAGAATTCGAACCAGAATGTGATCAATTATTGGGAAGTTTAGTTATTAAGGTTAGGGAAAAGTAATATTCACTTTGAAACACATATAATTTAAAAATTTCATAAACAAACGACTAAATAAAAAAAAATTGTTCAAACTTTTCGCGCCCCATGAAAATATCAAAGTTCCGGTACAACGGCGACTGTTTGAGGTGGAAACGTGTCTCAACTCTCCTTAGAGGATCTCTAGGCTAGGCCAGTGATCCCAGATTTGAAACGAAGTTCACTCCAATACTATGACAGGGCTATGTCCGTGTAAATATAGTAGGAGACGATAACTGGGTTGCGCGCGCTACCCATTTCTCCTCATCTGAATTTGAAAACTCGAAGGTACACGATTGCCGATCGGAACACTTCGGCGGGTCTATTTAAATCTTTATCTGCTTTGAAATAAATTCAATAGAATGGGATTTTAATATTTCCAGATTTCGATGCTGGCGATTCTCATGATTTGAATACTTCGCGCGCCTCTTTATATGCGTATAATTTGAGGTTATGTTATTTCAAGTATAAAATATAAATGATATAAATATTAATACTATTATATATACATAAATATATACTCATATTATTAATGATAATATTATAATTCTGCTATATTGTAATAGTCTTATTTATATCTTGATCCGCATTGGAAAGAAAATAAAGAAATTGGCGATTTTGGAATACATCTTTTTTGGATAAAAACTCAATTATTTGGTTGAAAGATTAATTATTTTGTTGGAAATGTAACTATTTTGTAAAAAAGTCCTCTTTTCTATCAAACGTTAAACTACTTTGTTAAAATTGTTTTATTATTTTTATTTGAAGTTTCATCTTTTTCGTTGAAAATACATTTTTGAAACTGAAAATTTAAAAAATGTAACTATTTGGTTGAAATATTCCGTTTTTGGTTGAAATCTTATCCTGTACATGGTATTAGTTAAAACACCAATTATTTGATAGAAAATTATTTTATTTGTTTTCGATTATGATTTTTTTTAATTGAAAGAATTCTTATATAAAATTTTTTTAATTTTATTTAAGGTATTAAAAGTTGAAAAATAATTGATTTTAGAAGATGATTCTGAATCCGTTCAAAATTAAAGAATTAATAGATATTAGTTTTTAAAATTATTTTCAATTATGACATCAAATATTATTTCAGTCGAAAAAAATTTATTTTTAACCTACTCAATTTGAACTTTTTTAATTAAAAAAAAGAAAACTTTTTTAATTATTATAAATATTTGACCGTTTATTCGGAACAATCCATTATAAACAACTATTAAAAACTATACAAATTTGAACAGAATGCTTCGAAATAGAAAGCCTTGAATTGTTAAAAATGTAATAAGATAAATTTTAACTTTGAACGCTACAATTTTAATTTAAAAAAAGATTCAAAATTAATTTAAAACTTAAAATTATTTCAAATGATTTGAAACACGATGTAGACTTTTGCAGATTTAAAAAAAGTAAGCTTTTTGAGTATTTTAAAATATTTGAAAGAATAAAAAAATTGTTGTGATTGCTAAAAAAATTCAAAATAATTTTTTAATTTGAAAAATTAATTTTAAGTGGGTATTTAAAAAGATTTAAAAAATTAAAAAAAAAGGATCAGGACAGTTTTAAGGCAACTTTTTTATTTTGTAGTTTTTTTTAATGTTAGGAAAAAAATATAATTAACAAAATATATCAATTTTCAACACAAAAGTTTACTTTTTAACTAAATAAATTAATTTTCTATCAAATAATTGGTGTTTTAACTGTTTATGTTTATATTATATAAAATGATTTTATTTATTTTTAGTTTGTTAGAGGCGAGGGGCACTTCTTTTTATTTTTTTATTCCCAAATTTTTTGTAGGTCCGAGCCAGAATATTTATTTATATACAGTCTGTCAAGTTAAAGCGTGGGTGGCTTTACTCGCAGTCGGTAAGGTTTATCGACATGATTTTGGTGTCAAAATATTAAGAAGAGCTCCCTCTT
>NC_046664.1:109405452-109409286 GCF_010883055.1 Belonocnema kinseyi | reverse complement strand
ACGCCAATTAGCACAAATGGTAAGTTCCGACAGTGCCTACAAGTGTGCCTACTGGCCGCTAAATGGCAATACCGGTTTCATATGTATACACCTGGTATGTCCGTGTAAATATAGTAGGAGACGATAACTGGGTTGCCCGCGCAACCCATTTCTCCTCTTCTGAATTTGAAAACTCGAAGTTGCACGATTGCCGGTCGGAACACTTCGGCGGTTCTATTTATATCTCTATCTTCTTAGAAATAAATTGAATAGATTGGGATTTTAATATTTCCAGATTTCGATGCTGGCGATTCTCATGATTTGAATACTTCGCGCGCCTCTTTATATGCGTATATTTTGAGGTTACGTTATTTCAAGTATAAAATATAAATGATATAAATATTAATACTATTATATATACATAAATATATACTCATATTATTAATGATAATATTATAATTATGTTATATTATAATACTCTTATTTATATCTTGATCCGCATTGGGAAGAAATTAAAGAAATTGGCGATTTTGGAATACATCTCGTTTGGATAAAAACTCAATTATTTGATTGAAAGATTAATTATTTTGTTGAAAATGTAACTATTTTGTAAAAAAATCCTCTTTTCTATCAAACGTTCAACTACTTTGTTAAAATTGTTTTGTTATTTTTATTTGAAGGTTCATCTCTTTCATTGAAAATACATTTTTGAAACTGAAAATTTAAAAAATGTAACTATTTGGTTGAAATTTTAACTCTTTGATTGAAAACTCATATTTTTCGCTTAAAATTTCAACTTTTTGTAGGTAATTTGTCTTTTTTACTTTAAAATTAAATACTTTCGTTGAAAATTCATGTATTTTGTTCAAAATTGGTCTTTTTTTGTAGATCATTAATTTTTTTGGTCGAAAATTCATCTTATTGGTTGACAATTTAACACCTTTGTTGAAAATTCATTTTTCCTGTTAAAACTTATCTATCTTTATTTGAAACTGTAACTATTATAGCACTGATTAAAAATTAATCGTATATATTGGTTAAGTTGAAAAATCATTTTTTTTATGGAACATTAATCTTCTTGCTCGAAAATTCACCTTTTCCCTTGAAAATTTAACAATATTGTTGAAAATTCGTTTTTTTTCTTGCTCAATTCAATTTTTTATCACAGTTTTTATCTGGAAATTGAAATATTCCATTTTTGGTTGAAATCTTATCCTGTACATTGTATTAGTTAAAACACCAATTATTTGATAGAAAATTAATTTGTTTTCGATTATGATTTTTTTAAATTGAAAGAATTTTTATATCAAATTTTTTTGATTTTATTTAAGGTATTAAAAATTGAAAAATAATTGATTTTAGAAGATGATTCTGAATCCGTTCAAAATTAAAGAATTAATAGATATTAGTTTTTAAAATTATTTTCAATTATGACATCAAATATTATTTCAGTCTAAAAAAATTTTATTTTTAACCTATTCAATTTGAACTTTTTTAATTAAAAAAAGAAAACTTCGTTAATTATTATAAATATTTGACCGTTTATTCGGAACAACCCATTATAAACAACTATTAAAAACTATACAAATTTGAACAGAATGCTTCGAAATAGAAAGCCTTGAATTGTTAAAATTGTAATGAGCTAAATTTTAACTGTGAACGCTACAATTTTAATTTTTAAAAAAGTTTCAAAATTAATTTAAAACTTGAAATTATTTCAAATGATTTGAAACACGATGCAGCTTTTGCACATTTAAAAAAAATTAAGCTTTTTGAGTATTTTAAAATATTTAAAAAGAATAAAAAAATTGTTGTGATTGCTAAGAAAATTTAAAATGATTTTTTAATTTGAAAGATTAATTTCAAGTGAGTATTTGAAAAGATTTTAAAAATTAAAGAAAAGAAAGAATCAGGACGATTGTAAGGCAACTTGTTTATTCTGCAATTTTTTTTAATGTCAGGAAAAAAATATAATTAACAAAATATATCAATTTTCAACCCAAAAGTTTACTTTTTAACAAAATAAATTAATTTTCTATCAAATAATTGGTGTTTTCACTGTTTATGTTTATATTATATAAAATGATTTTATTTATTTTTAGTTTGTTAGAGGCGAGGCGCACTTCTTTTTATTTTTTTATTCCCAAATTTTTTGTAGCTCAAAATTGTTGTTTTTCTTTTATTACGTAACCTTCCCTCCAATTTAGTAATTTAAGTTTTCAAAATTTGTAGTTTATTAATGGATCAATTGCAGGTTCTCTACTCTATTTGGATAATTTTTTGACACTAAATGTAAAAATGTATGTACTCACAACATTGCCAAAACTTTTTTTCCACGAAATTGGTTAAACACATTTCGAAGTTTTATTTCTTTTTTCCTAACAGGTGTAATTAAGATTTTTTTAACTCTAATTTCACAGTAATAATAGTTACGTGACTTAACCAATACCCAAATAATTATATATTTTTATAAAGATTTTTCCTTATATTTTGCAAACTAAATAATTACTACATCTGTTTAAGAAAACGATAAGGTGTGTTGTCAAGAAATTATCCACATATTTCTTTAAAGTGTTTTTCTTTTAAACTATTGATATAAATCTTTATAGATAGGTAACACAGATAGATTTATAGTACAAATATTTTTATTTTAAACAATATCACACACTAAAGAAAAACTTAGACAATTTTTTGATAATTCACGTTATCATTTTCTGTTGAAAATATGTTTCATGTGTTGTTGCAAGTACATTTTTGAAACTGACAATTAATCTAAACCATTTTTTGTTTAAAAAATCATATAATTTGTTAAAAATTCGTCTTTCTTTGTAGAAATTAAATTGTTTTATGGAAAATTTATACTTTTTGGTTAAAAATTACATTTTTGGGTTGAAATGTCAACTGTAAATATTTTTTGGTTGCAAAGTTATCAACCTCTTAACGATTTGATTCTATTTTTCATTGCACGAGTTACTTACAGAATCTGATTTCAACAATATGATGCACCTATATTGTTAAAAATTAAAATCATAATTTTTGGGTGGAAAATTCGATTATTCGCTTAAAGTTGAACTAATTAGTAAAAAAAAATTTTTCTTATTAAGGATTCATAATTATAGTTGCATTTTCAACTATAATTATGAATCAAAATAGTTACATTTTCAACAAAAGAATTAATTTTTCAACCAAATAATTAAGTTTATAATCAAACGAGATTTTTACTATGTTGTGAATATTTGAATTTTAATAACTTATAAAATGATAACGTGAATTTGTTTTATAAATCTGGCTGTGTTACCTATCTATAAATATTTATATCAATAGTTTAAAAGAAAAACACTTTAAAGAAATATGTGGATAATTTCTTGATAACATACCTTATCGTTTTCTTAAACAGGTGTAGTAATTATTTAGTTTGCAAAATATAAGGAAAAATTTTTATAAAAATATATAATTTTTTGGGGATTGGTTAAGTTATGTAACTATTATTATTATGAAATTAGAATTTAAAAAATCTTAATTACACCTGTTAGGAAAAAAGAAATAAAACTTCGAAATGTGTTTAACCAATTTCGCGGGAAAAAAGTTTTGGCAATGTTGTGGGTAGATACATTTTTATATGCATTGTCAAAAAATTATCCAAGTAGAGTAGAGAACCTGCAATTGATCCATTGATAAACTACAAATTTTGAAAACTTAAATTACTAAATTGGAAGGAAGGTTATGTAATAAAAGAAAAACAACAATTTTAAGCCATATATACAGTCTGTCAAGTTAAAGCGTGGGTGGCTTTACTCGCAGTCGGTAAGGTGTATCGACATGATTTTGGTGTCAAAATATTAAGAAGAGCTCCCT
>NC_046664.1:109380914-109405352 GCF_010883055.1 Belonocnema kinseyi | reverse complement strand
TGGAAAATGGCTCGGTGACTGGTTTGCTTCAAAAAACGAAGACTTTTTTTGGAAAGGTATCCATAAATTGCCTGAGAGGTGGACAAAATGTGTAGCCAGCGAAGGCGCATACTTCGAATAAAATATTTGTTATCATTCTCTTGAAATAAATGTGTTTTTTTCTTGAAAAAATACCGGTTTCATATGTATACACCTGGTAGCCCTGTAATAGCATTGGAGTGAACCTCGTTTCAATTCTGGGATCACTGGGCTAGGCAACAGCATTTCGATTCGGAGAAGCCGTTTTATAGACCAGGAGACACCCAGCCGGAAAATTTATACTTATATGACGTGCGCCGAAAAAGGGGGCTTACTCTAAAAAAATCGAAATAAAGGTTTTTACACATATCGATATTTTTTGAGCTGCTCGTTTTAATGAAGCCATCGGGGGCAAAATCCAAGCGTTATTATTGCTAATAATTGAGTTGCTAGGTACTCGAGAAATCGGGATCCCAGGTGGAAATTTACCACCGACACAGTACCCCGCCAGTACCGCCGGTCTGAGTTCGATACTGGCGCAGTACTGTTAGAATACCGGCAGGACTACTGGCTTTATACTGGTAAAATCCCTAATGATAACAATGTTCTGTACTGACTTGCAGTATTTAGCCAGTACTGGGCTATTACTTACATTTGGTTCTTGTGCAGTACCCTCTGTCAGTACTGGCCCAGCACTGGCTCAATCAATACTGCAAACTCGGTGAGGTACTGACCTGTAGTACTGGGCCAGCATTGAAGTTCACCACTGGGCCACTACTACAGATTAGTACTGGGCAGGTAATTGTCAGGCTACAAGTGATAACGAAGGTATCCCAGGCAGAAATACACCACCGGCCCAGTATTGGCCTAGTACCTCCCGTCGGAGTTCCAGTACTGGCTGTTTGCACTTGGCCTGTACTATTCCAGTACTGGCTTGTAATGCTTGGCGGTACTGGCCTGTCAGTACTGACGCAGTACTGACTGTTAGTACTGGAAAACCACTAGCGTACGAAAATGCCTGAGTTAATTTTAAAAATGATCAAAAATTATTTAATTGTTTTAAAGACCACCCATTCATCATCATACAACTGCATACTGTCCGAATATTATTTATAATTACAAAAATATAATTTTTAAACTATGTGTTTGATTTTAACACCCACTATTTCTATAATCTAAAGATATAACAAAAAAGGTATTTAAAAAATAATAATAATTGAGTGCTAGTATTTTGTCAATACATGTTGATGGCACTGCTTAGAATGAATACATACATTACACTTTTACACATTAAATTACAAATGATGTTTCTAACGCTACGGGGTTTCGAACCTACATCTATATACCTAAGTCTATCGCCTAGCAGTCGGGAGTGCTAACCCCTTCGCTAATCCGACAAGTTGAAACTCTATGAAAAAGCCATCCTCATAAGCTACAGTTCAGAAAAGTTAAAACAACAATTTTTCAACTCTTTTTTTCGTTAATCTTTTTATCATCATACGACATCAAATGTATATAAAATAAACTAACTGTTCATGAAAATGTAAATAAAATAATTTTAAAATAAATTATTTAAATCGACTACAATTTTTTTTCGTGTATAATTTTATTTTTTCGCGTTGTAGACCATTTTAAATGTTCTGATAATGACATATAATGAGCATTTAATATTTGTATCGACGGAACTTAGAAATTTGACTACGCTGCGCAACCATTTTTTTTAATAACAATTATCTTTAAACCTTCGTGTAACGGTTTTCTTTTTAGGTGTTTTAGATTATTCTACAACAATTAAGACGTACATACGATGTAATTTTTGCGGAACATTTAATATTTTTCATGGAGGTGGAACTTGGAATATTTTCCTTGAAAAAGTAATAGAAAAAAATGTTTTCACCTTAATTGTATAGTCAATTTCTGGACATTTCAAAACACCCTGACAACATTTATAGACGTGTTTTTTAAAGTCTATTTTTGTACTACGGGCATAGTAGCGTTCGGGTCGTGCAGGCAACGTTCTGCCATACTGGGCGAACTACCGGCTGCTTGTACTGGTGGGCAGTACTGGGCCAGGACTGCGCCAGTAGTGAACTACGGCACATTACCGACATTTCCACCTGGGAACATGAGTAACTGTTCTGTTTTGAAAATTCACATTAAAAATACGATTTTTCGTTAAAAGAAACATTGTTTGAATTCTAATTTTAAATACAATTAGTGAAAATTGCAAAAAAATACGCCAAATGCTGGCGAAACGCCCGTTCTAGTATTTCACCAAATATGTATACCGCTCCTAAGCCAGTAGTACACCAGTATGATGCCAACCGTTGTTTCGACGCTTGTGTCAGTATTTGACCAGTAATACGTATCAGTACTGCGCCAATAATATACTCAGTATCACGACAACCCCTGGCTGAACTCTTATGTCGGTTGTCAATCAGCACTTGAAGTTGGTATGTGGCCACTGCTACTTCAATCGCAGGGGAAACGCCGGTGCCAGTATTTCACCAGTAACGTATATCACTCCTCAGCCAGAGGTACGCCAGTATGATGTCAACCGTTGCTTAAACTTTTATTTCAGTATTTTACCAATAATCCGTATCAGCACTGCGTCAGTAGTCGATCCAGTATCATGCGAACCGTTGGCATAACTCCTGTGCCGATATTGCACCAGTGGTGACGGTCAGTACTGGGCCAGTTGTAAGCCAGTATGATGCCAACCGTTCATTGAACTGTTCTTTCAGTGTTTTACAAACAAATTAAGGATGTCCTAGGGACGTATTTGGGACATCCGTAAGACATCTTTTATAACATGTCTTTTAGTCATCCTAGGAATGTTATTAAAACGTATAATGTCAGTACGAAAGATGTCCCGAGAACGTCCATGTCTTTAAGACGTCCTTAGGCCATCTTCAGGAAATTGGACGTCTTGAAGTCGTTGATTGGCCTGATATAGGATGTACACACAGACGTGAAAATTTTGTATTTATTTAGAATTCTTTAAAAACTAAACTAATTGCCTAATTGAAAAAAATTCGAAACCAATTGTATTTGCCCTAGTTAGTTCTGTATGATTCCAGAAAAAAAGTTGTCAAATGATAAAAAATGTACTGTAGAAATTGTTTTTTATTAAAACGCTATTTTATTGTTTTTCTCAAAAACTATTAATTAAATCAGCGTACACTATTAACAAAATTTGTGCATATCACACTTCTTTAAATGAATATGGAAAAATATTTTCAAAACTTTAATAATTTTCAGAGATATGACATTTTTATGTAAACACATAAAATGTCAAATAACAACAAATCGACCCGGAAATCGCTATGTGCACCCAATATATTCGGAATCAGGAGAACATTCTGCACAAGAATCATACATCAAATCATCAGGACCTAAAATGGATGCTCAAGTGCTCTTGGATCTCAAACTAAAGTGGAGAGGGAAGATTTCGTGAGTCCTCCCTCACTCCTAAAAGTCCGGTCTATCGGGTCGACTTCAACCGCTCGCCCTGAAAAATCTCACTTTTCAGAGTAAGCCCCCTTTCTTCGGCGCCTGGGTGGTGACAGAAAAACAGGAACTATTAGTTCGCGTATGTGAGTTTAAGTACTAAATATTATAGATATTTGACAAGTTGTAATCAAATAAAATGAAACCGCTCGTTCGCACTGAAAATGTAATTAAATTATCAATTTGTAAGAAAAAATGGCTGTTTCCGTACAATTAATTACAGTATGCAAAATTGTGTTTGTGAAACTTCGAGAAAGTTAATCAGGCGGAAGCTTATTGGCATACGGTGTGTGGATGTATAAAACCTTGAAATAATTAAATAATTAATAAACTTTCAATAAAAAATATACTATATTATAATTTTTGTTATGTAAATCATGAAAAAGTACTTCGCCTACGATTACGGCGTGTAAATTTCTTACTTCTACTTTTTCGAAATTGCATTATTCTTTCTAATAAGACGAAATTATTAGTTCGCACTTGAATTGCTATTTAGTACAACGTTTATATGGTCAAATTTAAAATAATAATTGGCATGCGTTTTGAACTCGAATAGCTTTATGCAAAAACAATTTGGATGTTGCCAACATTTATATAATTTTTTAACAATGAATTACATTAGCTATGTGCTATTTCGCAAAATTTATAAGAAAAAATAATCGCCCAAGGAGCGGCATACGAATTCAGCATGTACAATACGTTATATAACAATAATATAGTTAATGGTAAAATTGGGAAATAATTATATAATAAATGCGTAAATGTGCGGTTATATGTCATGTTCCCTTTTTATAGGCATCCAATAACGCGAATTTTGCACCCTTCGTGTTAAAAAAATAATGTTCAAATTTTATTTTTCCTGATCCTAATAGGACCCTGTTGTGGTTGTTTAATCCTTTTCTCTTAAACTACAATCATAAAGTAAAGCTGAACCTTTTTGTTTATTTGACATTAAAGAAGGTTCTCAAAACACCTACGGCCTTGACTATAACATTCTCATTGTCATAATCGCGCTTCGCGCTCTACTGTTAGATTATACAGGCAAAAATCTATAAAATTTCAACAACAAAAATTTCAAAATTTTGAAAATGCACCCAATTTTTTAATTTGGTTCGAAATATTTGATTAACGATCTTAGCCTTTATTTTGGGGACCTTCAGAAGTGTATCAAATGCGGATTCGATTGGACAAATTCTTCAAAAGTTAGCGTGACTACAACATTCAGGTAACCATACATACATACAGACAGACGTACAGACAAACAGACACCGACAAAATATTATGATTTTCGGATTCTGTGCGTGCCGAAGCGTAAAGATCCGTTAAAAACCAGAGATCGAAAATTTGGACAATTACATTACACTAACGTTTTTAATTTTCATCCAAATTAAAAATGTCATTTGGATAAGGTAAATGTCCCAATTAGGGCGAATGTAAGGATTTGTTTGGCGTATTTTGCTTGTAAAAGTATTTTAAATCTTATGAATCGGTGAATGTTCCCTATATCACACAGTTGGAACATTTTTCATCGATACTTTGTCTGCTTATCGATAAAACAAACCATTTTTACTGAATAATAAAGAATATTTTGTTCTGTACGGATGAACCTATTTGGGCGAATGGATTTTTTCTCTGAGCCAGTTTGGGCGAATCAAATTTCCCAATTTAGGCGAGTGACGCCATGTTATATTTCTTACACTGGCGGGATATCGACATTGATAAAAACTGACTCCGAATTTAATTTGTCATTGGAATTTCAAAATTTTAACGTAAAAATGTCTCAGCATAATAGATAAAGTAAGTAAAAAAAAGAATATTTTTATCGTTTGCATTTTTAAATTGGCTATCTCATTGTTGTTCTGATCGTTTCCCGCGCATTTTTATCAATTATTTAATATAAATGGATAAAAAACAAGCATCATAATAGGAGAAAGCTTTCAGAATTGAAATAGTGTGCTTGTTATCTTTTAAAAACTCCTGATTTTATGTAACCTTGTTGTTTGTAAACACTCGCACAAATTCCTCCAAACGTTTTCTTCCGTCCGTATGAAGACGGAAGGAAATATCTGAATTATCCATTCGTTTTCAGTTATATTGAAGAACACATTCGAAAAAACTTATAAATAATACTCACTTTTCAATCAAACATTCGCGTCACAAAAATTTTGGAGCACTGTTGAAACGAAAAAGTACGCAGCCTGTCAACTCTCGAACAAGTCAAGAGTAATGTTATGCTCGATCGGCCACAGTTGGCGACTAGCGTGACTATATAACGTTTAAAGAACACGAATACGTAATATAATGACTACAAAACCGACATCAAAAATATCTTAAATCCATTCTAGAATGTGAATAAACTATTACTAGTGTCATAAACTGTAAGATTTCCACGGATTTATATACAGTATGTGAGCATTCGCACAAACTGGGTCACTCGCCTAAAATGGGACATTTACCTTAATTTCCAAGTATTTTTGTCAAATATCGGAGACATTGACAACATTTTCTGAAGCTTGAAAAAAATGGTCTAAAATATTGAATTTTCAAAATTTTAAAAGTATATAACTTTTCTAATTTTCATCAAAATAAAATATTTTATTTAGATAATTTGCAAGGCTTTCACCCATGTTAATGAAATCGTTACCGCCGGCCTGGGGGAGCGAGGAATCAGCACAACCAGACCCAAGGTTCAGTTTATCGACCGAAAAAAGAGATCCGAAGTATAATTAATGACAGCTGTGACTGAATTATCACCATTGGTTTTCACTTACTAGAATCCTCGTCAATTGTAATCTAATCAATTGTGCATGGATTTAAATACCTTACTCCACAGTTCAATCCAAGCTTGAATCCTCGAATATGGCAGACTAGTTATCCTGACCACATCCAAAAAAAGGGTTTGGTTTGGTTGTGAAATTCGCTCAGATGTAGGCTCCGGGAGTGACGACCACGACTACGCTTTTAGAACAATCGAACCCGACGCAACCGAAGGTATAAATAAGTCTTCCGACTCGTCACTTCCCGCAACATCAGAAGACAATCGAGTCGGGAAAGTCACTTCACAAAACTATTAAACAAACCCAAGAGAGAACACAAATTACACCGATTAAAGCTACCGTTTAGTAGGAAAAAAATCATCCACTTGTGAAAACCAAAGCGCACTCGCCAAACTGATGTGATCCTCACAAAGGTTAAGATCGAACTAACTTCAGAAAAGAGGGAAGGAGCCGCTCATAAGGGCGAGATACGCCGCTATCTGCCTCCCCACCCAAGCGTAAACAGAAAAGTCCAAAGTCAAGACTTGAGTAAAATACACAGGTAGGATAAACATAAAGGAACAACACCATTAGTCGAATCCAAAAACGTCTTTAATGAGAAAAACAAACATCGAGAAACATTTTTATTAACATCCCGCCCGCCTCGATCGCTGAATGACATACATTTCATGCTTGGAAAAACGAATGACCAAGAGTCGCCCGCGATGGAGAACACGACAAATTCTCACGTATCACAGTAAAAGATTTAATGCCGCCCGCCGTGAGACATACAGGTCAATGAGTATAATCAATGCACGACTGGTAGCCAACACAATTTAACGATGTGGCGATGGTAATCCCCAAAGGCAGTTTTTACGGAAGCAGAACGCACAAGGCCGTCCTGTCCAAAAAAACATTAGTTATTCGTCCCAAAGGGCATGTCCCACGTCGAAGCAGCGAGGGATCCACAATCAGTACAACATCTCCAATTTGATAATTACGCTTCGGCACAGTCCACTTATTTCGATGTTGAAGCGTATGCAGGTACTCCTGAGACAGCGTTTCCAAACCCGATCACGCATTGCTTGGACGAGGCGGCAATGAGTACCATATTTTAGATCTGCATCCGCATTTGATGGTTCCGGAATCTGTTCTAAGGTCCTACCGTTGAGAACATGGCCTGGAGCTAAGATGTTGAGATCGTCCAGATCGCCAGTGAGTGGAAGTAAAGGCATGCATGCTTCAATCTCCACAGTCAAAGTAGAGAACTCTTCATAAGTAAGGTTTTGTGTCCCAATTACCTTTTTCATAAGAGATTTCGTAGATTTAATGTTAGCTTCCCATAAGCCGGCAAAGTGAGGGGCAGAAGGCGAGATGAATTTCCATTTTATGGCTCGGTTCGCCAAAGAATCCTGCACCAAGTTCCAATCGATTTCTGCTTCTCGCAGCATTGAACGAAGCTCTGCATCAGCACCATGGAATGTGGTAGCATTATCACTCCAGATTTCACGAGTGGCACCTCGAAAAGTGCTTTATTGCGAAAGTGACAGCATATTCTACTCCGGTTTTCTCAAAGAGAGAACTGACTGTAACTCTTTCAGCAGGAAGATTCCCCATCAACTGTTCGGATTTTTAAAGTCTGATGCGGGTGCACACAACACAATCACGAATATGTGCTTTGACAAGAACGCGACCTCGAATAATCCATGCTCGGCGAACAGCATAAGAGTAAGTTAATTGAAATCCACCATGTAGGGCTATTTGGTGGGCCCAGTCAATGATCAGTTTTGCGAGAAGACTTTCACCATGCAAGATGACCGGGTGTCGTTGATCATAAGGCAGAGGAGAGTTCGCTAGTCGTCCACCGACTCTCAGAATTCCAGTGGAATCGATGAATGTAAACAAGTAAGTAGACTGTGGCGCTTCTGTAGTTGTCCCTGGCGAAGGTTCTCTGATTTGTCTTTAAAAAGGTAGCTTGGTGTCCAGAATATGCAAGCCAGAAACGCCTGATGTATTTCTTCAGGTGAAAGACGTTGATCCATAAGTCGGGAACGCTCCGCTACTGGCTTCAGAAGAAGTTTAAGGCGTAAACAGCGCGCAATCACTTTTGTTAGGCGAGTCAGGGAAGAGAAGGTGCTAATTGTGGTAGGACTACGATGAACGTGACAAATCGAAAGAGATGTCGAATCCACCTGTTGATCGTTTTCTTGAAAGGCTTCATAGACATACGAAAGTATTGGCCAGTGAACTTCAGTTTGTCGAAGACACAGTAGCAGTAGTTTCTCGAGTAGCAACATCAGCGGGATTTTTAGCAGTAGGAACATAACGCCAGGAGGCGTTGGAGAGATTTCGCTGTATTTCTGTACTCTGCTGGCGACGTAGATTGGCCAGCGAAAAGGATCGTCTGTTTGGATCCAATTCAGAACATTTTGTGAATCTGACCAAGCGTAGGTGACAGCATGAGAGAGATTCAAACCCTCGCGTACGCAATTGATCAAACAAGTTACGAGCAGAGCGGTGCACAATTCCAGTCTAGGGATAGTGATAGTTTTAACAGGTGTGACGCGAGTCTTCGATGTAATGAGTCGTGTTATGAAGGTTTCATGCTGAGACTGCACTAGGACGTAAACTACGGCAGCGAAGGCATGCTTGCTATTCTCTCCAAAGCCATGAATTTCCACCGAATTATCAGGATGGTAGCCTATCCATCGTGGAAGATGTATTTCAGTTATATCAGACAGATTAGTCTGAAATGATCCCCATCGTAGGAGTAAAGGATTAGGAAGTAGAGCATCCAAACCGATTTGTGCCTTCCAGAGATCCTGCATTAAAATTTTTGCAACGATCGTTATTGCAATGCGAGGGAATCTCCAACGCATCAAAACGGAAGCGAAGTCATTTTCTAATTTTGGTCCTGTATATAATAGATGATTCAAAGCCAGTCCTGATGTTGTTCTTTGTGATGCATTAAAGACAATGCGAAGTTTCGGATGACCATCTGCATTTCCCCAAACAGCATGATGCGGAATATAGTATGTGAGTCTGGTACATGATATCTCTGAAGGTTGAATTAGGCGCATATGGCCTAGCTTTTCGTAATCAGACATGAATCGTGTGTATTCCTTATTCAGCGGAGCGTCTTTCTCTAATCGTTGACATACAGAATTGAGTATTCGTTTAGCTCCTTGTCAAGATTCCCCCAAAGTATAAATACAAGACGGTCGAAGGGGAAGGTGCACAATGTATCGACCGGAATTTTCACGTCGGCATCCGCCCATAAATGCTCGTTCACATTCCTGATTCTCGAGTGAAGTCATAGGGGGAACGTTCAATTCCTCCTGTTCCCAAAACCGCTTCAGAATTTCAGCAAGGTTGTCCTTTTGATGACTACTTAAAGCCATTACGTTTATTGAATGTTCTAAGATATTTGATGGCTCAGAAATTCCAACTGGGCTGATCACAACCCATCCGAAAACAGTTCCGAGAGCAACGAGATCATCAAGTGATCCGTGATGAAACCCGTCGAGAAGAAGTGAGCCGTAAATGTTAGCGCCCAAGAGCACGTCGATAGGTCTTGGCACCGCAAATTCTGGATCCGCTAAGGTGAGCCCTTGGATGTAAGCCCAGTTTCTGTTGACAATCGTCTACGATGGAGTAATCATGCCAAGGTCTCGAAGAACTAGAGCGTTCACTTCGACAGGTAGTGTTACTTGCGAAGGTTCAAGACGAAAATTGACTCTCCTTAGAGCAATCTCGATGGCCTTATTTCCAACCATACTGATAGCAACATTAACTGCCTGTTGCGGAGGACCAAGTCGTCGAACCAAGAGATGTGATATGAAGCTACTTTCAGAACCAGGATCGAGAAGTACTTTGACTTTAATTTGACGTCCGTTCAGGGTTTTTACGAGGAATTGTGCCGTAGCCAGCAACACTTGTCAGGAAGAGGTGGATGAATTCTCAGTTGCTGGCGGGATAGATCCAGAGTTAAACCGGGTTTTTTCCCCGGTTGAATTGGCCAAGTCGCTAGACCTTGCTCGTTTACGGTCTGAGGAACCGTAACTCGTACGGTTCTTCTAGTTGGAAGTAGCAGCACGACTGTCGCGCCCCGGCTTGCGTAACATTTCGGTGATTTTAAGTGCTCGAATCCGCTGTTGGAGAAACTTTTCAATCTCGGAATAGACGGAAGTTGTATCTACTTCACCCAACTGATTTTCTCAATCTCGGTGAGTAACAAAATCCATTCCCTTTGCAGCTATGAATACGATTAAGGGGTCCCAATTGTCGATCGGACAACTAATGAGGGGGCTCAATGATTCTCTGCTCCATGTAAGTATGTCTAATAATGTTTGTAAACCCTCTGCACTTTCCTCTTTCAAGGCATTGATGGAAGTTAAAGCCTGGAGATGATCGTGTAATAATAATCGCTTATTGTCGTAGCGATTTAAGAGAAAGTTCCTGACTGTCAGATAATTCCCCTCTGTAGTCGGAGTCGTATCCAAAGCGCTCTTAACTGTACCCTGAACCACTCTCTTCAAGTGGTACAGTTTTTGTACCGGAGTGAGGGAAGCATCATCGTGCACCATGGAACGATAAAGATCACGAAAGGATTCCCACTCCTTTCGTCGATCTGAGAATGTAGGAAGATTGATCCTGGGCAAATGAGTCTGATTATATGACCGAGAGACTGTTGCTGGATGATCTAACGTAAGCGCTGAGAAATTCGTGATACAATCGACACGAGTTTGTTCATCGTACAGGTGGCTTTGCACCTCAATGAAAGTAGCTTCGATTGTATCAAACTGATTATCAGTGAAATCTGGTTCTGTGGCGAGGTTATCCTTGCCCACTATTTCAAGGTGATTGGATTGAAACTTCTGAAAATAGTCATTTAGTAGCTGTGCCTGACAACGTAGAAATCCGGAGGTAATTTTATCTCGCTCAGCGGCAAACACATTTCTTTTGATATTGGTAATCGAACTTATTCATGATAGTTGACTCTTTAGAAGTTCCATAGATCTCATGGTGACAAATGTTCAGTAGATTGTTGATCTGTAACAAATTAAGTAACAAAATATAATCCTACAATCCCCGTTTTGTAAGATCAGAAGAGAGTCGAAACGGATTCGAAAGTCAAGGAAGAGAAGAACTGGGAATGTTCAACACCTTGGATACTATCAATTGTTATGATTCAGCGAAAGAGCCTGAAGTCCCAATAAATGTTCAAGGGGTTAAAGTTTTAATACTGCACAGTTTTATAAATATCAGTTTTCAAAATATCTTATAAGAAGTTGAAGTTAATCAGTATGGACTGCCGCTCGCACGAACATTATTTCAGTCTTCGCTATTTAATGTCATAGTCATTCCCTATACGGCGTACTCACATAGCACCTGACCGCGTCCAGTCAGGTGCATGCTACACATAGCATCTGGCCGGGTCCGGCCAGGTGCATGCTAGTCAAAGTCACAGTCCTCGCCTTAGTTGGCGCTCTCAAATGGCATCCGGCTGTATTAAGCCAGACGCATGCTTCTCCATCGTAACAGTCATGGCCCTGATCGGTACTCTCACGTGGCATCCAGCTGTGTCAAGCCAGATGCATGCTTCTCTATCGTCACAATGATGGCCCGTAGGCACTCTCACACGGCGACTGGCCGTTGCAGGCTAGACGCCATGCTTCCCCGAAAGTCGGTCTATCTAGTCAGAATTTACTGATATGAAATTCATGGTTACACACACCTGAGAGAATTTACGTAAAGAAGTTATCATAGTCATCAAATTAGATATAATACATGTAATTTCTGTTATCAAGATACAGACCTAGAACTGGTTATCAGAAAAGAAAAAAAAACAAGCATTAAAGCACAGGTCCAGCACGGGCATTAAGACGCTATCTCAAGCGATTAAGTTTGCCTCGTGAATAAGTATGTATGTGCTGCCTTGCACACCCAGTATCCGGCTCGAAGAACCAAAAATAATGTAATGAAATCGTTACCGCCAGCCCAGGGAAGCGAGGAATCATCACACCCAGACCCAAGGTTCAGTTTTTCGACCGAAAGAAAGAGATCCGAAATATAATCAATGACAACTGTGACTGAATTATCACCATTAGTTTTCACTTACTTGAATCCTCGTCAATTGTAACTTAATCAATTGTGCATAGATTTAAATACCTCACTCGACAGTTCATTCCAAGCTTGAATCCCCGAATATGACACACTATTTATCCTGACCACATCCAAAAAAAGGTTTTGGTTTGGTTGTGAAATTCGTCCAGATATAGGCTCCGGGAGTGACGACCACGACTGCTCTTCTAGAACTATCGATCCCGACGCAACCAGAGGTATAAGTCTTCCGACTCGTCACGTCCCGCAACACCAGAAGACAATCGAGTCGGGAAAGTCACTTCACAAAACTATTAATCAAACTCAAGAGAGAACACAAATTACACTGATTAAAGCTACCGTTTAGTAGGAAAAATCACCCACTTGTGAAAACCAAAGCGCAATCGCCAAACTGATGTGACCGTCACAAAAGTTAAGATCGAACTAACTTCATAAAAGAGGGGAGGAGCCCCTCATAAGGACGAGATACGCCGCTACCTGCCTCCCCACCCAAGCGGAAACAGAAAAGTCTAAAGTCAAGACTTGAGTAAAATGCACAGGTAGGATAAACATAAAGGAATAACACCATTAGTCGAATCCAAAAACGTCTTTAATGAGAAAAACCAACATCGAGAAACATTATTATTAACATCCCATCTATAAGAAACTTTGACAACAATTTATAAAATTTCAACAACAAAAATTTTGAAATTTTGAAAATTCTCTCAATTTTTCAATTTTGGTTAGAAATATCTGATTAACGAACTTAGCCTTTATTTTGGGGACCTTCAGAAGTGTATCAAATGCAGACTCGACTGGACAAATCGTTCAAAAGTTAGCGTGGCTACAACATTCAGATAACCATACATACAGACACACAGATAAACAAACACCGATGAAATTTTATGGTTTACGGATACTGTGAGTGCCAAAACGTAAAGATCCGTTAAAAACCAGAGATTGAAAATTTGGACGATTACATTACATTTTCAGGAATGAGAATGTAAAAAGACGCCCAGAAAGAAATGCTGCGCAGCCGTCATTTTGTCATGCACGAATTTTAAAAAAAAAATTTTTTTTACTTTTTTAATAGTATTATAAATCCCATTTTACAAAATTAAATGGTTACCCAGTGGGCGCATCAGTATGAAAATCCCAAGAACGTCCCTTGGACGTTCCTAGGACGTCCTATGTCAGGCCAATCAACGTCTTCAAGACGTCCAATGTCCTAAAGTTGACCTAAGGACGTCTTAAAGACATGGACGTTCTCGGGACATCTTTCGTACTTACATTAGACGTTTTAACAACATTCCTAGGATGACTAAAAGACATGTTATAAAAGATGTCTTACAGATGTCCCAACGACGTCTTAGGACATCCTTAATTCTTTGCCTGCTGGGTATATGTGAATTTAGAATCTTAGAGATATTGAAAGAAATTATAGTTTAATTTTAATTCTATAAATAGGATCTAAGTATAACAAAATTACATTATATAATGTAAAGCATAGAAAACTATAGTTGTACGTATTTAAAAGATTGGCGATACAGAAAGATACAACTTTTCTATAATGCTAATTAATAAGCAGGAAATAACTCCGAAATCTAAAAATGATTGATTTCTTTTGAAAATTGTTATGGCCGCGCACTGGTTGTCCACGGTTGGCACGCAATTAAAAATGGGTACTGAAAAGAATTCTTGTGATTAGAATGAATAGTTATTATAAAATGCACAATAATGCATGTCAATTGTGTTCAGTAAAACATTTTTGTGAAATATAAGTTAGTCTTTGGAGTTCAATGAAAACAAACGGTTATTTAGTACATTGATGCGTTATACGTTTTTGTCTTACCTGGAATTGAAAGTTATACAGTTTATACACATTCTTGTGCATTTTTTATAATTATTTCTTTTAATTGCCAGACGTTTTTATGCAATTTTTTAATTGCGCTCCACCTTCGTCAGTGCCTTCTGGAAATAAGTTTCCGGTTCTAGCTACTAATTTTGAGTGCACTGCATGTGTTACAAGTATGCAAGTGAACAAACTACCACATTAGCACCCAATCGATCAGTAAGATAAATGACATGCGTGAATTTATTATTCAATTCAATAATTATTTTATTATTGTTAAATAAACTTAAGTACACGTTGGATTCGTATGCCAGTCGTGAATTCATTATTTTATTGTATAAAGTTTATAAAAATAAAAGTGGCATGCGCATATTAATTAATACAATTTTTTTTCTGCTTTGCGATTTAATTTGACGTAATCCAATAATTTCAACACATTAAAAATGTATGTCATTCTGTTTTTTCGCGTAATTACACAATATCTTAACCCATATTCTAATGGTATACAATAACTAATTGGTACGTATCCGCAATTTAAATTCTTACTCTTTGTACCGACTAATAACTTCCTCTACAAGGTTTGAAAAACTGTATTACCGCGACACTCTACTAAAGTCTCGTCTCTTGGAAATATGGCGAATATACACCTTTTTAACCGAATCGAGCTCGTGTTTTGATTCCACTTAAATCTGTGAAATCCAGATTACAATCGTAATATAAAATTGTCCTCCGAGCCGGATGTCGATAGACAAGTATTTGTCAACAATTATTTCAGTTCAAAATACCGAAAGGGCTACAAACTTTGTGAAAACCCGAAGTGCAAATCTTTAGTTTTATACAAAGTGTTAAATAAATTCACTTTCTTTATGAAATCGTATAAAACTCAAGAGAAATTGAATCGCCAAGGTTCACATCACCCCGTGTTAGCTAAAATAAAACTCTAAATCTGGCCAGAGTCTGGATCGATCACCAGACTCTTAACCCTAGTTAAATATTTTATTATAAGACTGCGTTTTTTATGGAACTATTTATGGAACCACTACCAGAATAATCTTTGATATCCTCAACCTCATCGACAAGGAGTTCTTCATTTACTCTTGAAAGGTTAGGATTTATAATACTATCCTCATTTAAAAAGGCATTTCAATTGCGGGTTCATTTAGTACCTCTTCAAACTATGATTCTTCCTCGTCGTCTGCATCACTATTTACACATACAATCATTTCGTAGGTTTAATCAAATATATACATTATAAATCCTTTAATTTTTGTATAATAAAATTTTTGAACATTCTTTAATCGTTTTTAAATACATAAATAATTGTTTGCGTATGCATAAATGTAATATACTTACAAGATCGTTATTCAGAGGTTAGAATTACGCTACCGTAATGTCCACAAATAATTTCAAATTAATTTACTTACTTTCGAAATCCACATGTAAGTATGGAATAGTAGTTCTTGCTCGATGTCTTCTGACTCAACGAGTGCTTTTTATTATTTTAGGAATTGTGCGACTTTCTAAAATGACACCCTTGTAGGCAAACACAAAGTGGCGTAGGGGATATTGGATAATTACATAATAATTCAACGCCATCTACCATACATTTTAGGCACTACCTAGCCGGGATCGAGGTCAAGCCATTGAGAAATACAAACTAGAGCCAGGCCTAGGGTCCCCGGCCTGGCCCAATCCTGGAACCGAGAAGATACCAGGCGATTTCGGCACGGGAATGCATCTTTCAGTGTCAGTGTGCCAAGGTATGAACAAAGGCACGAGCAATTCGTGTAAAAATTTAAGCTAAAATAAAGCTGAAGCGACAATCAGCGCTGTTCTCGACAAAGTGTTCTATAAATTAACATTGCTTTATGAAAATCATGTCCAATTAAACGGAAATTGAATCACCAAGTTTCACATAAATGCAAATATGAGTGTGTATATCAGTGTGTTAGTGCGCAGAGGCCTGAACAAAGGCATGAGCCATAATCGATTCGCAACTTCGATACAACGATCTCTTTCCTCAAATTGTCGAGGCCAGCCACCTAACCTTCCGTGCTTTGAGGAGAGCTGTCAAGCCATCAATCAAGGCCAACCACCAAATTCGTATACTGGATCTGAGGCCAGCTTTGAAGACCATCGCTGTGGATCAGCGTATCCAATTTCCAAGCAAACTTTATATGAGTTCTGATAATAAGTCTTCAAGACGTCTTCAAGACGTCCAATGTCCTAAAGATGACCTAAGGACGTCTTAAAGACATGGACGTTCTCGGGACATCTTTCGGTCCGCCAGGGTTTAAGTAAACATTTACTCTAACTTTATGAACTTAAATTCAAAATGTGCCACAGGCATCAGAACATGAAAATTCATTGAAATATTTATTAACATTGATTTATTAATTTTTAATTATTTAAAAAAATTGAATTTGTATAAATAATTTTTTCTCAATTTTGCAATTTAAGAATAATACTATTTCTTCAGTAAAATATTGACCATTATTGGCGTTTCATTGTTTTAAAAAATTTCATTATTTCAAATAAATTTGTTTCCAAAATTATTATTTTTTTTAAATATTACTGTATTATCGTTGAGTGACATAAATTTATTTTCAATTATTCACCAATCGTTAAAGTAATAAATTAATACCTATTTTCAACAACTTTAATTTTTTTAAACAATATTTGTTCACAAAATATACTTCATGAAATTAACATTAAAATAAAATATACTTCATAAATATTATTAAACAATTAAACTTTCTAGCCTAAATATCTCACAACTAGCATTACGTTTAAGAAAATAACAAATCGTATAAATAGAATATCACTTACCCAATTAAGGCAATAATTTTCCAGATATTATTTCTTTTTCAAAAAACAAGAGTATTGAAATACTTTATGTCCCAGTGGGCACAAAATTTGGCGACGCCTTCACGACATGGTTACGGCATCTTTACGACAACTTTACGACATCCTATGTCCATGTCGTAAAGTCGTCTTTACGATATCGTAAATATGTCGTATGATCTGACGATGTCTTTACGATATCGTAAAGACACTGTAACGACATGGACATATGATGTTGTAAATTTGTCGTAAAGATGTCGTAAGGACGTCCCCACATTTTGTGCCCACTGGGGTGATATTTGTAATCCGATAGGAGATATTCTGTCATTGACAAGAGAAATTCAAAACGCAACTCCGACAAATCGTTTAATAAACTCGAGCCAAAGTTTTTTCCCCTAACTAACAGTATAAATGTATTAATTTTCGATCGCATGTAAACAAGGGGAAATCATCCCTGAGAAATTGCCACTTTTAGGTAACATATGGCGCCTAGCCGTTTCCGTGGCCGTACCCAATAAGATGTTGTATTGGTCAAGTTTGTTTCAAGGTCAGATGAAAGTCAAATAGGCGGAAATTGCTATGAAAAATGATTATGCTCCCTTTGGTGTGTTGGTATAAAGTGAGTCCCCTTCCTCTCAATACTCGTGGTGCTTGATTAAAGTAAGCCCCCTTGCCTCTCACTACTCGTGGCACTTTTTGAAAATGAGTCCCTTTGCCTTTTTACTGCACCAGATATGACGCTTTGGATGCGGTAAAAAGTATTCACTACGGATTGAACAAAACCGATTAGGATCATTCTCACAAGTGCAGGAACTTTTTTTTTGCGATAAGTAAGGTACACACATCTCGCGTAATGAGGCTGGAAAGATGCATGAGATTCAGTTCATTTCTGCCCTATCCCAGTGGGCACCGCAACATCCTAAAGACATCCTTAGAACGTCTTTAAATGTCCTGGGACATTCTTGGATATTGGTGTCAATGTCCCACGGTCGTTATAAGGACAACTTTAGGAAGTCCTAAACACGTTCTATGTCTGGCCTAAAGTTGTCCCAAAGATAATTGTGCGTTGCTTAGCTTAAAATGTTAATTATCGTTTGCTTTTTAGGGGTTGAAAATGATATAACTTTAATAGTTTTCCTTTAATCAAAAAAAGGAGATAAATTGTTCGTGTTTCAAAGTACTACCATGAAAGAAATAATTCGACGATACACGCATAATTCTGGTTATTCCAAGCATAATGCATTGCTCGCTCAGCTACAGCGATACAGTTTGCGTATTTTACCCATACCATATTTACTGAAGCAATATTACTGCTTCAGTCATATGTTCTAATAGATATCTCTAAACATAAGATGGTTGCGTCAGACAGAATTTGGTTGGGGTAAATCAACCATACGCACGGCTTTCAGCTGCACCTCCTATACTGAGAGGTCAGACAACTCACCGGCGCCACTAACGAAAAACAAAATTTCATATAATGCATATTTTTTTGCAATTTTTCTGCTATTTTTTACCAAAAAAATAATTTTTTTGCTCTATTAGTTTTCGAGAAAACAGGGCGGCGCTAGCTTGCCGGCAACTCAGTGGGACCCTCTAAAAAAATCATTCAAAAATCAGTCAATTTAAAAAAATCACTAGGTTAGATTTTTTGATATTTTTTGCTTTACAATGAGCTATGAATTGCTTTCGTAAAGTCAACCCTTATTTTAAAAAACTACCCCCTGTTATTAAAAAAGTATAAAAAAATGTATTAAAAAAATGACTAGGCTAGATTTTTTTGCTTTACAACGAGCTATGAATCGCTTTTTAAAGCCAACTCTGATTTAGAAAAACTACCCCTTGTAATGAAAAAAAGTATGAAAAAAAGTATTACAAAATTTACAAGGCTAGATTTTTTGCTATTTTTTTGTTTTACAATGAGCTATGAATCGCTTTTGTAAAGTTGATCCTTATTTACAAAAATTTCCCCTTGTAATGAAAAAAATTATTTAAAAAAAGTATTAAACAAATGACTAGGCTAGAAACAACCTACGCATGCGTATCGGAATACATAACTGAAGACTAAAGACAAAAATTGTATACATTAACTGTTGGGACTTTTGTCCTCCTGACTGTTGTGCTCTCTCATTATATTTTTACAATTTTATATCTACGTGGTAGAGAGGAGTTAATTTTAGATGTCAAGGGTTAGAGCCAAAAATCGGAGATGGTATTATCGAGGAGCCTAAAAATCATAGACTGCATTGACACTGGAAAATACTTTAAACAGATTATTTTTTGGCAAAGTTATATGTACGTGGTAGAGAGGGGTTAATTTTAGACAATAAGAGTTGGATGCCAAAAATCAGAGCCAGTGTTTTCGAAGAGCCCAAAATTAAGAGGCTCCATTGGCACTGGAAAATACTCAAAAAGATTATCTTTTGACAAAGTTATATCTACATGGTGGACAGGGATTGATTTTAGACGTTAAGGGTTGGAGACATAAATAGGAAAGGTTATTTTTGAGGAGCCCAAAAATCAGAGACACCATTGTCACTAGAAAATTCTCAAAAAGATTATTTTTTTACGAAGTTATATCGACGTGGTAGTGGAGGAATGAATTTAGACGTTACGGGTTGAAGCCAAAAAATTGGAGTGGGTATTTTCGAGGAGCCCAACAATCAGATACTCTTTTGACACTGGACAATTCTCAATAGATTAAATCACCGAAGCGAAATAAAATCAAGAAGTTGTGCCGTGAAGGCACTTGAAGCTTATCCCGCGTAGTCTCAAAATTGTTGGGTTCATCAAAAATACCAACAACGATTTCTGGGCTTCAAGCCTTAGCTTGAAGTTAGTTAGTTGTCTTTTAATCTTAAAAGACAATCTTGAAATTGTCCAAAAATAATCTTTTAAAAATTGTACAGTGCTACTAGAGTCTCTACTTTTGGGCTCTTCAAAAACACCATAAAAATTTTTTGACTCCAACCCTTAACGTTAAAAAAAACAGCCCTATCTTAACAGGCAATTATGACTTTGTCCAAAAATAATCTTTTTTAAATTTTACCGTCTTACTAGAGTCTCTGCTTTTCGGGATGTTGAAAACCACCAAAAATGAATTTTGGGCCGAACCGAAGAATAATCTTTCTGAGAATTTTCCAGCGTCAATAAAGTCTCTCATTTTTGGGCTCCTCGAAAATACCCACTCCAATTTTTTGGCTTGAACCCTTAACGTCTAAAATCAACCCCCCCTCTACCACCTCGATATAACTTTATAAAAAAATAATCTTTTTCTGAATTTTCCAATGTCAGTACAGTATCTGATTTTTGGGCTCCTCGAAAATACCCACTCCAATTTTTGACTACAACCCTTAACGTCTAAAATCAACCCCCCTCTACCGTGTCGATATAACTTTGTAAAAGAATAATCTTTCCGAGAATTTTCCAGTGTCAGTAAAGTATCTGATTTTTGGGCTCCTCAAAAATACCCTTTCCTATTTTTGGATCCAAACCTTGACGTCTAAAATCAACCCCTCTCTATCACGCAGATATAACTTTGCCAAAAAATAATCTTTTTAAAGTATTTTTTAGTGTCCATGGGGTCTCTGATTTTTGGGCTCCTCGATAATATCCTTTCCGATTTTTAGCTCTAACCCTTGACATCTAAAATCAACCCCTCTCTACCTCATAGATATGAAATTGTAAAAAATTAATGGTTTTGGGAATTTTCCAGTATCAATGGAGTCTCTAATTTTTGGGCTCTCTAAAAGTGCCAATTTCGAGGAGCTGGTCACTCAGAAATCTGGGAGTCAGATTAACAATGACTGCCACCGGAAGAACGAAGATTTCTTAAAGACCTCCCTCGGACTAACTCAAGATTTCTTGTTACTTACCACGAGATTCCCTCGAAAAGTTAATTGCGTAGTACTCGAAATATATCACATGAGTGTTCCCGATAGAGTTACGAACCTTTCCAACGCGACGAAGATTTCTCCGAACAGGCTGGCTGGAGCGAGGTTTTCGTTGAGACTTACTGAAACTGACTGCGGGACTAACCAAGGAACAATGCAATAGAATTTAGAGATACCTACTGACCTCCACAGGGTTTTTCATAAGTCCGGGAGTCATCTGAAATCTGAGTGACCAGCCCCTCGGCCAATATCGAGGTTAATAATTTTACTAGCGGGTTGGTGTTTTTGTACAAAGCTGTAGTTTTGTTGACCTTTTATTTGGTGCATTCGAGAGCCCAAAATAAGCCCAAAATCTAATGAATTTTGTGTTTTGCAGATTTTATATTCCGCAAGGAGGTGGTTTTTTGGAAATGGTGTATGTTTTGGATTTTTGCGTGCATTCGGAAGCCCAAAATAAGCTCTAAATCTGGTGTTTTTTGTTTTTTCCGAATTTGAGTTTTTTAATACGGGGTAGTTTCATTTTTAGTATAAGTGGTTTTTAGAAATTGGTTGTTGTTGCGTTCAAGATACCAAAAAGCCTTAATTCTGATACAAAGAAATTTGGAAATTTCGTTTGTAGGGATCCTAGTTTGATATTTCTAATTGTCGCGTTAGAAGTTAAATAACCTTTAGAGGGCCGGCAATTTGGGAGGAAAATCGACTTCAGAAGATTGGCCCAAAAGGTATCTTATATTATTGATTGATCATAGACAAAGTGTCTAAAGTCAACCCCTCTCTACCACGTAGATATAACTTTGCCAAAAAAATAATCTTTTTAAAGTATTTTAAAGTGTCAATGGGGTCTCTGATTTTTCGGCTCCTAAATAATGCCCTTTCCGATTTTCTGCTCCCACCCTTAAAGTCTAAAATCAACCCCTCTCTACCATGTAGATATAACTTTGTAAAAAAATAATCTTTTTTAGTATTTTCCAGTGTCAATAAAGCCTCTTAATTTTGGGCTCCTCGAAAACACATGCTCTGATTTTTGGAATCCAACCCTTATTTTCTAAAATAAACCCCTCTCTACTACGTAGATATAACTTTGCCCAAAAATAATCTTTTTTAAGTATTTCCCAGTGTCAATGGAGTCTATGATTTTTAAGCTCCTCGATAATACCATCTCCAATTTTTGGCTCTAACCCTTGACATCTAAAATAACCCTTCTCTACCACGTAGATATAAAATTGTAAAAATATAGTCTTTTTACCAATTTACTATTCTGAATGGAGTCGCTGATTTTTAGGCTTCTCGAAAATATCCACTCCGATTTTTGGGCTCCAACTCTTAACGTCTAAAATCAACCCCACTCTACCTCGTAGATATGAAATTGTAAAAAATTAATCTTTTTGGGAATTTTCCAGTAACAATGGAGTCTCTAATTTTTGGGCTCTACAAAATTGCTAATATCGAGGTTTAAAATTTTACTAGTGCGTTAGTGTTTTTGTACATAGCGGTAGTTTTACTGAACTTTTATTTGGTGCGTTCAAGATCCCATCTATGTAGATATCGACTTTTTTCAATACGTGTTTTCATTACAGGATATTTTTTTATATAAGAGTTAATTTTACAAAGGCGATTGATATGACATTGGAGAATAATGAGAGAGCAAACAATCAGGAGGACAAAAGTCCCAACAGTTAATGAATACAATTTTCGACTTCAGTCTTCAGTTTTGTATTCGGATACAAATGCGGGGGTTGCCTTTGTAACGATTAGGGGTGAACAATAATTTTGCTCTTTAGCTATGCTTTAAAAATATCTTGTTCATGGTTTGCAAGTGTTTTTCATCTTGATTTTTTCATTTTTTCAAATACGTTTGTGCACCACAGGGGGTTGCTTTTTAAAATAACGCTTGATTTTGCAGAAGTGTTTAATATCACATTTGAAAGAAAAAAAATCTAGCCTAGTCATTTGTTTAATACTTCTTTTAAATACTTTTTTTCATTACAAGGGGTAGTTTTCGTAAATAAGCGTCAACTTAACAGAAGCGATTCATAGCTCATTGTAAAGCAAAAAATAGCAAAAAAAAATCTAGCCTAGTCATTTTTGTAATACTTTTTTTATTAATGGGGGGTAGTCTTTTTTAATAAGGGTTGACTTTACAAAAGCGATTCATAGCTCATTGTGAAGCAAAAAAATAGCAAAAAATCTAGCAGTGTCATTTGTTTAATACCTTTTTTTTCAACAGGGGGTAGTTTTTTAAAACAAGGATTAATTTTACAAAAGCGATTTATAGCTCATTGTAAAGCAAAAAAAAGAGCAAAAAAATCTGACCTAGGCATTTTGTTTCATTTACTCATTTTTGAATGGTTTTTGTAGAGGGCACCGCTGAGTTGCCGGCAAGCTAGCGCCGCCCTATGTTCTCGAAAACTAATAGAGCGAAAATTTTTTTTTTTTTAAATAGCAAAAAAATATGAATTATATAACATTTTGTTTTTCCTTGGTGGCGCCGCTGAGTTGTCTGACCTTCCATTGAGGAGATCTAAGCATACCGTTCGGATAGTCTAATGCTATGTATGCCTGATATAAAATGCTAATGAGAATGCATCCTCCATACTACAGTGGAGTTAAATTAATTTAAAAATTCGATTTTTTTGTACTTTCGTTATTATTAATAATATAAAACTGTAATTTCGTTGAAAATTATTTTTCAAAGACACACGGGAAAAATATAAATCGTCTTTATTTTACATTGCGTTGAACTATTCAACGCAATGTGTTACAAAGTTCTATAAAATTTAATCGCCAGGGAGACATAAACTCGATTGAAAGGTAGGGTATACGAAAAACTTAAAATAGTTCTATAAAATCAAACATTGTAGCTAAAATACAGTTTATATCGAAGAAGTTTTGAAACTAATTATTCGCCGAAAAAATCAATCTTTTGCATTATTACTTTATACTTTAATATTTGTTCACATGTTCGAGTACACAATTATTTTTTATTAGACAATCACTACACTATTTATAATCTCACGCTATGAAAATTTTTATTTGCCGCAGGCTCGAACCCTAAATGTTTCGCATTCCTAACGCCTAAAGCCTCGCGGCTAACCTAGCTTCGAGTATCCTTAATATAAAATTTCTAAACGATATTATCGATTTGGATTCTCCCAATACTCGGTTTTCATTGCTATATGCGTGAGACTCGAGGTGTCAGTGGGTTAGACAGCGTTGGAAAATATTGAAAAAATTGTCACGATTGCTCGTTCTTTGATAGCTTGACGTGTGCGACAGGAGGCACCATGCTTGGATTTTAGTGACGTTCCAGTGTCTCCAGTAGTGATCCCAGATCTGAAACGAGATGTGGTCCAATCAGAGCTCGCAGACCTGAAACGCCGCAACGATGCCGCACGAGGGGAATCGTCCCCCGCCAGGTGCCAGATCGTGGATGAAATTTACCCCCACCATACCTACCGTTTGGGAG
>NC_046664.1:109377451-109380814 GCF_010883055.1 Belonocnema kinseyi | reverse complement strand
GATGTATTACAACATATTGCAGTTTCATCAAAATCGGTGAGGGACACCTGGGATAGTTTCCTTGTAAGAGTTGAACTACTTTGTGAAAAAATACGTTTTTTTAACAAGGTTTTTTAATTATGGTCGAAAATTTAACTATTTGGTTGAAAGTTTAACTCTTTCATGGAAAACTCATATTTCTTGCTTAAAAAATTCAACTTTTTGTAGATAATTCGTCTTTTTTACTTTAAAATGAAATAATTTCTTTGAAAATTCATGTATTTTGTTTACGATTTGTCTTTTTTTGTAGATCATCAATTTTCTTGGTCAAAAATTCATCTGATTGGTTGAAAATTTAACAAATTTGTTTAAAATGAATTTTTTCTGTTAAAAATTATTTATCTTTATCTGAAAATTTAACTATTATATGATTGATTAAAAATTAATCGTATATATATATTGGTTAAGTTGGAAAATCGTTTTTTTTTACAGAACATTAATCTTCTTGGTCAAAAATTAACCTTTAAATTTTTCAAACTAAAAAATCATTTTCAATTTTTTTAGTAATCACAACAATTTTTGTTATTCTTTTTAAATATTTTACAATTCTTAAAAGCTTTTTTTTTAATCTGCAAAAATCTAAATCGTGTTTCAAATTATTTCAACTTTTAAATTAATTTTGAATATTATTCTAAATTAAAATTGTAGCGTACAAACTTAAAATTTAGCTCATTACAATTTTAACAATTCAAGGCTTTCTATTTCGAACCACTCTGTTCAAATTTGTATAGTTTTTAATAGTTGTTTATAATGGCTTGTCCCAGATCTGAATTATATTTTTTTTCAAAAAATCTCTGATCCAATTCTGAAATACATACAATTGCTTTGAAAAATTTCCTGTTCCAATTCAAAATTCAGAATGAAATTATAAAATTCAAAATTTTAAATCTGAAAATGATTTTTTTGAGGTGCAAATCTTTTGAATTTTAAACTTTTAAAACTGAAGCTTGACAAATTTTTAATTCAGAAATATTTCATTTAAATGCTCAATAATTCATATGTATAAAACACAAACTTTTAACACCTTTTAATTTTACAATTTTTTAAAGTAAATTATTTTAAAATACGAAATTACCATTTTAAAATTTTTATGACTTTAACATTTTACAAACTTCTGGTTAAAAAATACAAATTACGCTATTATTTTTAAGGTTCAAAATGATAATAATTCAAAAAATTTCAGTTCGTAACATTAAAAATTGAACGATTAAATTAATTTTTTAACAAAAAACTTTTAAAAATAAAAGTTACATTGTTTTTATTTTAAGTTATTCCAGATTAATATTTTTGCATTGTTATTTAGAAATACAAATTTTAGTTTGCCAATTGAAAATGTTAGAAATTAACTTACTTTCAAAATAATTGAATTTTCAACTAAAAAAAAAGAGAATAACAAATTTCCAACAAAATAATTACATTTTCAACTAAAATGATAAATCTTTAACAAAAAAAGTTTTAATTTTTAATTAAAAACTGTTGAACTCATCCAAAAAGATATTAATACACAAGAGTTGACTTTTCAGTCAATAAGCATTTTTTTAAATTGTTGAATTTCAAAGCCAAAAAGATGATTTCTTTACAAAATAGTGTAAACTTATTTTTAAACGGAATAGTTCAAGGACTTCTGGTTAAAAAATACAAAATTACTTTCAGTGCTTCGAATTGAAGGATAAATAAATAAATTTTTTAATGTTAAAGACTGAATCATTTTGATCAATAAAAATAGATTAATTACAATTCTTTTTTAATTGGAAACTTTTTAAATTATAAATTGAATTCGTTTATTTTAAGTCGCTTTATATTATTAATTTTTACATTTTTATTTATAAATCCAAACTTCAAAGTCTTATTTACGAATTGACAATTTTAAAAATCAAACGGTGTAACAAAACAGTTTCATTTTCAACTAAAAAAAACGAAGTTTCAACCAAATCCTTAAATTTTTAACGAAGGAGATGAATTTTCATTTAAAATTAAGAATATTCATAAAAAAAGGCTTACATTTTTTATTAAAAACTGTTGAACTCATCCAAACAGAAAATTTTTTTCACAAAACAGTTGAGTTTTCAGTTTTTTTAATTTTAGGGAAAAAATCGAATTAACACAATAAATCAATTTTCAACCCAAAAGTTTACTTTTTAACAAAATAAATTAATTTTTTATCAAATAATTGGTGTTTTAACTAATAAAATGTACAGGATAAAGTTTCAACAAAAAATGGAATAGTACAATTTCAAGATAAAAACTGTGCTAAAAAATTGAATTGAACAAGAAAAAAAACGAATTTTCAACAAAATTGTTAAATTTTCAAGAGAAAAGGTGAATTTTTGACCAAGAAGATTAATGTTCTATAAAAAAACGATTTTCCAACTGAACCAATATATACGATTAATTTTTAATCAATCATATAATAGTTACATTTTCAGATAAAGATAAATAAATTTTAACAGAAAAAATTCATTTTAAACAAAGTTGTTAAATTTTCAACCAATCAGATAAGTTTTCGACCAAGAAAATTGATGATCTACAAAAAAGACAAATCTTAAACAAAATACATGAATTTTTAAAGAAATTATTTAATTTTAAAGTAAAAAAGACGAATTATCTACAAAAAGTTGAATTTTTAAGCGAAAAATATGAGTTTTCAATGAAAGAGTTAAACTTTCAACCAAATAGTTAAATTTTCAACCATAATTAAAAACCTTGTTAAAAAAACGTATTTTTTACAAAGTAGTTCAACCCTTACTGAAATAATCGACTTTCAAATCCAAGAAGATGTACAGTTGATATTTTAACCAAACAATTGCATTTTAGACCAAAAATGATACATTTTCAACCAAAAAGATTAAATTTCTACTAAACAAGGTCAATTTCCAACAAAAGACATGCACTTTCAACGAAATTGTTTAGCTTTAAAAACGAAAAGAGTATTTCCACCCAAAAATTATGATTTTAATTTTTAACAATATAGTTCTTCTTTATTCATAATGTGTCCCCTAAGGGTTTACATGACTTCCATTCCTTACAATCTTTCCGTTTAAATCTATATATTTTTTACAATCTTATCCTTTCTATATATACAATTATTTACATCTATTTACATAAAGTCTTATATCTAGTTCCTTATTTATATTTCCTGCGATAGCGCAATTTAGGACTTGTTAGCAAGCGAGTGAGCGAGCGAACGAAAGCGAGAGTGCATGAGAACGCAAACGCATCTTCGTCTACTTAACTTTTACTTTACCATTACTTACAATTTTCACGCTTCTAATCTAAGCGACTTCCGTTTCCTTTTTCTTTCACTTTTTTTTATACCCCCATTTA
>NC_046664.1:109367823-109377351 GCF_010883055.1 Belonocnema kinseyi | reverse complement strand
ATATTTCTTCCATTCTATCATTTCAATATCTTGGCTTACTCTTTTTCTTCTTTTTCTTTCTCTATTTACTACCTTCCATACCTCTTCTTCCGTCCTAGCCTTTTCCGCCTCTTCCTCAAACCTTTTATTCTCTTGGTCTTTCTTTTGATAACACAATTCAGTATACTCTTTCTTTTTTTTCCTATATTCTTCCCCATTACTTTTTTCTTTTCTCCATTTTCTTAATTCCTTTCTGACCTCCTTTTTTTTCTTTGCATTCCTCATCCCACTCACTTTTATTCCCTCCTTTACTAACTTCATTATTATTTGTGCACTCTAATCCTATTTTTATTTCTCCTATAATTTTTTCCATTTCCACGTCCACATTTCCCTCTGCCATTTTGATATTTCTTATTTTTTCTCTAAACTGTTCTTTTCCTTCCCTTGACCAATCTCCTTTTCCTACACTTTTTACATTTGCTCCCCTTTTACTCATATTGCTATTCCTTTTTTGTCCATCTAATGTCATTATTAAGGGGAAGTGATCCGAATCAATATATTCTCCTACTTCTAGTTTCTTAACCTTCTCTCTTATCTCCTCATCCACTATCACATAATCAATTTCCGTTCCCCTTTCACTTCCTGAGCGTGTATATTCTCCTTTTTCATCCCCTTCTATATTCCCGTTTAAGATATACCATCCCAACTCCTCCAAGCTCTTTAACAACTTTTTTCCCTCCCCATTTAGTACCTTATCTTTGGATTTTCTTCCTTTCTCTTCTCCCCATTCTCTTCCTCCTCTGTCTCCTGTTCTCGCATTGAAATCACCACCTATTATCATCCTAATCTCTTCTTTATTTTCTTCAATGATTTCTTTAATCTCCTCTGCTTTTTCCTGCATATCACCGTTCACATAAATCCCTACTATCTTCCACTTCTCTTCTCCCATCATAGCCTCTTCTACTATTACTCCTTCTTTTTGTTCATTCCTGTCTTTTTTATCTTTCCCTGTTATACATTCATTCCTTACTCCCATCACCATTCCTCCCATTGCCCTGCCATTTTTATTCTTCCTCTTTGCATTTTGCACTTGCCATTTGTAACCACTTGGTAACCTTCCCCTTACTCTTTCCCATCCCTTTTCATCTAACCACGTCTCCATCATTATGACTACATCCCATTGTGTCAAATTTCTCATAAACTCATTATCCTTTCTTTCTAATCCTGATATATTCCACTAACAAATCTTCCATTCTTCCCTACTTTCGTTTCTCATCTTTTTTTCCTTCTTACTATTTCTTATTTTCCTATCTCCCGTTCCTTCCTCTTCTAGTTTCCCTGCACCTCATTTCTTACTATCTCTTCCCTTTCTTCATCCCAATCCCACCATACTCCATCTATCTCAATTCTCCCATACTTAACCCATGTTCTCTTTCCCTTTTTTCTTTCCTCTTCCGCCATTTTCCTTAATTTATACTGCATCTTCCTTTCTACCCATTTCCTCTATATCTACCTTAGCATCAATCCTTTTTAGTACTTCGTCCACCCCCTCCTTCAGCTCCTTCCCCTCTAATCTTATACCCTTTATCACTATGTTCAATTTTCTTTCTTCCCTCTCTTTCTTCTCTATTCTTTTAACAATATAGTTACATTTACAACAGAACGGCTTTACAACCAAAACATATTTATAGTCCATAAAACAATTTAATTTTTGCAAAGAAAGGACGACCTTTTAACAAAACACATTATTTCTTAACCAAAAATGGTATTCATTGTAAGTTTCAAAAATTATTTTCAACGAAAGAGATGAACATTCAAATAAAAAAAAAATTTTTTTTTAAGTAGTCGAACTTGTGATAGAAAAGAGGAATTTTTTTACAAAATAGTTACATTTTCAACAAAATAATTAATTTTTCAATGAAATAATTGAGGTTTTATCCAAACGAGATGAATTCCAAAATCGCCAATTTCTTTAATTTCTTTCAAATGCGGATCAAGATATAAATAAGACTATTATAATATAACATAATTATAATATTATCGTTATTAATATACTTATATATTTATATATATAATAGTATTAATATTTATATCATTTATATTTTATACATGAAATAACATAACGTCAAAATATACGCATATCAAGAGGCGCGCGATCTATTCAGATCATGAGAAACGCCATCATCGAAATCTGGAAATATTAAAATCTCAATCTCCTGAATTTATTTGAAAGCAGTTAGCTGATAGATATATAAATAGAATCGCCAAAGTGCTCCGACAGGCAATCGTGCACCTTCGACTTTTCAAATTCAGAAGAGGAGAAATGGGTTGCGCGCGCAACTCAGTCATTTTCAGCGTCTACTACTATATTCACACGGACATAGCACTGTCATAGTATTGGACCACATCTCGTTTTAGATCTGGGATCACTGGTCTCCAGAACGTGGGATTTTTCGGACCCCACCACTCTCCCATCTGAGAGCGACAATTCAAACGTAGCGTGTCGGTGAGTCGACTCTGTTAAATGCTGCGAAGCCCAGCCTCATGTAAATCCGAAAATGCACGATCAGGAACCCGAGCACTTCCGACTTCACGAATGACGATCTAGCTGCTCCTCAAATCTATTCAGGTTTTAAAATCCTGAGTTACCTTAGAACCATTATGCTTATTGCGAAGAGGCAAATATAATGGTCTTTATGTAAATAGTTATAGGAGACAAGACTTCTGGGTCTAAAATGTTTCAAATTTTGTTCTGCATGTCTTAGTCATAATTTTAGTAAACAATTGATTTTCCACAAATAAAAAAAAATTGTCGACAAAATAGTTAAATTTTCAACCTAAGAAATTAATTTAAAAAATACATTTTTTAACTTAAGCATTGTAGTATATACTGAAGCTTGCAGTTGAAAAAATTTAATTTTAAACCCAAATAAATGTGAATTTTCAACAAAAGAAATCAATTTTTTATCTAAAACAAATGAATTTTTAAAGAAGAATAATTCACCAACAAAGAAGATAAATTTATAACTAAAAAGAAAATTTTCCAAGAAAAAAAAGTGTCAACAAAATTGATCAATTTTCATCTATAAAAACGAATTTTAAACTAAAACAATAAATATTCAATCAAAAATGGACTAGTTAAATTTTCAGATAAAAAATAGAATTTTCAAAGAAAGAAATTAATTTTCAACTAAAATTATAATGTTTCAACGAAAAATTGAACAGATAAATTTTCAGTTGAAAAATAATTATCAACTCCAAAAAATCAAAGTTTCCACAAAATATTTAAATTTCCAAGCAAAAAATTAAATTTGCAAACAAATAATTTAATTTCCAACCCAATGATTTTCTACCGAAAACAGAAGTTCACAATTTTCGAAATTAATTTTAAAACAACAAAAATTTTTGTTAACAAAATAGATAAAGTTCCAAAAAAATAGATGAAATTTTAACCATTTTATTCCAAAATAAAAGAAGTTTCACCAAAAAATGGATTTTCATCCAAAGAAATAAATTTTTGATTAAAATAGATGAATTTTTAAACAAGGAGAATAATTTTCTGCCAAAAAAGAAGAATTTTTGACTGAGAAAGGTCAATTTCCTACTAAAAAAATTCAACTAAAAATGATACAGTTACATTTTTAGTATAAGAAAATGTTTTTTCAACAAAAAAAAAATCGATTTTTCAACAAAACAGTTAAATTATGAACCAAAACAGTTATTTTATAAAATTTCAATTTTAAAATAGTTTAACTTTCGATGGGAGAAATGAATTTTCAACTGAAAAATGTTTTTAAGAACACACACAGACAATCGATTTTACAACAGAATAGTTAAATTTTTAGACATATAATTGGATTTTCAATTAAAACATTATTTTTCAACTAAAAATGGAATGGAATGAATTCTGAGAGAAAATTAAAAAAAAGATCAGAATTTTTTAACATTATTTCGTAATTTTGCCATATTATATAATTTTTTTAAAAATAAGGAATTTAATTCTTATTGAGCCTTCTTGCGCAATTTTGTTATACCATTTTTTGTTATGTTTATGTTGGTTTATAAAATTTGCTTTCAAATTTTGAGTAAGTTTGCGAGATTTTCAGAAAATTTGAAACTATTCAAAAATAATTACAACTTGCAAAAAAATCAGGAAAAGATGGAATAATTATTAAAGATTAGAAGATTAGTTCGTCTGAAAAAAAAAGAATTATTTTTCTAATAATCGTTTGAAAATTTTTTATAATTTTTATTTTAAAAAATGTGCTTTAAAAAAAATTCAAAAAGATTTTGAAATACATCAAACGATTTCCTAAAATTTAAAAGAAGAGTAGAAGATATTAAAGCAAAATGTTTCAATTTGATAAGATTAAAGATTTTAAAAAACTTAAATAATCCTGTTAATTCAAGGAATATTTAGAAGAATGGAAGAGATTCAAATCTAATTTTAAACTTAAATTCTTTAGAAATGCAGATTTTCAAAGATTTCAAAAAAATAAACTTAAGAAGCTTTAAGGGAATTTCGAAAGATTTCAAGGAGATAAAATTATTTTTCTTAAAATTCTGTGAAAAATTTAGAAGATTATATAAGTCAAGTTTTTTACATCTTGAATGTTTTTTTTAAATTTTAAGAAACATGTAGTAAGATAAAAATATTTGGTTGGAATTTATTTTGTTTTAAACGTATTAGAAATATTTCAAAAACTGAAAAAATTTCCCAAAATGTGTAAAATATTCATTGATATCTTCCAAACTTCTAAATGTCCTAAACATCTTTTAAAAAGACTCGAATTTTTCTAATATTTTTTTAAATCCAATAAAATAAAATCATTTAAAGTCCTCTAGGTTATTTTTTGATACATCTCTTTTCATGCTATTTTAGGCTATAATCACAATTTTGAGGATTTAAAGAGAACAAGCCAAAAAGTTATTAACTTGACCTCATTCAAAAGACTAATCATTTGACAAAAATGTTGTAAAATTTTCCTTTGAATGTGGCGTGGAAAGGAATTTTATTAAAAAATGTGTGGAATTTTCTGAACAGAAAACTTCATGAATTTCTGAACTTTCTTATTTATATTTTTCAAATGTATTTCGATCTGCTTTACTTTTAGTGAAAAATCATATGCTGAAAAACGGTAAGAGAAATATCTATTTCTTCAACTTCAACTATAATTTGAAAGGCGATTCTTCATAAGTCTTTTACTAACTAATGGATATATTTTTATAATTTTATTTCTGAAATATATACCCTAAGGTCAAACATGGTGCACAAATATCGTAAAATTTGTGAAACACCAGCTATTTACAGAAAATTTTAAAATAAAAATCAATGTGTATCATATTCAAATAAATTTTGGCAATATTTATAAAAGTATTATTATTTTTAATTAAAAAAATTAATGTATAGAGAGTACAGTTTTTATTTGAAATTTCACGATGGCTTTTTGTACCATGTATGACCCTCGGCCAGAATTAAGGAAAAATAATTTTAAAATATGTTAATTAGTTATTAAAATGTTACAAAGACTTACCTTTACTTTTTTTTTCTCTTTTTATAATCATGAAATATTTCTTCATGAAATACATTTTATTGGATTTATTTTACAATTATTTACAATCAATTTCCAATCACAATTATTTTACAAATAAAATAAAATTTTAAAAGCTAAATTTTGTAATTTTGAGATAAGTCTTTTAAGGCATTAAAGATTTTGTAAAGATTTCATATACAAGAAAATAAGTATTATCAGTTTGTTTAAAATTTATATGTAAATAATTATTATAAGATTCTTAAGAAAGTAAAAAAAAAGATTTTCGAATATATCAGATGTGTCAGAAAAGATGCTAGGAGATTTTAAAGACTTTTTATTTTTAATTTATAGGATTTTAAAAAATATTAGGAAAATTTATTATCTATTTAAAACGTTTTAAATTCTACAAGATATTGGTAACTCTCTTGAGTTTTTATCGCAAAAATTTAAAAAATCATTAAAAATGTAGAAAAAAATTTCCTTATAAACTTCTAAATTTTTCCCAAGCATTTGAAGAAACTTTGTTTATTCTCCTGAAACTTTTCGAGATTCTTTTAAAGTTCCTAAAGTTTATCTTGCATTTCTAAAACATTTCTTAGGTTTAAATTTTGTTTGAATCTCATTAAGTCTACCAAATACTTCCTGAATTCACTTGATTATTATGTTTTTCTAATCTTGTCAGAACTTCTAATCTCTAATATTTAAAAATTATTCTAATTTTTCCTAATTTTTTTTTAATTCTGCAAAATAAAAAAAATGCCTTTAAAGTTTTTCAGATGCTTCACGAATATTCGAAATCTTTTGCAATGTTTTTAAATGTTTAAAAATAATATTTTAAAATTAATTGTTTGAAATAAAAAATTATGCTAATTATTCCTTTAAAAATCTTTACAAGTTTTAATTATTTTCGAATCGTTTCAAAATTTTTGAATATCTCTTAAACTTACTCAAATTTGAAAGAATTATGTTCCTTAATTTTTATAAAGTTAAGTGATATGGGAAAATTACGAAATTTTGTTTCAAAATATTTTACGTACTTTTTAAACATTTTATGAATGAATAAAAAATGTTTTGTAATCTTTTTTCAATTTTCTGTTAGAATTCATTCCAAAACAATTATTTACATTTTTTCCCAAGGAGTTTCTTTCATTATCTTTCATTATCTGAAAGTCCTTCGTTTATCGACTTTTTAATATTATTTTTTCATTTTACATACATATCTATTATGTCTTATCAAAATTTGATATAAAAATCTTAAATTTTAAGTGTATTTAATTACTACAATTTTTAATGCTTCCAAATTTTTAGAAATAATTCAACAAATTTTACGTGTAATTAAAATAAACTTTTTTAAAATCTCATTCAACTCAGTCCAAGTTATCTTTTTTAAATTTCAAAATTTATGTAATTACTTACTCTGATTGAAAATAATTTAACCTCTTGCGATTAAAAGCGGGGATTCTGCTTGAGAAGAAAGGTGCTGAAAGTAATTAAAAAAAAAATTTTTAATTTTAAAGTCTGATAATTGTACACAATTTCCAGGCGCATTTTTCTTATTCTTCTACAAGAATTTTTAAGTTTTTAAGTTTTTTAAATCAGTTTATCCGACGTTTCTAAAACTCTTCTGAAGCTTAAATTCTTTTTTAATCTCATCAATTCTACTCAATATTTATTGAGTTTATTCGAATATTTACATTTTTCTTTAAATTTGTAATGTTTTCGAATTAAAAAATGTTGATTTTAAAACTTTCTACACTCTTTTTCGAAATTTTGGAAAATTGTTCGATGTGTTTAAAAATCTTCTTTAATTTTATTTTAAAGCACATTTTTCAAAATAAAAAATCATTCAAAATGTTCACACGATAATTAGGAAAATAATTTTTTTTTCTAATCTTCTCAGGTTTTATAATCTTTAAAAATTATTCAAATTTTTCCTGATTTTTTTTTATTTTTCAAAATTGAAAAAAATGGCCTTTAAACTTTTTCAGATACTTTGACAATTTTTGACCTCTTTTTGAATGTTTTGAAATGCTTGAAAATTATCTCCTATAAAATTAATTTTTTGAAATAAAAAATTATTTTAATTATTTCTAGGAACCTAAAATATTTTTTTTTCATGATCATGAAAACTTACCACATTCTTGAAAAACCTTTACAAGTTTTTATTATTTTTGTATCCTTTCAAAATTTCTGAATATCTCTTAAACTTACTCAAATTTTCCTACCAATCATGAAAAAGTTCTGTTTATAATTTTTTCGGACCTTCTAAGCCTTCTAACCATTAAAAACTATTTAAATTTGTCCTGCTTTTCTTTGAAATTCGGAAAAATGAAAAAGATTGCCTTAAAATTTTCAGATTCTTTATTGAGAATTTTAAACATAGTTTAAAATGTATTGGAATTTTTTAAAATTATTTTTTCAAAATAAAAAATTATATTAATTAATTCTTTAACAACATCTTTACAAATTTTAACTATTTTCTAATCGTTTCTAAATTCCTGAATATCTCTTAAACTTAGGCAAATTTGAAAGCTCTTTTTTTTAACCAAAATAAATTTTTTTTAATGTTAGCTACCGAAAACGAATCGTGATGTCGGGGGGACTCGGGCTCGTGCATTTTCGGCTCTACAGAAGGCTGGCCTACGCAGCATGTAGCAAAGCCGACTCACCGACACGCTACGTTTGGATGAGTCGCTCCCAGATGAGAGAGTGGTGGGGGCCGAAAAATCCCACTTTCTGGAGACACTATGACGTTCATTGGCTACGGTGCGCGTCTGTACTTGATTTTTAAATACGTAAACGTACTAGAGCCAATGAGTGCTGCACAGTTCAAGCATGCGCAAGTATTTTTGGATCACTGTTGTGAATAATAATCACTGACTTTATGGTTTTCTAAAAAAATATTCATTTATACCTCAATATTTATGTTGTCCCCTTCAAAGTAATCCCCCTCAGATATAATACACTTGTGCCAACGCTTTTTCCAATCATCGAAGCACTTCTGATAATCATTTTGTGGTATAGCCTTGAGTTCTTTCAGCGATGCAGTTTTTATCTCCTCAATCGTTGAAAATCGATGTCCTTTCATTGGTCTCTTCAGTTTTGGGAAAAGAAAAAAGTCACTGGGGGCCAAATCCGGTGAATATGGAGGCTAAGGCATGACTGTTCATTCATTTAACATCTCCTGAGCGATGGTCATGCGATGGATCTTTTAATCAAAATGAAGCAGTTTTGGAACAAATTTCGCTGACACACGTCTCATGCCCAAAACGCCCGAAAAGATAGCATGAGCCAACCGATTTGCCAACATCTTCAGCAACTTCTTTGATGGTAATTCGGTGATTTTTCAACACCATTTATTCCACTGCTTGAACTTTTTAATCTGTTGTTGACGTGCTGGGACGTCCAGGGCGAGGTTCGTCTTCGACATCCTCTCGGCCTTCTTGGAACAGCTTGTACCACTTATACACATTTTTCTTACTCAGAGTAGACTCACCGTATGCAAGTGTCAACATTTCAAGAGTTTTAGAGCACTGGATTCCATTTTTCACATAAAATTTAATGCAAACTCTTTGCTCCATTTTTTTGAAAGAAGAAAATCGTAGAGCACACCAAACCCTTCTAACGTTTTATGCCTCTGCCACAAAAACAACCCGAGCTATATAGTCAAAACTGTGAACATATGATCGTGACGAGTGTACCAACACAACAAAACAAAAAATTTAAAACTTTAATTTACGTAGCCCGCGAGAATTGAGAAGTCACCTTACTTTTTGAACACACCTCGTATATATACTACCTTGATCAAAAAGTTCCCGAAATTATACAAATATTTACAAATGTCAAGCTAAAAAGCTGAAATTCGCAGGGAATATTGTTAAAAGTTGTGACAATCTACAGAAACGAAAAAAATGTGAATCAGACAGCAGGGGGCGCCACACGGCCATGATTCCCGGAACTTTTTGATCAAGTTAGTACCCTTTAGTCAAAACCCTATTTGAATTTGCCTCAAGCC
>NC_046664.1:109357755-109367723 GCF_010883055.1 Belonocnema kinseyi | reverse complement strand
GTCATACAGAGAAGTAAGTGAAACGAGCGCAAAATTCGAAATGTGTAGAATATGAGGAACAAAAGAAGGAGCATATTTTATTAAAACATTCATTAGAAGAATAAAAATAAAAGAAAAAATAAGTATTTTCTTTTACCATCCGTACAGTATATACGTATAGTATATAAGAATGAATTAAATTTATGAAAAAATGCCTGGATGAAAGGAATCGAATGAATGGAAAGAATTATGATGGGACTATTATTTCGTTGAAAATGTAACAATTTCTAACAAATAATTCTTTTTGGTTGGAAATTCGTCTTAGGCGGTAGATTATTAACCTTCTTGATGACTAATTCTTCTTTTTTATTCAAAATTCATTTCGTCGGTTAATAATTGAAAGATGACGTTGACAATTCCTTTAAAAAATTCAAAATTTTTGTTGAAATTTCATATGCTTTGTGAATCATCTGGTTTCTGTTTGGTTGAAAATGAATGTCCTTAATGAAAATTGAATCACTCGAAATCAATATTTATATGTTCTACGTAAAATTATATTTGTTCGATGGACATTTATTGTAGGTTAGGTTTATAGTAGATAGTAATTTTCATTGAAAATAATTTTTTTTTCTAGTAATTTTTTAATTTAATTTAATTTTTAATTTAATTACAAATTTTTCACGTAATTTGTCACGACTAAATACTTCGATAATAACTTTTTCTTGGTTAAAAATTTATTTTACTCCTATATTCACTATTCTAAGGTTTTGAGAAGTATTCATTGATTTAAAATTGTTACAATATAGAAGTGATTTGCAGAAGATGTGGGTGAAATATAATAAGAATCAACTTACATTAATATTTTGGTACATTTATTACTCTTCTGACATACAATGTATGAAATAAATTAAACATGCATTATACATACATAATAAAATGAAATAAAATTCATACGAACATTGAAGTAATTTTATTAGTCTTGTTACAATTTGCAGAAAGCATACATTTCCCTTTAAAAAATCATCTCTTTTTAATACAAATTTAATGTTTGTTGGATTTAAATGCAATTTACTGGTTCAAAAGTTAACAATTTTATTAAGAACTTATCCTTTTCGTTTAAAACTCTCAGGCTTTTATGGAAAATTGACGAATGATTTAAAATTTATATTTCCCTGCTGAAAGTTCAACTGAAATGTTTTTTTTTAATTCAAATTTATATACTTTGTATTCTAATTTCTATTTTACCTTTCAAAATCCATCTCTTTTTAGTAAAAATTGCATCTTTGTTGGATTAAAATGCAATTTTAGTCCAACAATGAATTCTTAATAAAATTGTTCACGTTTGAACCAGTGAATTGCAAATCCAACAAACATGAAATTTATACTAAAAAGAGATGAATTTTGAAAGGGAAAATAAAAATTAGAGTAAAAAGGATTTAAATTTTAATAACAAAAACAAAATTCAGTTGAAATTTCAGCATGAAAATAAATATTTTAAACCATTAGTCAGTTTTTTATAAAAGCCTGCAAGTTTTAAACGAACTCACTTTTGAACCAGTAAATTGCATTTTAATCCAATCCGTTATAATGATGGACTTGAAATATAATGCTCAGAAATTGTACATACATTTTTGTATTACGCCAAAGGTTCAATATATCCGTATGCTTTTTGTAAATTGTAACCGTACTAATAAAATTACTTCAATATTCGTATGAATTTTATTTCATTTCATTATGTATGTATAACCGAAGAAATTAATTTTAAATAAAAAAGAAGAATTAGTCATCAAGAAAATTAACATTCTACCGCCTGATACGAATTTTAAACCATAAAGAATTATTCTTTTGAAATTGTTACATTTTTAACGAAATAATAGTCCCACCATAATTACTTACATTCATTTGATTCCTTTCATTCAGGCATTTTTTCATAAATTTCGTTCATTCTTATATACTATACGTACAACCTGTACAGATGGTTAAAAGAATATACTTATTTTTTTATTTCCTTTGTATTCTTCTAATGAATATTCTAATAAAATATGCTCCTTCTTTAATTTCTCAAAAACTACACATTTCGAATTTCGCGCTCGTTTCACTTACTTCTATGGATGACCATGGAGGGCGCTAAATGTCAAAACCCTCTTTCAATTTGCTTCAAACTCCCTTTGGCTGATACATGGCTATCTCGTATCCAATGTACATATATCAGTGATAATAATCGAATTGAAATTCAAAGTTGATCATACGAATCAATGCGGTAAAGCAGTAGAAAGATTTTTTGAGGTTAGAAAAGTTTCACATGTATGTATCACTGAATTTTTTCAGATCTGAAGCTTGATCCAGGTTTTCGGTACATAGTCTTTTTTTTAATCATAAAAAAAATTTTTCTGGAAAAATCGTATTTTTAATTTAAAATAAAGTAATATATCGTAGAACGACATTTCGAGATAAAGAAGGGCTGAAAACATTTTTCTTTGACAAATTTTTGTTGTTGAAATAATCAAATATTTGTACCAAAGAAACAACTTTTTTAATGTTTGAAGCGTGTAAACATTATTATTTAAATTTAAAATAACAATAATTAAAACAAAATATATTTGGGTCTTGGCGATTTTTTTCTAATCCATTTTAGTTACTGGTAAACATGGGTGATTTTCTCTTAGAAAAAAAGTGATTGAAATTTGAAAAAATTGGGTACGCTTTTCTGACTTCTAGGTATGTGAAAAAGGTAAACTTCAGAAAATTTAAAAACTAATTTAAGAACTATTTATACTCATTTAAGATACCAATACAATTTACACAATACTAATTGTAAAATTTGCAAATTTTTAGGCCTTCAGTTTAAGAACTTGAATTTTAACGTTAAATTTGCTTCATTTTCAGAATACAGCCTTTTTGTTTGAATTTTCAGAATTTTCGTTATAAATTGTAGGTTAGGTCAAAAATAACATTCTGGGATTCGAAATTGTTACAACGCAAAAAAGTTTTTGCATTTTAATCAAAATTGTTGAAAAATCGTTATATCTGGACCTCATCCCAAGACTGGGGATTGATCAGCCTAAGATTAATTATCTAAGTCATTTGAATGGTATAGGCGTATCAAAAAGATATCTCGAAGCAATTTAACTTGCTCAAATTTTAATTGATACAATTTTTAAGGATTTTTTTATTTTAGAAAATGTTTTCTCTGGACCTCATCTCAAAATTTGGTTTGATCAACCAATAAAATGAACTAAACACTTGTTGTTGATAGAATTGTACCAGTAATAAATCTAGAAGCGAAATTTTAGGCCGATATTTGCATTCCAATTTTTTTTTATTTATTCTATTTTCGAACTTGCTATATCTGGATCTGATTTCCAAATTGGCATTTAATCAGCACCTAAAATCAATTTTAAGTAATTTTGATGGTATCGGTGTATCAAAAAAAAAAAAAAATTTCGAAGCAATATAACAAGCCCAAATTTTAGTTAATAAACTTTTTACGTATTATTTTTATTTTAGAAAATGTTTTCTCTGGACCAACTTTTTCTTTAAATTATTGTATTTTCGAAATTGCTTTCTCTGGATATGGTTTACAAACTGGCATTTGATCAGCCCCTAAAATTACTTCTGAGTCAATTTAATGGTATAGGTGTATCAGAAAGATATCTTGAGGCAGTTCAACTTACCCAAATTTTAATTAATAAAATCATTGAGGACTTTTTTTTATTTTAGAAAATAATTTCCCTGGACATCTCAAAATTTCGTTTGATCAATTAATAATTAATGTAGGACAACCTCCAATGGAAAACATAACATCTGAAATAAAATTTAAAGAATTAGTGTCTTCACTCCTAACCGCATAATTTAAAGTTGAACGAGGCCTCAAACAAATACATTAAAATAATATTTCGAGTAGCTTTGAATTGCACTCAAACATTCTTATTTTCTGATATGATACCAATAATGCATGAATTTACTTTTCAGACCTGATGTAATAGATAATTATATAATAATATATAAAAAAATTGGTACAAAAATTCCGACCTAAAATTTCGCTTCTACATTTCTTTTTGATGCACTACTATCCTGAGCGATTTTTTAATTTATTTCAGTAGTTGATCAAACTAAATTTTGAGATGAGGCCCAGAGAAAACATTTTCTAAAATAAAAAAATTCCTTAAACTTTACTAATTGAAATTTGGGCTTGTTAAAGTGCTTCGACATTTTTTTGGATACACCGATACTATCAAAATTACTTAAAATTGATTTCAGCGGCTGATCTAATGCCAGTTTGGAAATCATATCCAGATGTAGCAATTTCGAGAATGGAATAATTTAAAAACAAAATTGGAATGAAAATTACTCCCTAAAATTTTACTTCTAGATTTATTACTGATACAATCCTATCACCAACGAGTCTTTAATTTATTTTAGTGGTTGATCAAACCAAATTTTGGGATGACGTCCAGAGAAAACATTTTCTAAAATAAGAAAATTGCTAAAAACTTTATTAATTAATATTTAGGCTAGTCAATTTGCTTAGAAATTTTATTTTATACACCAATACCCTCAAAATTACTTAAAATTGATTTTACGTGCTGATCAAATAACAAATTTGAAAATCAGATCCAGATATAGCAATTTCGAAAATGGTATAATAAAAAAAAAATTGGAATGTAATATCGGCCTAAAATTTCTCTTCTAGATTTATTACTGATACAATCCTATCACCAACAAGTGTTCAATTAATTTTATTGGTTGATCAAACCAAATTTTGAGATGAGGTCCGGAGAAAACTTTTTCGAAAATAAAAAAGGCCCTAAAAACTTTATTAATTATAATCCGGGCTAGTCAAATTGCTTCGAGATTTTTTTTGATACACCGATACCTTCAAAATTACTTAACATTGATTTAGGGGCTGATCAAATGCCAGTTTGCAAACCATATCCAGATATAGTAAGTTCGAATATAGAATAATTAAAAAAAATTGGAATGTAAATATCGGCCTAAAATTTCGCTTCTAGATTTATTACTGGTACAATCCTATCACCAACAAGTATTTAGTTTATTTTATTGGCTGATCAAACCAAATTTTGAGGTTGTTACGGCATGCCTGCGCTATATGCCGTGAATTTTTGTTAGGTGCGTTATATTGCTAGAACACACTATTTTCTTAATCTTCCGAGCGGCAGCAAGATTAAGTATTAGGATCTTGCTCGGTCTAAAGAGCTAAACCTCACCTTGCTTGATTAATTTTATTTGGATACTTGAGAGGAAAAAAAGATGAATACAGGAAGAAAGAAAATAATAATATTAATGTAATTTATTAAACATTACCATACTAGTTGACAGAAGATCGTCGAAGAAAAATTATCAATCAAATTGCAAAAAAAAAAAATTGGAAGTATGAAGTTGTACAAAAACTTGGCACTATCACTACCGATATTTATCGGGCAAAAATTAATTAACGAATTTTAGTTTTAAAACAAAATTTTGATTTGATAATCACGAACCGATATGTCCGGGCAATAATTAGCGGGATAATACGGTTAGTTCGGAACGCAGTCTTTTCAGCCTGTAGCGAATCGTAAAAGGTTGAACCGAAGATTACTGCTGGGCGGAAAATCAGTTTGTTTTACCCGATCGTTGGAGAACTTAACTCTATACAGAAGGCAAAATTGAACTGAAGATTCGTAGCAAAAGACAAGACCCGGGTCGTATGAGTAATTCTCCCACTCCTGGAAAATTGGCAAGGGCTGGTCAGGAAGGGGCAGTTGACGGTGGTTACTTTGGAGGAAAGGAAGGAGAGAGGCCCAAATCTACAAAAATTTTAAGCTAAATGTCCAAAATTTTCCATGTCGTCACACAGTGGACGATGTGAAGGTAGGCGGAGAGACGCTTGGGTCTCGACCTTACCTGGAGGATAGCAATTCTATCATAATCCTCTAACTTGTAACTGAGGATTAACAGTCCTGAATGCAGTAAACTTTATTGCATGATTGTTTGAACGAACTTGATGACAAAGAGACGAATTTATCCCGGGTTTTAGGATCAGTCCCTCACCAAGATATTTCGTCCGGATTTTAGAGATGAGTGTGGCAAAAAAAATGGTCAATGCTATTTTCGATTATTGGAAAAAGTTGAGGAAATAAAAAAAAAGGAAAGTTTGTGCCATCTTCGAAGCGTAGAAGGAAAACCTAAGCAAATCCAGATTGAAGTTTCAGCCTTGAATCTACTATTAGTTTTGAGAAATGAAATATAAAATCTGGTAGGTTTCCACATAAAATAAAATGACGAATCATACTAACATTAGGATGAAAACACATTTCAGGATATATATATATAGGATGAGAATAACACAATAACTTTCATACATACATGCATTCTACATACAATTTCATGCATGACGGAACAATAGACATTAATTGATTATTATAAAAATAAGAATATCCTCCTGCTTCCTCGTCCTAAGACATGTAAAGAAGGACATGTGACCTCGAGACATCCCGGGACGTAACACCTCCCTCTTTACGAAATGTCGTTCCAAAGGGCGATACTTTCGGCATCGAGAGAAGGTATGAAGCTAGCAATCGAGATGTACAAAAGTCCTGGAACGATGGTGAGAGTTTACATGTGGTTTAAATTTTATCAAGATATGCATCACGGTATACCCTTCTTGAATGAAAGTTTGTAATCTAGCTATTGCACAAATATATTAATTATTAGATTTGCAGTTATACATAGTAAAATTCTTATTTATGAGTGAAAAATTACATTGTTCACTTGAATTTTAGTACAAGAAAAGCGAGTAGTTACATGTTAATAAACCAGTAATAGTTCTATTAGGCATTCTTTAATTTGGCATATTAATAAGCGTAATTAGAACATGATTAACACACAAATTGCACAGCAATGGATTAAAAATTCACTGTGAGGAAGCTTGTGAGAGAGAAGCATAGCACACACTCAAAAGCATACAATTATTGAGTAAAATACCTAATTCCTAAATGAGTGGATGTAGGATGATTAAAATTTAATCAACTTCAGAGGTATTCACGTGAATATTCTTTCTCGCTGATTTGTTTGTTTGTTCCTGTTGCCCGGCTTGACTTTCTTTTTCGCGCGCGTTAGCCGAAGCATAAACGATTTCGCGGTCTAAACGATTTAGATTTATTCGAAAGAATAGGATACATAACTGAAAAACAAATTATTGAAACATGTGTACTTGAAATTATAAGGAAACTGTGTAACGGAATATTTTAATTAGCTTTACTTATGTATTTTAATTAATTAATTTGTCCTTATATTTTGCTGTCATATATTTATTTATTTTAACAAAGTGGATATTAAAAGAATGCACCAATCGATTTTCAGATTTTGAAAAAACCGAAGTTATGTCGCAAGTTTTCTATTGTGTGAATACTAATGAATGGAATGAAATAGACAAATTGAAGAGTAAAATTTTTGGAACCAAAATTCTTATTTTACCTCCCTCTTAAGAGTGAAGTGAGGATTCACCTCCCTCTTCAGAGGTTAATCTAGATTATGTTCTCCTAAAATCTGGAATGTGACATCTGTGAACAGAAAACTTGTAAAGATTGTTATTAGTGTTCTAAGAATCGGATTCATCGGATTAGTCGAAATAAAAATGTTTTATTTTGTCGATGTGCTTCAGAAATCTCTTGCCAGAGTTAGGGTACTTTAATACGACGTTCTTTTTGTCGTGAATCTCGACAACTTCGAGTGGTCCGTCATAATAGCGTTCGAACTTATTCTTCCGGGGTTCTCTGAGGTATAGGATCAGATCACCTGACTCAAACTGTTTTTCGTTCAAGTTACGGTCATAATAATGCTTCGAACGAATCTTTGCATCGACAAGGTTTTTAGCTGCAATCGCGCGGACTTAGTCAAGATGTGTGATTAAATCGCTTAAGTAGGTGCCATAAGTCTCGAGAACTTCCTCAGATGGAAAAGCTGATGGTAGCCGGGCTTCCCTACCAAACACAAAGTGGTGTGGGGAAAATTTGGTACCCTCGTGCACCGTAGTATCATATGAGAGCATCACGAATGGGAGAAAAGTATCCCAATTTTCTTAATCTCCCAGATAATGCTTTAGGTAGTCCGACAAAACATGATGACTTCGCTCGAGACTGCCATTCGTCTGTGGACGATATCCAGATGTCGTTAACTGCTTTTACTTTTAAACAGTTTCGTGAGCTTCCCGAGTAATTTATTTAGAAAACTAGTCCCTCGGTCAGACAAGATAGCTCTTGGACATCCAAATACCGCAATGAACTCTCGGGCAAAGGCATCAGCTATAGTTGTAACACGGATATCTGGCACCGCGACAGCGAGACAGTATTTAGTGAGGTTACATTGCATCGTTAAGATGTGTCGATTTCCATTTGGCGTGACAGGCTGAGGACCTACGGTATCCAAACATACCTTGTCGAAGACATCGGCTGGTGTGTCGGTGAGCACCATAGGCTGCTTCATTTTAATTCAAACTAACTTGTTCAACTGACAACTGTGACAAGATTTGAGGATTTCCTGTATTTCCCTAACCATGCCTGGCCAATAAAAACGTTCACGAACTCGACGATACGTTTTCCTACAACCTTTGTGGCCTCCTGCTAGACTGCGATGGTATTCCTTCACAATTTTTTCCTTTTCTCAGGCGGCGGTGTTTCCACCTTTTCGAGGCAAAGGGTCACTCTAAGGTCAGCTTCGGAAAATACCCTTTGAAGCATATTTCGAAGTGTATTTTCCGGAAGTTTATCGAGAGCAATACAGAATAAATCGCAATATAGAGATCATCCTCAGTAAGTTGGTCGAAAAATCGATCACGACAAACCAAACTGAAAATTTTTAAATCTCCATATTAAGACACGATAACTGAGCCTTTGTGAGGCTTTTGTTCTTTAAGGCTTATTTCGTTAATATATCCTAAGTCTATCAGAAATTTTCCTATCGCGGTTGATAGGTTACAGTCAGCTGAGATAAAGTGTGCATAATTATCTCTAGCCATTGCAAGAGAATCGTTTGTGATAGAAATTCGCATTCCTATAATTTAGCGTGGTAATTGAACCATAGGATAGTCGCGTGGTGGAAGTAATAAAGGTTCAGGTGGGATAGTTTCGTACAGTCCGAGCGTCACAGACTGTTTCTCCTTGCGTTTATGTGCTGGCGAATGAGGTAAAAACGTGAATTCACCATTTTTATCTTTTAAAGCGCTTTTAACGATGAAGGGTTATCTTCTGGTGGAAAAATCAAAATAGCAGCCTCTTCAGAAAGAGGCACAAATGTTCGGAGAGTGACGTTCTTATTTTCAAGAGATGTTTCCACCACTGTATTTTCCGCGGAATATCAAGATTGTTGCGGTGCGGCTGCTGAATCATTTTCGGCGACGATTTCAGCTGGGTCAACGTCAACGACCATCTCTATCGGAGAAGATTGAGAAAATGGTTCATCTCTAAATAAACTCTCGATAGAGATGGGCTTTCTACGGAACGAAATCGGGGGAATGTAATCCTCGTCATTTTCATAACGCAGCATTCGTGTGCGCAGAGGTTGTGACTTTCTTGGAGTTGGTCCTGAGTTTGATTCCAATTCAGAATCAAACAATGAACACGCTAGGCTACATTGCCGTCGAAACGACGGTTCTTTTTAGTCGGGTCTCGTTCTTTCTTGATTTCTCAACCGAACGCGCGCGGCAATTCCTGATTTCTCTGAGTCAGGGCCTGAATTTTCACACTCTGTTGTTTCTGTGACTTCGCTGGGATTCTTTCTAGGTCGACCGCGTTTTCTTTCTTCGGTTACGGGATTAGAGGTAAAATCCGAATCTCGTGTACCGCGCACGCATCGTCCTTCTCCGGCGGGTTCCGAGAAAGTGCATCTGCATTTTTATTTGTTTTTCCGGACTTATAGACTATTTCGTACCGAAAATCACGTGTTTTAATCTCCAGCGCATCAGTCTCGAGGATGGATCCTTCACTGAGTGA
>NC_046664.1:109338663-109357655 GCF_010883055.1 Belonocnema kinseyi | reverse complement strand
ATTTCCTATCTTTCCCTGGCTCAAGACTGCACCGATTGCATAATCTGAAGCATCTGTCGTCAAAAGGAAGGGTTGCTCGAAATCAGGATACTGAAGGATAGGAGCATGTGTTAAGGTATCCTTCATATCGTCAAAACTTTGCTGCTGCTCTTCGCTCCAATGAAACTTCCGACCCTTCTTTAACAGATCCGCCAATGTTTTAGTCCGTTTCGCGAATTCAGAATAAATTTCCTATAATATCCGACCAATCCGAGGAATTGTCTTATATTCTTCTGATTTTTCGGCACAAGAAATTTCTGCACAGCTTTGATTTTGTCGGGATCGGGACTAACACAATTTTTGGAAATGATATGACCCAAATATTTAACTTTGGTGGAAAGAAAGGCGCATTTGTCTGGCTGAAGACGAAGGCCAGCCGCTGATAGTCGCGTAAAAAGGCGTCGCGCTCTGCCCGTGAGATCGTGGCTGTTTGAAGCAAAAATGACGATATCGTCAAGGTAGACGAATAACTCCATCCCCTGGAGTCCCGTCAATACACGGTCCATCAGGCGTTGGAACGTAGCCGGAGCTCCCTTGAGGCCAAAAGGCATTCTCAAGTACTCATAGTGGCCATGATCTGTAGAAAACGCGGTCTTTGGCCCGTCAGCAGGGTTCATTGGTATCTGATGAAACCCACTAGCGAGATCAAAAACCGCGAAATACTTTGCTTTGCCTAAATTGTCGAGTATTTCCGTGATTTTGGGGAGGGGGTACGCATCTCCCACGGTTTTGCCATTCAAAGCTCGAAAATCGATTACCAATCGCCACTTTCGGTTTCATTCAGCATCACGCTTTTTAGGAACAATCCAAAGAGGCGAATTGTAAGGCGAGTTTGATTCTTTAATCACACCGAGCTCAAGCAATCTCCCTATTTGCTTTCTTATTTCCTCTTTATGGACAGGCGGATAGCGATACTGTTTCGTCACCAGCGGTACATCGTCCATGGTGGGAACAGTATGCTGTTCTAGGTTGGTACCTGGGAACTCATAGCCTGGGAGGAAAAACAAATAAGAAAACTCCTCAATGAGTTTGATCACGCTTTCTCGTTCCTCGGGCGGCAGATCCTTGACGCCCACGAGCTCGAAAATACGACGCACGCGTTGTCTCCTTGAGAGTCGCGGACCTGAACGTTTTTTCATGATTTTTTCGAGCTCCTCATCGGAGTCTGATAGAGATTCTGTATCATAAACATCATATGGTATGATTGTTTGAGGAGCTATCAGTGTATCGACATCTTCATAGCCGACGTTAATAGCCATAACACAGCATTGACCATTTTCATTGGACACCGCTGAGTTACCGATAATAACACCTTCTCCGGCATCCATAAGTGGCAGATAACCCTCCTTACAATCCTTGTTTATGACCTCGATGGGAGTGACATGTCGAGTTCGCGCTCTAAGGGTCAAAACAGGTGCTTTTAGCGGGAACTCGTAAGGTTCATCGTCATACCGATCCGCAAAATGTTGCGGGTTAATGAAGGGTATAGGAGTGATTGATCGGCTCCTCGTAACAATTGTCTTGTGATAGTATGAAATTGTTACTTATACCTGATAAAAGTATTCTCCGCCGAGAATACCATCATTAGGAACTCTGAAGCTATTTGGCATCACGTAGAATTTTACGGGTGTATCAAATACCTTTAGGATGGCGGATCTATAAGAAGGTATTGATCCTTCCGTGATTTTCGTAATGGTTATTCGCTCGTTGATATTCACAAGAGTGTCTGGTTGCAATTGATCTTGTTTTATGAAGTTCACTGCGCAACCTGTATCAACGAGGAAAATGCCTTTACTATCCTTCAATTATCCAACGTTAACCTTGACAACTGGGCAGCGGTAATAACATTGCTGACACCTGTCTGCATAGCGACCACTGCAACCCTGGCAGCCCTCGTCTGTGCGCTCGCCGTCGGGTTCGCATTGCGAGCACCTTGGGAGTTTAAATGCCCAGAAGCGCCCTGACGGACGCTGGATGATAAGGGTGGTCGCGATTCAAGATGTGTACGGGGTTATTTTCGCGATAATAGGGGTCGTATTGTTGAAAATCGCGATGATTTGATTTCGTATATGATTTATGTGGAGATGGTGAGGGGGATCGGTGATAATTTTCGCGCGTTCTAGGGTTATGGTAGCGTTTGTACGAGTCCGGATAGTACGAGCTCGATTTTTGTGAATAACGGCTATCATGATCGTGATCGGCATAAAATGCTTGTTCTTGAGAATCGCGATAATCCTTTTCTATATATTCTCTAGAATATTCGCAGCCTGGTGACTTCTCGCGTCGTGAGTATCTAACCGCGGTTTCGCGCGTTTCCAAGCGTTGCCGTGATCGACGCTCTTCTTTGCGAGCTTCGACGATCGCATCTTCCAGCGCAGCAGGTTTTTTTTTCAGTTACGCGAATTTCAATTTCTGAGGGTAAACCGTCTAGGAAGCTACCCTTCGGGTCAATAGCTTCAAATAGAGCATCCGAATGCGCTTCCCGATCAGTGCCGGCGAGGCAAGACTTTACTCCAAGTACCAGATTCTGTACGCGTGCGGCGTACTGAGATACGGTCTCTTCAGGAAGCGTCGCGACTCTTGCTAATTGCTGATAGTAATATTTGAAATCGCGACCGCTTGAAAAGTTTTTCTTTAAATGTTTTAACAGATCCTTTATATCATTGAAATTGTACCCGTCGACTGATTCCTTAGCGGCTCCCTTTAATTTCGCGATGACTCCGCGCACGAAGAGCTTTTTATCACATTCTTTTAAAAGGAGATTTTCCGCGTTTTCAACGTCAAACGCGAAAGTTCGCAACGCCGGTCTGTAGCCATCGAATTTAGGAATACTAGATAACGCGCTTTGATGGTACATAAACAGAGTACCTGCGTCGGGGGTTGTAATTTTGAAACGATTTTTTTTTGTGGTAAAAAAAAAACTTGTGAATCAGGTAAAATTTGTTGTGAAATTAAAATAAAGAATAAACATTCAAAAAACTAATACCTCCCTCTTAGCTTAGAGGTAATTGAAAACAACCTTTTAGAAAACTACAACCAAAACTAAGTCGAACAAAACGTGTAATGAGAGGTTGAGAACAGTTTCGCGGGATCAAACGACTAAGTTCTATTTTAAAAGTAGATAAAACTTTATAAATACATTTTGAGTAAAAGAAAAAACGTATCAACATGCAGCTAAAACTGAATTGATGATCAGACTGTAAAATAGTTAGAAATGCATTTTTAGAGGAGTAAAATTCTTAGATTGGGATGCAGGTCAGAATTAAAAAATTTTCTAAGAGCAAAAGTCGATTAAAATTCAAAAATCCATTGTGACCGGAAAAATATCAGTTTTTAATTACGGTTTTCGAGAAAATTAAATAGATTTTATTAACTTGAATAATATTATGGAATATTAAATTTCAGTACGCCTCGACAATAACCGAACTTCAAAGTTGCTAAGAATTGCAATACAACAAATCACACACAAAAACAATGTCTAAATTTCGCAAAAAAATAATTTAGAAAAATGCGGTTCTGACGCAGAGTATACGTAGTTCACACGCAATCGATTTTAAACGCGAAAGCAAAAAAAACGCCAGTGTTCACTCGCGGTATATCACGGATAGCATGGGGGCAAAAATGATCGAAACAGACAAAAATAAATGATACATAAAATCCACAGGTAAAAAGATACACAGACATAAATACAAACAATGATATAAAAATTGCACAGACATAAAATGAAATATAGAATACACAAAAATTATCAGAAATGTATAGTAGAAGAGAAAAATTACTTTGCTAGAAGTTGGCACAGAATTGGAATTCCATAAGAAGAGAATTTATCTCAGGAAAAAGATTTGATAGGAATGAATTGGAATGGAAATTCCTCCCTAAAATTTTACTTCTAGATTTACTACTGATACAATCCTATCACCAACGAGTCTTTAATTTATTTTAGTGGTTGATCAAACAAAATTTTGGGATGACGTACAGAGAAAACATTTTCTAAAATAATAAAATTGCTAAAAACATTATTAATTAAAATTCGGGCTAGTCAAATTGCTTAGAAATTTTTTTTTATACACCAATACCCTCAAAATTACTTAAAGTTAATTTTAGGTGCTGATCAAATGCCAATTTGAAAATCAGATCCAGATATAGCAATTTCGAAAAATGTATAATAAAAAAAAATTGGAATGTAAATATCGGCCTAAAATTTCTCTTCTAGATTTATTACTGATACAATCCTATCACCAACAAGTGTTCAATTAATTTTATTGGTTGATCAAACCAAATTTTGAAATGAGGTCCGGAGAAAACTTTTTCGAAAATAAAAAAGGCCCTAAAAACTTTATTAATTATAATCCGGGCTAGTCAAATTGCTTCGAGATTTTTTTTTGTTACACCGATTCCATCAAAATTACTTAAAATTAATTTTAGGTGCTGATCAAATGCCAATTTGGAAATCAGATCCAGATATAGTAAGTTCGAAAATAGAATAATTAAAAAAAATTGGAATGTAAATATCGGCCTAAAATTTCGCTTCTAGATTTATTACTTGTACAATCCTATCACCAACAAGTATTTAGTTCATTTTATTGGTTGATCAAACCAAATTTTGAGATTGTTACGGCATAGCCTGCGTTATATGCCGTGAATTTTCGTTACGTGTGTTACATTGCTAGAACACACTTTTTTCTCAATCTTTCGAGCGGCTGAAAGATTGAGTAGTAGGATCTTGCTCGGTCTAAATAGCTAAACCTCACCTTGCTTTATTAATTTTATTTGGATACTTAAGAGGAAAAAAAGATCAATACAGGAAGAAAGAAAATAATAATATTAATATAATTTATTAAACATTACCATACTAGTTGACAGAAGATCGTTGAAGAAAAATTATCAATCAAATTGTACAAAAAAATTGGAAGTATGAAGATGTACAAAAACTTGGCAATATCACTACCGATATTTATCGGGCAAAAATTAATTAACGAATTTTAGTTTTAAAAAGAAAATTTTGATTTGATAATCACGAACTGATATGTCCGGGCAATAATTAGCGGGATTATACGGTTATTTCGGAACGCAGTCTTTTCAGCCTGTAGCGAATCGAAAAAGGTTGAACCGAAGATTACTGCTGAACGGAAAATCGGTTTGTTTTACCCGATCGTTCTAGAACTTAACTCCATACAGAAGACAAAATTGAACTGAAGATTCGCAGCAAAAGACAAGACCAGGGTTGCATGAGTAATTCCCCCACTCCTAGAAGATTGGCAAGGGCTGGTCAGAAAGGGGCAGTTGAGGGTGGTTACTTTGGAGGAAAGGAAGGAGAGAGGCCCAAATCTACAAAATTTTAAGCTAAATGACCAAAATTTTCCATGTCGTCACACAGCGGACGATGTGAAGGTAGGCGGAGAAACGCTTGGGTCTCGACCTTAACTGGAGGATAACAATTCTATCATAATCCTCTAACTTGTAACTGAGGATTAACAGTCCCGAATGCAGAAAACTTTATTGCATGGTTGTTTGAACGAACTTGATGACAAAGAGACGAATTTGTCCAGGGTTCTAGGATCACTCCCTTACTAAGATATTTCGTCCAGATTTTAGAGATGAGTATGGCAAAAAAAATGGTCAATGCTATTTTCGATTTTCGGAAAAGGTTGAGGAAATAAAAAAAAAAAGGAAAGTTTGTGCCATCTTCGAAGGGTAGAGGGAAAACCCAAGCAAATCTAGATTGAAGTTTCAGCCTTGAATCTACTATTAGTTTTGAGAAATAAAATATAAAATCTAGTAGGTTTCCACATAAAATAAAATGACGAATCGTACTAACATTAGGATTAAAAAACATTTCAGGATATATATAGGGTGAGCATAACACAATAACTTTCATACATACATGCATGCATACATACAATTTCATTCAAGACGGAACAATAGACATTAATCGATTATTATAAAAATCAGAATATCCTCCTGTATCCCTCGTCCTAAGACATGTAAAGAAGGACATGTGACCTCGAGACATCCCGGACGTAACAAGATGATTTCTAGAGAAAACATTTTCTAAAATTTAAAAAAATCCCTAAAAATGGTATCAATTAAAATTCGGGCAAGTTAAATTGCTTCAAGATATCTTGTTGATACGCCTATACCATTCAAATGACTCAGATAATTAATTTTAGGTGATCAATCCCCAGTCTTGGGATAAGGTCCAGATATAACGATTTTTCAACAATGTTGATTAAAATGCACCAATGCTATCTGCATTTCCTGATGTGTATTTCTCCTAGGATCAATCTGTGTAAAAAACAATGGTAATCAAATTACAAATTCAGAAATAATGTGTAACTTATTAAAATGATCAATAAGTAATGATTGTTAAATTGTTAATAAGTAATTATTATTTAAATTATTACTGCCGATACTGTCAGCGATAAACATACAGAACCACGAAACATTTCTTTGGTAAAGAATAATCAATCGAAAGTATAATAAACATGCCGGGCCGATCTGTCATTATTTCGAGGTTATGTTCAGATTCATCTGTTTGCCCTAATCGCTGTAAGTAAATGTAGGTATGTCAATTTAAAGTTTACTTGTGTAATATGTCATTCATTTGATTTAAAACATATCCTGTCTATTCATAACATACCTGTTTTTATGCCGTAAATAAGCGGTAAACACAATTCACTCTTTGCCCACTGGAAGCGCAAAATATTATTACTATTTTATAGTATTTGTCAGTCAGCAGACATTCCATAATGTTATTGGCACAGAAAAAAATTGACGTTTACTTCTCAGTTCACATGTCTCATTTCATTATTAATTAAACACTTTTATTATTTCTAATTACTATATAACATAACCTATATTGCTTTGACACTTGTATCCATTTGAAGTTTCGAACGCAACCATGGAAACTATGATAAACTTGATCCGCAGATGCACGACTTGACCGAATGGCCGATCCGAATGCAACTTTAAAGGCGCGAAATATGAAAATATCCATGTATAATGGCTTCTCCCCTGCTATTGTGCAATTCATTGCATTGTATTTTTCATAGAAAACATTGAAATGTGGTTTTTTCATATTTATAAAATTATAATTGAAGGTCACTCGGAGTAATTTTCTGTGAAAAATATTGATTTACAAAGAATTTTTGTCAAACGATCGAATGGATTTCTTCGCCCGAGATACAATCGTGAATTGTACTATAATAAAAACAACTGGAAAAATGTAGATGAAAGCAAAATTTGGTAAAGAAAACAAACCTTTGTCGACCTATAAATACTAATTTTATTTCCCGAAAGATTTTTTTTAAATCTCTTCGAAACGCTTTTATTGCAACAATTTAATTCAAGACAAATATTTGTTGTAAAAATAAAAATAGTACAATTTTTACATACAATTCTTAAAATAAAAAATCTGCGTGTCAAAGCACAATCCAATCCGACTATTTTTCCGAAGGTTATCCGATGTACAGACAACCACAACAACAATATCAACGACGACGTAGACGCCAGAGGCAGACAGATACAGACGTAAAAACTAGTTTTTCTGACTCAAGGAGCCTCAAAACGTCGAAATTGCATGAAATTCGCGAAAGTCATTTTTCGCATAAAACTCTTCTCATTATGGATGAGAATGTGATAAAATAATCATGAGGCCTTGAAAAAGTAGCGTTTTTCGCCTCTTGACTTTTTTTCCATATCAAGCTTTTTTTGATTCAAATGTCCATTTTCGTTTTGTTTATTGGATTTGGAAAATCCCTTAACTTTGGCAAGTTTGATTTTATCAAAACAGTTTTCAGGATAAATTGCTCATATTTTTTGTATCATAAATGGCTGTAAGTAGAATTTTCAAATTTTGAAAAAAGTGGTCTTAAAAATTCTGAAAAAACTTTCAACTTTTTGCATTTTTATCAAAAATGGCTGTTTAACGAACTCGATCTTTCTTTTTGGCCCTCCAAACAGTGTATCAAAGCCTAATCCAGTCGGACCAGTCTTTCGGAAGTTATCCGGCATACAGACAAATTTGATAAAATCCGAAAAAGAAATTTTTCATAAAAAACTAATACCTTCTCATTTTTTATGAAAATGTAAAAATTATCAACAATATTTGTAGAAAATCTTTCAAAGAATAAAATGATTGTCCTGTAATTTATAACCGAAAAATTACATTTTCAAAAAAATGAAAGTTGTTCTGAATATTGAGCTAGACTCGCGACCAGGACAAATCGGGAAACGAAAGTAAATTTGAAAATTGAACTGAAGTTCGAGTATTAAAAAATTAACAGTGATTGATTTTACAAGGTGATTCTAGATCTATTCAAAATGATATAATTTACATATTTTAACGTTAAAACCTGAACTAATTTAATTCGAAAACCTTAGTATGGACACAAGTGTAAACGTTCGAATTAATGGCTTCTTAATTGAACGCCTTTATTCAATTTCAAAATCTTTTTGAAGTATTATTTCAGTATTTTATATTCCATTTTTAATCTATTTGGTTTGGAAATTAAAAAAAAAACAATTTTCAATAGTAAAAAATTTGAAAATGAATTGTCACAATTTCAGAGTGATAAATTTAAACATGGAATGTTACGATTATAACTGTTTGATTTTTTTTATTTGTATTTCGAAGGTAAAAGTATTTCATTTTGATTCTTGAAGAACAGTTAAATAAACATTAAGTTAGAAAAAAAATGAAATAAGCTGGAGGTTTCTGAATGTTTCAAAGAAAAGAACAAAATATGGAGCTTCTCAAGAATTTTGAAATATTAGGAAACAATAAAAATTTCTGGGTAGGTTTAAAATGATTTTTTATTTCGAAAAAGTACATTACTCAAAGAGAATGTTTAAAAATTTTTCACAACATTTCAAAAGATTTACAATATTAGAAAAAATCTGGAAGCTTTAAAAACAATTTTGTGTGCAAGATCTTACAAAATGCTATGAAAAATGAGAATCAGTCTAAAAGACATTTAAAATTTCCGAAAAATTAAAAAAATAGCTTAAAAAGATTTGAAATAATTTAAAAGAGAAATGATACTTTTGATAATTTTGAAATGTTTTAAAATGTTGACTTTTTATTTTGAAAATTACATAATTTTAAGAGGAGGTATAAAAATATGGGGCCACTGAAAAAAATTCCGAAAGGGATAAATGAAAAATCTCAAAAAATGATATCTCCGGCACCTTAATAATAATTTTATAAAAATTGTATTAAAAAATACATTAAAAAACACGTGCGCTTTGAAAGAAAAGAATGCTCTGTCTAAATTTTCTTCGTACCTACATGATAACATTTTTGAAACAAACTTTGCGGGATTCAATTCAACAACGATTTATATCAAAATTTATTTTTATTATTTTTTTTTTATTAATAAGAATTTAGATTTTTTATAACTTTTTTATATTTTTTTCAAATACTATGCTTATTTTCAAACAAATTTTTTCATCTAGAAATATATATATTCGATTATTGTATTTTCAATAAATAAATAATATTTAATAAACAATTTTTTGAATTGTTTGAATTCAGGAATTTTCTAGTTCGGATATTTTACAATTCAGCCATTTTCTTTGGAGATTTTTTTAATTCGGTAATATCTTATTGTCCAGAATTTCATTTATTTTATTTTTCGTGAATTTTCCAATTCGACTTTTATATTTTGGGACTTTTATAATTTCGGTAATTTTATTATTTGGTTATTTTTCAATTTACAAATTTTACAGTGTCGGGAATTTTATTTTTCGGGATTTTTCAGTCGCTTTTTCCGAAAAATAAAATTCCCATATCACTGTAAAAATTCGAAAATTATAACATTGTCGAAATATAAAAGTCCCGAATTGGAAAATTCTCGACAATTTACAATTTTACCGTATTCGAAAGTTGCCGACAGAAAATTTCCGAATTATACAATATCCGGGCTAGACAACTCCCTAGTTTGAGCAATTAAAAAATAGTCTGTTAAAAAAAATTTTGTTTGATAGCAGAATAAAATATTTTTACCAAAGAAGAAACTTTTTTAATCTTTAAAGTTTCTAAAAATTATTGTTTGAATTTAAAATAACAATATTGAAGCTCACGTGTTTTGAATTTCTGTTTGTATCACATTTTTATACAATTATTGTTATTTTAAATTAAAACAATAATTTAAAAAAATTACACAATTATCAAATTTCTATAATAAAAATATTTTGTTAATGTATTTTTAATAAATAAGCAATATTGATCACAAAACTGTTTTCTCAATTTCTGTAATTCGGGAATTTTCTAGTTTGCACATTTTATCATTAGACAGCATTCAGTCCGGAGTTTTATTATTCGGGAATTTTCAAATTCGATAATATTGTAAACTGTCCAGAAGAGAAAGATTTACAAAATTGTAAAAAAATCTGGAAGATTTTGAGGCATTTTTTTTTGCAGAATTTTACATAAATTTTACGACAAAATGGGAATCATTATAAATATATTTAAAACTCCTGAAAAACTTAAATAATTTGAATTATATATGTGTTTGTGTATATGTGTGTGTTTATATATTTCATATATTTCGAATAAGCTGTATCAATTATAATAATTTAAAGTTTATTTTAAAATATATTTTATGGAACATGATATTTTTTATGAATGTGCCAGTGAAATTCTGTTCGTCTAATTTTGTTTGCCAATGCGAAACGTAATCTGGCTTGGAACTGCCGTCTTAACATCTTAAAACCGAAAGAACAATTTTTCTATCACTTGGAATTATAATCATATTTTTATAAAAACGTTAGAATATATAATAATTAAGAAATTTGAAAATACATACGAGAACTTGATTAGACGAATAGTCTAAAAAAAATCCGTAGAAATTGCAGATCACAAAAATAAAAATAAAAACTAAATAATATTAAAGAACTATCATGTTTTGCAAAGTTATAAATGTAAAAATGTTTTAATTGGCAATTTACTTTCAATCCAAATGGATCTTGTCCGAGCGAAGTAACCATTAGTGGGCCTCGAGGGGCCTACTGAAAGTTGCTTGCAACCCTCTAAGTGGCTGTTGGCAAAATATATCGATGGGACTTCGTGGGTGCTATCTACGGGTGACGGTGTGTAGAGGGGAAGTAACTTTTTCGCCGGAGGCGCCGTCTATATTTATTGCGGGCAAGTAAGCCCGCACCGCATCTACGTTTATAATAACATTGAGTATAGTAACCTAACCTAACTGGGGCGTCTTGTATTACTGCGCTTGCGAGGGATAACGTAGCTGGCGCAGAATTCAAAATGGGCATTAAAAACAATTTTAGTAGTTAAAATGAATAACTATTATAAGAAGGACAAGAATGTATATAAATTATATTTATTAAAATTTGCTTAAGAGATATAAGTTACTTTGCGGAATTCAATTAAAATAAACTGTTAATTGGAAAATACGCGTGTTATACATTTTTCTCTCAACTGAAACTTAGCAAATTTTTGAAAAAATATTGATTGTTATATGCATAATAGTAATAGCTTCAAATATTTTATAATTTTTGAAGTAAACATGCCTTTCATGAAATTTTATTCACACACAGATATAAAACTCTTCATCACCTTCAAAAATTTTTTGACTTTCAGTAACAATATGTTATTAACGGGATAGGGAGGCTATAGGTTGTCTTCACTCTCAAACAGAGACACGAATATGTGTCAAAAATTAAAATTTAATGGAAAGAATAAAATATTTTCAATTGAAACGTGTATAACAATAGACGGGTAAAATTAATTTGTAAATTACTCTTAGTACTGGACAACCTTTACACCCGTGTATTGTTATCCACTAAGTTTATATATTCTGCGGAACAATTTATAATTAAAATTGTAGTTAAACTTCAATATTACAAATAATATTGGAGTATAAATAAAATACTAATCAGAAATTGTTCCTCTCTCAATTTATTTTAAGTCTATAATTGATTCACTACAGTTAGGGTATAACTTATTAACTTCAGTTACGGGTTTTTTACTTTTAAAATTCGTAAACTTCTGAAAATAACTGATTCATCACTTAAAATTAAATGTACTTAATGAATTAGTAAAATTTCTACTAATTCAAATTTAGAGAGATGAGAATCTAAAATTGATTTATTTTTCAAGAACAGTTTTTTATAGTTCTGTTTTTGGTTTTGGTTTTTCATGGTTAAAGCCAAAACTACGCATCCTATCAAAAAGTGATTGATAACAAATTTGTAGATCTTTTTCAAATGCACAATTTTTGTCTACTGATCTTTCTCATCTTTCTCTTAACTTTTTTCATATCGTGCGTTATTTGGCTTTAAATGTTTATTTTTGTTTGTTTTTTGGAATTTTGTAAATGCCATAACTCTGGTAATTTTTGGTTTGATGAAAAAAGTCATCAGGATAAATTGTTCGAATTTTTGAATACTATGAATGAACTTACAGAGAATTTTTGTGTTTTGAAAAAAGTAGCATAGAAAATATTCAAAATGTGCTCACTTTTTGAATTTTTATCCAAAATGGCTGCATAACAAACTTGACCTTTAGTCACACTAAATGAGTGTACCAAATGTATGCATGCATGCATGCATACATACATACATACATACATACATACATTCATACATTCTTACATACATACATACATACATGCATACACACATATACATACACACATGCATACATATGGACACCGAAAAAAATAAGCGACTATCTTAGTTTAATACTATTTTGGATTAATACGCTTTGCATAAATTAAAACTCTATAGTCAAAAAAGTGGAACTGGATCTCTTCATTTAATTTTTTATTTTATCGGTTTGAGTACAGAACCGACGCTATAGCAATACTGAACTACATCGATTAAGTAAGTATTGGCATGGAGCAATTCTGCATGTAGACATCGCCAGATTTATTAAATGTATAGCAGCTGTTCTAACGCATCGAGCACACACTGTTCCTTGTAAATTAGATTCAAAGTTGTAATTGTATCCCAGTGGGCACAACATTTGGAGATGTCTTTACGGCATCGTTACGCCATCTTTACAACAACTTCACGATATCCTATGTCCATGTCGTTAAGGTGTCCTAACGATATCACACAAACGTCGTATGATCTGACGATGTCTTTACGGTATCGTAAAGACACCGTAACGACACGGACATAGGATGTCCAAAAATTGTCGTAAAGATGTATTAACGATTGCCTAAAGACGCCCCCGAATTTTGTGCCCACTGGGATGCTACAGGGAACTCAATAAAATAAATTTTAATGCAATTGACTATTTAATTTAGCACAAAGTTAGCAGCTATTTTAGACGTGGCACACAAGAGCTTACGAGGCTCAATAGCGACCAAACAGGATCCCAACGTTTGCTGAACTAATTTCATTCCTGCGAGGCAGGTGTCGAACTCTTCCTTCCCTAGAAATTAGACGTTCGCGGAGGCTATCAGAGGTGATTTTCAGCAGGGCTCGCGGAAGCCAGGCTCCGAACTCTCAAAGCTAATGCAACAACTTCGCCTCACACATGCGCTGTCTGCAGACGTAACCACTATATATGAATATATGAGAAGTTCCGGAAAATGACCCCATACGCGCGTAGAGATTTTGCCGTCAAAGAAAAACTCTGCTTTAATTGTCTAAAACTTGATCATGCTGCCCGAACCTGTCCATCGCTCATAATGTGGGGCACCTCATCATACCAAACTTCACGTGAGTAACGAGAGGATAATTGGTGGATTTATTGATTCGGTCATTCCACATATAGCTCTCAAAGAAGATGCCTCGACCCCTGAATCCAATTCAGGCCAAATAGACATCACGCGGCAATGGTAATTACTAGTCCCGACAGCAATGGTCACCCTGAGTGATGAAGGTAATCTTACGGAGAGGGTGAGAGCGCTCGTTGATCCGTGTTCAGAATCAACCCTTGTAAGCTTCAGACTGACTCGCAGGCTCGGCAATTACATTCAGTCAGTTAGAGTTGAAACTGCTGGATTTCTGTGTACGACCTGAAAAAATGGACATCACCACTACTTCACTTTACTGCGATCTCGACATAGCATCTTGCTTTGGTAATCTCAGGCTAGCTGAGCTTGCCGAGCCTAGTTAAACGGGAAGGTCTTGTCACGCAAAAGACGGTGTTTGGCTTGGTATTCACCGGGTCTCTTTGGGCTCCCTCATCGGCTGCACCAAGGCTCGCGCTCTCTATTGTCCACTCACTTGATGACTTGATGACACCGAACCATGGCACGAACAACTAATAGACCCGATACAGAAGTTTTGGTCAATTGAAGAAATTCCTCGGGCTGCAAGAAAATCTCGCAAGGACGAAACTTGCGAAAGCATCTTCTTAACATGCATCAACATGAGAAGAGTGGCAGATACTTCGTGCCAGATCAGCATGCCCGATCAGCATGAGCCACAGTTCATCATCGAATGCAACGAGATCCGAGTTCTTCTACTGCAAATGTAAAATTCATTGACGATTATCTCCAATTGGGATACATGACAGAGATAACTCCACAGGAGCTGAATGACTCGAATGTACAAATTAACTACGTTCCCCATCATGGAATTTGGCAGCGACAGGATAACGGCGGGAAATTGCGCGTGGTCTTCAACGCGTCTACCTCCACATCGACTGGACATAGCTTGAACGACGACCTTTACCCTGGTTCCAAGCTTTAAAATAATTTAGCAGCCGTGGTGATAAGATGGAGGATGCCTCGAGTAGCATACTGTGCAGATATCAGAATTATGTTCCGTCAAATTCGGATTCTCCCGAACCATGTACGCTTGCAACGGATCGTCTGGAGTCTATCAGCTGGCGAGCCAGAGCGACATTATATCCTACTCGCTGCTGAGCGATCTGCCTCTCGAGGACTTACTTCGTCCTACCTGGATGCATTTCTCAACTGAAGGTCCTGTCAGCGAATTAGAATTTACATGGGATCCCACCTCTGATCATTTTTGTTTCTTACCCCCTCTATTTAAGGAGACCGGCGTTATTACTAAACGCCGGGTGTCATCAGAAATCGCCAGGTTTCTCGATCCAGCTGGATGCCTCACTCCCGTAAACATCTTAGCCAAAATGTTCCTTCAAGACCTCTGGAAGAAGAAGCTTGATTCGGATTTAGAACTGACAATGGAACTGGCATATCGTTGTAGGCAGTTTCGAAACAATCAGCACGACGTCTCTACTCTCGCTCTACCTCACTGGTTGGGACACAATCGAGTGCACAAACTTCAGCTCCACGTTTTTTCGGACGTAAGCAGTCGTGCTATCGCAGCTGCCGTAGACGCTAGTGTGTTTGCTGATTTAAATTCGGGGAGGTTCAGCTTGTAATTGCAAGAGGCAAGCTCACCTCTCTTAAGGATTTGAGCAGGTCAAAAAACGCTCGCATGCTCATACCAAGGCTTCAACTATTAGCGGCTCTCTTGGCTGCATAACTTTTGTATACTACAGCACAACAACTGAATATCGCTTTAAAGGAATGCAGTGCAAAACCTCAGATTACTCATTCGAGCCACGACGCCAGTCGCTGGAGCGCACAGTAAGGGAAAAGTACATTTTTTGTTTCAAAATAAAATGACAATTTTTTCTATTTGATGTTTCCGGTTCTCGTCAATGATAGGAAAATTGTTGTAATCGCCGACGTTTCATAGATTTACATTATATAAAGATATTTCATCATGATACAATAAACAACAACATTTTTTATAAACAAATTATTTGTTGAAAATGTGTTTTCCGTCAATTTCCATAATTTAGCGTTTATTTTAATTATATTGCAAGAAATTTTCATAGAAACAATATTTTAATGAAAAAAAAATCTCTTAAGACTATTCTTGTCCATATTATAAACAAATTTAATAAACAAATGCATCATTCAGGCATTTGTCTTTAGAAAAATGCGTCTTTTTTATGTCATTTTTTTTTTAAATTAGGAACCTTATGACAATTTCAGAAAATTCATAATTTGTTGATGAATTTTATGATTTTACAAAACAAATTTAATAAAGAAATGCACTATTTGAGCACTTATCGACGGAAAAATTCGTTTTTTTTATGCCAGTTCTTTTATTTGGGAACTTCATGATCATTTTAGCAACATCCATCAGTATTTGACAATTTTTGTAAAACAAATTTAATAAACAAATGCATTCTTTAGGCACCTGTTGACGAAAAATTCGTTTTTTTTCGATGTCAGTCCTTTCAATTGAGAACTTCATGTTAATTTCAGCAACATTTATAATTAGTTCATCAATTTTAGGATCTTTTTAACAAATTTAATAAACGAATGAATTATTTAGGCATTTGTCAACGAAAAAACTCGTTTTTTTAATGTCAGTCCTTTTAATAAAGAAGTTTACGATAATTTCAGTAACATTCAAAATTAGTTGATCAATTTTATGTTTTTGTTGAACAAATTTAATTGAAGATTCATTATTCGGGCATTCATCGACGTAAAAACTCGTTTTTCTCAAAGTCAATCCTTTTCATTTCAGAAAAAATGTTCTTTTTTATTATACAATACTTACAGTTGGCCAAAACAAGGGGGTTTGAATACAAAGAATGATGGAACAATACATTTAATATTTGTTATGAATAAATTCTATGACATATGAAAAGTCGAGACACTCACGAGTCTAAAGAAAGTTCTTCTTTCACTGCCAACATATGACTTTAGGCTTCCATTTTATATCTTGAACAAGCCTTGAGCTTCAGGATCTAGCAGAATTAGTTTCTTTTTCCACTTTTCCCTCTGATTTACAATTTTTGGGTCAGTCGAAATCAGAAGTTTCCATCAAAGATCTCTATTATTAGCTTCTTTGTTACATTTTCGAGTGTGAAACTCGAAGATATTTGAAATTTTTGTTGTTCGCCTCTTGAGCTTCTTCCGTCAATTGACTAATGGGGAGGAAAGCAGATTCAATCATTTTGGCTCCTCAAATGATAATTTTGTGTCCTGTCCCTGGCATGTAGTACCAGTTATAAAAATTAACATACATTTGCGCTGTTTGTTGGCAATTTTTTCCAAACTTGAAAGTGTCAATTGCCTCTCCTGAAGCCATTGCTTGCAAAATTATGCCGAATCTACGGATCAACTTCCTGTCGACATGTGTGATTTCGGATGACAAACCAGGATCTCTGAAAAATCTTCTGGCAGTATTTCCTGTGTGAGAAGTCCCCGAGACATGTTTTGGAATATCTATAATAAGCCCCATCTTATCACGGAATTCTTTTTGGACTCTCTGTTTTGCAGTTTTTATTTTCGCTTTCTCTTCGTCAGTTTTTTCTTGCAATTGGCAGAATCCTGACTGATAGCTTATATGCAGTATTAATTCTATCAAACGAATCCACGCGTGCAAGGTAGATAGCCCGTATATGAAATTTTGTACCTTCTCTGGTTTATCTGTGGTATTTTATGTACTGGAAAAATTACTTTTAAAGATATCCAATAGGAAGAAAAGGTTGTTCTGAATAAAAATAGAGATAGCTGTAATATTGGGATCTGAAAAACTCGAATAGGCCACCTAGTGCCAGAATCGGAAAGCCCTGAGTGTAGGTAAATTTTGACGGGCAGTATAGGCGAATATACGAAAATAATTTTTCTAACGGTTTTACAGAGTTTTTTTACAGTCAAACCAGGAAAAAATAAAAAGTTACAAATAAAATAAATCAAACTTTATCAATAAAGTTTTTGTCACGAAAATCGAAGAGCAAAGTGTTTGGTTATTGCTCTTCTACTGCTCGAAAGCATGAAACTGTTCGGTTTTTCTGAAATGCAAGTAAACTCCTATTTAAAAAAACATATGAAAAATCTTATAGTATATTTACAGCATTAACTGATAGTATGACTCGAGAAATAAAACAAAATAAAGTAAAAAATTCACGAAATTCAAGCGTATTTTCAAGATTGTTCCACTGTCAATAAAAAAGATTGAAGAAAAAGTTATAATCATCATCAAGTGTTTATCGTTTTTATTCTTCAATCATTTTTCAGCATTCCGAATGAAAATAATCAAAGCAGGTTCTAAATAAAAATATTATTTTAGGTACAAATATATCAATATAACTTCAAATCTGCAAAAAGTTACGGCGGATTTTTTATTTCAAGCTGATATAAATTAAATTTTGCATTGAAATGTTAATAGTTAATATTACATTTTAAATGTTCATGAGGGGAAAAAATGGAAGAATTTATTATTTAGATAACAAGATTTTTTAATTTCGAAGTTTGCAAACAAAATGCAATACAGCAGAAGTCCAATAACTTGCCGCCCGATAAGTGTATACTCCCCTTAAAACGTCATCACACGTACGACACGCACACACATTGTGCTTCTCCCGCTACATGTGCTATTTTGCTCATGATTTGCGCCCATGATTTACGCATGCGTGCACCTAATATCGTGCTACTAGAGGAGACATCCGATAAGTCCGCAATTCCTGGAATTTTCCGCCCCTACAGCCCCGAAGTTGGAAAGTTTTCGGACTTGTACTGTGATAGAAACTGAAGTTTCATTTTCCACCTCTTTTCCGCAAAATAGAAGGTGTCCTGCATGTAAAATTCTTTCGCCTTCTTCGAAGTTTCTACATACCGGTGTAGATTTTGTGAAATCATACATTTGAGCTATTGATTTTTACTTTAATTTGTAAGATTTAAGACTAATTTTCAATTAATTTTCAATGTCTTATGAGACATCTACCTATTGTCGCCGGCCATATTGCTTTTTCCGCTAGTGATTCCCTCAAGATTTCAGATCTCCATAACCTCTTATTCGTTGACATTCTACTAGAAATGGACTTTACGCAACGTTTCTGCTCTACAAATACAAGAAAACTGCATACCGATCGGATTGATAATAATAACACAGCCACACAAAAAAAAGTGTGCGGATCTGGTAACAAGACACACGTATTCCTATGGATTTTGGGGCGCTGAATTCAAATTCGGTATCAAAAA
>NC_046664.1:109336609-109338563 GCF_010883055.1 Belonocnema kinseyi | reverse complement strand
TATTTTCCCAGTAGCAAATGTGTGCTACATCGAATGGGTCAACTCGAGCCTAACCTAGAAATAAATATAACCTAGCCTAACCTAACCTAACCTCACGAAACATAATTAAACTGATTGTGTTGTCCCGTTGTGTTTGCGGTATCGTTTCATTCAGCTTCGGCTTAACCTACATAGAGGTTTGACCTAACCTAACCTAAGAAAACCTGACCAAACCTAACCGATTACGCTGGCAATCCTGTTCTTGCGTACTTTCATATTTTGAAATTAATAGCAGTAAATGTCTGGAGTTTCGTAACCGCTTGTTGCTAGCATTATTCGCCTGTGCCTGTAACCAGGGCAACTCCACGTGGTGACAGTGGGCAACGGATCCACATTAGCTGAGTCCCTGGGTAAACGGCGTTCATGCCTTCATGGCAGACGCAGGTAAAAAGTGTATTACGATGCAGGGGAAAACCCCAGTATCGGCGTCTGGTCAGGGTGGGAAAGCGGGCTCTCCGACGTCGTCATCATGCAACAGCTCTTCATCAATGGATCACTTGGTTGGTGTGGAGTTTCATGCTACAAGGAAGAAAACCGCGAGCATTTCTCAATCGCCCGCCTGCAAGAATAGCTTAGATTCATTCTGTTACATTTGCAGTAAATATGAAGTGAGCAGTTTGCGAAAATCAATCGACGAGGAAGTGAAAAGTCTTTACGAAAAGTGTTTTGACCATAAATTGCTGCACCAAGAAACAAAATGGGTTCCTCACGTCACTTGCAATTCCTGCAGACTTATGCTGTATCATCTAAAAAAATCAAACAACGAAAAGTACCACAAGTACTCTACACCAACCACATGGAAAAAACCCGTTATTGCGAAGGACTGCTACTTTTGCATGAATTCCGTCAAAGGGTTCAACACCAAAAATAAAAATAACATTTCGTACATTAATGTGTGCACAGTCACAAGAGCAATTGAAATCAATAAAAATGCACGCCAAACTGATTTAAGCGCTTTAGAAGATGATAGAATGGAAGTTGAAAGTCAACGTCATGGAGACGGTAGTGAAACCAGTGATCGAAATGAATATGGCGTGCATAAAATGAAATTGAAGGTTCCAATATTAGTGTCGCAACTAGAACTGAATGATTTCATTAGAGATCTTGGATTATCGAAAGACGTTGCTGAATTTGCCGCTTCATTTCTAAAAAGAATAAATCTTCTAGAGCCAAAGACAAAAGTTTCATTCTATCGCGACAGGGACAAGGAATTCAGAAAGTTTTTCGTTAAAGACGAAGAGACGTCTTTAGTGTACTGTACTGGCGTTAACGGACTAATGAACCACTTGCAGAAAAACGTGTACAGAGTCGAAGAATGGCGACTTTTCATTGATTCGTCAAAACGCAGCATTAAGGCTGTTTTACTGCATAACACGAATACTTAAGCTCCTATCCCTATAGCTCACTCAATGGTCATGAAAGAAGAATATAACAATGTTAAAATGCTTCTTGAAAAAGTTTATTACACGAATCACAAATGGCAAATATGTGGTGATCTCAAAATCATAACAATGATATTAGGCCAACAATCGGGTTTCACGAGAGAGCCATACTTTATATGCCTGTGGAATAGCAGAGATCGAGCCAATCATTACAGCAAAACACATTGACCTTTAAGAGATTCATTCAAACCTTGTTCTCATAATATCATCAACCAAAGCCTCGTTGATCCAGAAGAAATTGTACTACCACCCCTCCACATAAAGCTTGGGCTCATGAAGCAATTTGTCAAGGCGTTAGACAAATATGGATAATGCTTTAAGTATATATCCCTTAAATTCCCTAATGTTTCGGACGCTAAATTGAAAGAAGAAGTCTTTGATGGACCACAGATTCGAATATTGACAAGAGATACTAATTTCGTGAGCCACATGACGAAAATTGAAATGGACGCTTGGGAAAGTTTTAAAGCAGT
>NC_046664.1:109331283-109336509 GCF_010883055.1 Belonocnema kinseyi | reverse complement strand
TAAAATTAAAAATGAAACTAAAATTAAAATTAAAAAAAATAAAATTAAAAATTAAAATTTATTGTAAATTAGAATTAAATGGTCTGAAAATTGATTTTTTGGATTACACCAAAAGTATGAAAATAAGATATTTTATATTACTGAATAATACTAATTCATATTTTTTTCAAAACTTTTGTCTAAATTTTCAAAAAAATTAATGATTTAAAAGTGAGTTTTTGACGGTACATGACCAATAACACACACATATATATGTATACAACGTATGAAAAATATTTATTTCTTTGTATTAAGATGAACAAATAAAATTACATACTATAAACGAACTAAACTATATACAATATGTACATCAGACTGCATGTCTTAGTGATACAATGTCTCGTCCATCTGACAAATAATGATGAATAGCTAAAAAAGGAGATAGGAGATTTTCAGCCAGTGAAAATGTAATCTGATTAGAATTGACAATTTCGTAAGCATGAATCTCTTCATTGAAGGATTGTGCTACTAACTTTTCACAGATGAAAAGAACATGTGGGTCCTCATTGGCTAAAATATTCAAAATTTTACCAAATTCTAGAAACCCATCAGGATTCACATCAAGAACTACAACTGCACCAATGTTGTAATCAATTCCATTTATGTCTACCCAATAAACATCTAACCAGGGCCCTGAAAACTTATCGATAGACGAAGCATCCTGAGTTATATTGAAATGAGTGTTCAAAGATGCACATTCCAGGTTGTAACCATGGCCCAATTCGAATTTAGGAGTCAAACCGTGTTTTCCAAGAAGACGATGACATAATCGCAGCTGCCAGCGGATCAGAGAGGTTAACTTTATACTTACAACTAAGGACCGTCAGAGGGCTATACAGTCGATTTTACTGAACAAATAGTCAGCCTTCGTACTCTTCTGTTCAGCAGAATCAACACAACGCTGTTTAGTGTTCTTGAATCAACGAGTAGTTACTATTACTATAAATCAGCTTACTAAACGCGAATAGTAGCATATACTCTACCAGTTCTCTCCGTGTAACGGTCAATCAGTTTTAACTATGCCGTTAAAATGTATATAATTTAATCTTTACCGATGCATATACCCTCTACCCATATAACGATAGGCTTCCAAGCACTGTTGACATAGGAGTTACTAAACATGTTACGTGGAATTTAGCGGTAGATGTGATTAACGATCTAGACTCTGATCACCTGCCAGTACTCATTACATTAACAAATATTAATTGCATAGGAATTGAGCAAAAAAGATGTCCTAATTATAAAAAGCATATTGGTATAAATTTAGAAACCATATAAGTAAAACCCTATCACTGTATAGAGATATCACTTCTGAGGATAAAGTCTATAGCGCTATAGATGATCTCGTCAGTTCCATACATTCTGCCATTAAAAAATCTATACCGCAAAGTCAATTTAAACATAATCAAAAATATCTGCCTGAGGATTTCAAAGAATTAATCAAATTAAGACATAGTCTAAGGAAAGTGTCTCAATTTACAAAAAGTAAAGAAATTAAGAAAATTAAAAATAAACTGACTGACGCGATAAATAAAACAACTGGAAAATATAGCAATGAAAACTGTCCATGATAACTCTCTTTGAAAAACGGCAAAATGCTTCACTAAAACAAAATTCGAATACACTCCCTGTCCTTCAGGACTTAAACGGCATAGCCATCAGCAATGAGGATAGGGTTGAGCAGATTGCAGGTAATTTTGAAAAAGTCCATTATCTTACCAAAAACATGGGCGATGATGAAACTGTGAAACTGACGAGATCGCCTACAGAACATATGAGAAAATTTTAGTTCAAATAGTCAATAAAGATGACATTGATCTTGTTAATCCGGCATAAATTAAAAAAGTAGTTCTTAGATTCAACCCCAAAACAGCACCGTGGCTAGACGAAATACAAAATATAGTCTTGAAAAATCTTCCTGAAAAAGCTTTTGTACAGTTGATCTATATTTTTAACGCTTGTTTTTACTTATCATACTTTCCCCCATGCTAGAAAAAGGCAAATGTGCTACCTGTGCATAAGACTGGTAAAAACAAATTATTTCCTGAGCAATTTGGATTTCTTGAAAATAAAAGTACTGCGCAGCAGCTATTCAGAGTAACTAATTATATTAATCCAAATGTATATATATATACAAATCCAAATTTAAATAAATCTGCTGCACTAGTGATGTTAAATATCGAAAAAGCCTTTGATACAGTCTGGCATGAGGGGCTCATATATAAACTTTCAGATTTAAAATTCCCAATTTATATCCTGAAAATTGTACAAAGCTATCTCAAAAATAGATCCTTCGTAGTAACAGCTAATTGTGTAACGTCCACAGAAAGAAAAATAAATGCGGGAGTTCCGCAAGGTTCGATTATGGGCCCGGTGCTTTTTATATTTTATACCAATGATATACCGAGAACTGAAGTTGCAAAATTATCTATGTTCGCGGATAACACAGCACGCTACGTAGCGTCCTGGAAAATTAGACATGCCATAGATTAGTTACAGGTGAACTTAGACATAATTTTATATTATTTTGATAAATGGAAACTAAAAATAAATGCGGAAAAAACCGAACTCGTCAAGTTTAAAAATAAAAATAGAAAAGAACTTATTCCAAATTTGAACATAAACAACAACATAATTGTACCGAAAATCAGCGGCAATTATCTAAAATTAACATTAAGCTCTAAATTCAAATATAAAGAACAAATAAAGAAAATCAAAAGGAAAGCACTCGCGATGATAGAGATTCTAAACTGTCTAATAGGTAGACAAAGCAATCTCTCTATAGATAATAAATTAAGCCTCTATAAGACAATTATTAGGCCGAAATTTACATATGCGTCACCTATATGGTCTGGAACATACACTTGATACCTAGAAGCGCTATAATGAATACAAAACAAATGTTTGCGAATGATCACCGACGCTAAGCCAAGAGATGGGGTTAAAGACCCACATGTAAAATATAATTCAAAAATGTTAAGAAATTATACCTATGACTTAACCAAAGACTTTTATACCAAACAGATTGAGAAAGTACATGATCTCAACGATGAATTTCTTGTATACGCTAGCGAAGCTGAAATGCCCTTCAGGATTACTCATAACATGCTCTATCAAATTCTGTTAGGAGAGTCTCTACATCTACCATAGTTTTAAGTTCTTATTAGTCCTAAACTGTAATTCCTGTTATTTCAGTATGTAAGACAATCTCAAGAACTGATAAACTTTTTTCAAATTATTGTTTATATACAATACCATACCTGCTTTTTGCGAAGCAAGTGAAATGAAGAATTTAAACAAATTGAAGCCAATATTAATTAGAGTTAAATTTCCAGATTAAAAATAGGTATCTTAATAAAACAACATATATGTATAGGTAGAAAACTAAGATCTCCTCATGTATATTTTTATGAACAATAAAGTATATTTTTAAATGCAACAAATGCCTGAACGGCAGTTCAACTGGGCACGACAAACCGATCACATAGAAGAGCTCGTACCCAGGAAAGACTCTCGTGCTTTCCCGACTAGTGCACCTAAGGTAGTGGGTCAATTCCGAAAGCCGCATAATTGTCTGCCAAAAGGCGCATCTGTGGTTGCCATTTTGCGCATTACTGACATAACCAACATTACCGATTTAACCGACTTTCTATATTCTTTCTCAATTTCATCAGACAGCAAACAATTCAAATTAAGTATAAATGGAGTCACACTCGTCACATCCCGGTAATATGTGTAAAATAGAGAAAAATTAATATTTTCAGATTTCAGCGCAAAAGTGAAGATTCTTCTATTATTTTGAATGCGCGATTTTTCCATCTGCCTAAAATGCCACAATAAGAATAAGAAACCTCTTAAACTTATTCACTTCTATTTCCATAGCGACCGCCACAGTTCTATATTCTCCCAAAGAGAAGGTGTTTTCAATATATTTAATTCCTTCTAATTTTACCGGTCACGCACCAATTCAACGCTGCCTCTCTAGAGTTAAAATTATGTAAATTCACACATTTGTGTAGATTTCTTTGTTGCATTTTTTAAGACATTAAAATAAATTCAACCCTGTTTATCGGGATACACACCTAAGATGTATCCGCGCTACACACGACAACTATACTTAGCAATGCAATGTTCGCAGATACATACATACGTTCACGTATCCTTGACACAAAACACTAGGACTTAAGTTTAGATTTGTAATAAATAGTAGGGAAATAAATACTTTAATACTTTATTGTAAATTAAAAGGATCTGATTTATAGGGTGGAATAAAAACGGATCGTCACAACTTTCAAAACGCTTGAAGAGCTTCCAAATTTTTTTTTTATTTTGTTCAAAAATGTACTTTAATTACATCTTATTGAAATCGTTTTAAGATTTAAATTATTCTTGAATCCTTTTAAAACCTTTTAAGTTTTCTAAAAGTATATAAAATACGATTAGTAGTATTCTTATGTCACATGATTGTAGATTTATATGAAATAGGTTTTATGAAAAATAGAAGTTGTGGAATAAATTTGCGCCTCTTGATCAACAAATAAAAGAAAGATGATTTATTCCAATGAAAACTTTCGTTTAAATTAAACAAAATTTACCTGTCCATGTAAAAGATTTGATTTAAAAATTAAATTAAAACATGTTTGAGTTTGACTCAAACAAATAGGTGTCACAGTGATTGCTTGGAAATTTCTTCAGTAGTGCAAACTGTAGAGGGGTAGAGTTTGGATTTTTAGAATATATAATTTTTTTTTTCTATTCCTAGTCCCAAAGGGCTAAAGCTCCTGGCAGTTCCCTTTTCCAGCAGTTGCTGCCCACCACACGGCCAGCCCTACTCTATCTTTCTCTCTTCTATTGTGAACGAGGAAAATCCCATCTGGTCATTTTGTTTCGGAATTTTAATATGGCGAAGGCATTTTTTTTGCGGTCGGATTTTATTTTTTCAATATAATGCACAGGGCTGTTTCGATCTATGTCACACGGAAAAAAAATTCTTGAGGCGAACGAGTGAATAGAGAATATATTAAACTCAAAGAAAGTGTACGCTTGGATTTGGTAAAACGTTTAGTTAGAAGAGTTACACGAAAATGAAAATGAATTTCCCTGAAATCCGTGTAATGCATTTGAAGGTCAAGTTTGTTGTTTTTATCGCGTTTCTTGATATTTCAATATAGTTATCGCCTACAATCG
>NC_046664.1:109328521-109331183 GCF_010883055.1 Belonocnema kinseyi | reverse complement strand
GATAAGTTTCCAGAAAATGTTGGTGATTTCAGCGAAGAACAAGGCGAACGTTTTCATCAAGACATAAAAGTGATGGAACAACGATATCAGGTTAGATGGGACAAGGTCATGATGGGTGATTTTTGCTGGATGCTGAAAAGGGAAACGAATGTAGGTCTTAAACGTAAGCGTAACCCTTTGCATCGTTCCTTCGAAGAAAAAAGGACACGTTGTAGCAGGCAGAAAATAGACTGAAGTAGGTCTATAAATCAATTTAATTACGATAAAAAGCAAGATAAAATATAACACGAAAGATAGTATAAATATATCCCTTAAGTTTAAGAAAAGCAGAGAAAAAATTTTTTGAATAAAACTCTTATTCATTTTCATGTTGAAGTTACAGTTCTACATTTATTTGATACAAACATTGTCAGGTTAATTGAAATGGGATCAATTCTACTTGTAGTTCTAAATTTCTTCAAATGAGTAATGTGCGTCTAAATTTTTAACCACCTGTAGTACAATGAAATGAATTTTATTGTGTTACAACGGTAACACTTAAGTTAAGTTGTGTTGCGTTAAGCAAAATTTCGTTAGGTTCTGTTAAGTTAGATTCATTTGTAGGTTATCATCGAGTTAACCTATTAAATATAACACACATTTAAGACTGAGAACCGTACGCTTACATAACTACACGTGTGGTTGAATATCATTCGGCTAGGTTAGATTAGGTCAGGTTTTGTTAGGTTAGGATAGGTTAAACCCCTATGTAGGTTAAGCCGAAGCTGAATGAAACGGTACCGCAAACACAACGGGACAACACAATGAGTTTAATTGTGTTACGTGAATTTAAGTTAGGTTAGGTTAGGTCAGGTTTTTTAGGTTAGGATAGGTTTGACCTCTTTGCAGGTTATGCCCAAGCTGATTTAAATGGTACCGCAAACACAACGAGACAACACAATCAGTTTAATTGTGTTTTGTCAGGTTAGGTTAGGTTAGGCTAGGTTAGATTTATTTCTAGGGTAGGCTCGAGTTGATCCATTCGATGTGGCAGACATTTGATACTGGAAAAATATGCTTCCAGAGATTTACGTGTAGTTCAATAAATTTCTGTTAATTCAGGTTAGGATAGGTCAGGTTTTGTTGAGTAAAATTATGTTAAATAAGTTGATATCTGGCAAGGGTTTATACTTCACAGTTGTCGACATGTTTTTTAAGTGAAAATTTGCATCACTGGCATTATTTTGAAATTTATTTGCCTCAGTGCATGATTTTTCGTCATTTTTTGCGGTTATGGCTCAACCATAACGTGATGGGTGATTTTTGATACCGAATTTGAATTCAGCGCCCTAAAATCCATAGGAATACGTGTGTCTTGTTACCAGATCCGCACACTTTTTTTTTGTGTGGCTGTGTAATACTTAATCATGGACATGGGAAACACGGGACTAGGCATGCCATCCTAACTTGGGCGAGCGGGTTTGAATCCACTGGAGGGGGGAGAATTCCATGAATCGGGAGAGCCGCCATCTTACGATGTGCCATTTGATTATGCGCACGAGCATTTTTGTCGACAAACTGTGCATGAAAATATAAACATGTGGGCGCTGCCATGTTTGTTCTGGGACATCAAAAGATGGCGGTCCACCCCCCTTATTGCATCACCCCAGCAATGGCATGCCTAGTCCCTTGTTTCCTATGTCCATGTATTTAATAGTTTTCCCATGTAGCCCACAGGATAAGTTGCTGTTCTGCATTACCGATGATTTATCGACGAAACTTGTGACACGTGATTCAGCTAAGCACTTGTAAATATTATTTTCGTCGGGCCTTCCCCCCTGGCCAAGCCTTACTTATTTATGAGATTTATTATATTTTGGACCTGAAGTACGTCTAATTAATATAATTAGATTGTGTGATATTGTTTTATCTGTCAAAATATCAACTTTTTATACTGTAAGTATTGTCAATAAAATTGAAAACTCTATATTTCTGTCAGCAAAACTTCCATTTTTTCTTGGTAAAAATTGTTTTCTGTATAATTTTTCTTTTGCAACGTCAATTTTTTAAATTTTAGTAAGTAACACTATCTCTCTGATAAAATAGATTTATTTGATGCAAAGTAGAATTGAAGTTGTAAAATAATAGCCATGCTATAAGAAAAATCACCTTTGCCCCACAGGTTAGCGCTGTCCCCCCTTACCCTATAGAGTTTCGAAACAACGACTGACACAAACGAATTTACGAAGTACCAGGTAATGAGTACCTACGGGTGAAAGGTGGGCCAATTAAAATAATAATAAGTATAGAGAGACTCGGTGGCTCAGTTGGTTAGGCGTTCGGATTTCACATTAGAGGTTCAGGGTTCAATCCCTGAGCCGTTACCTCTGGAAATTTTTCTGTGTACCTTTACCGAGGTTCTGGTGGTTCGGATCCCATCTTAAGCTGTAGGTTCCATCATCATGCACTTGTCTATAACCCAATTCGTTAATGGTAAATTTGTCCGTGACTCTTGCACGGTAAAAAAAATTGAGCTGTGACAGGGATATTATTCCTTATTATAGCCAAACATTAGGCTGAAAACGAAGGAATTTAGAAAGATCCCTGAAACAGCGAAAATGAATATCCTTGACCATTTTCCATATACCAGGGATATCGTATAGTCAAACCCCTAATAAGTATA
>NC_046664.1:109320561-109328421 GCF_010883055.1 Belonocnema kinseyi | reverse complement strand
AAAAATTAGAAAAATTCAGACCTAATAAATCTAATTTGTATGTGCTTAAGAATCCATTCCTAGTTTTTCAAGCTGCTGACAACTAGTCTCGATAGGTGAATGATTAAGGTCCTTGATTAGCGTGCGATAGGTTGTACGTTCGAATCCCCCTCGTTGCGTGCGAAATTTTAATTGTTAATAAAGTGTTAAAAATACGATTTACCAATTAATCATATGTAGATGCATGTATATCTTGAAAAAAATCAAGTACTTTGTGTAATTATAAATTTTTAAGGATTCTTTTTTATAATTTTAAGCGCAATTTTACTAATCACTGAAGAGTAGCATCTACTGCGCACGCAGACGCATGTACGATTCTTGTTCAGTAGATCGCACTCATCTTCGGTATGTTCTACTGAACAGGAATTGTACGTGCGACTGCTTGCGTAGTAGAAGCTACTCTTCAGCGACTAGTAGAGTCGACTCAACACGCGTTCAGTAGATTCTACTCTTGTAGTGGCCCGTCCATAATTTACTATTCCGTTTAGTGGCTCTAACCTTGCAAGGGTAGGAGCCACTGTAGTTCCAGTTTGTATTTTTCACGCTTAAGTCTCCATATGTTAAAACTTTGCTTGATAATTTAAAAATTGATTCTAGATCTTTTACTTTAATCTTATTCTGTGGAGGTTTGTACATTGAAACAATTACTGTATTATCGTCTAGTTTGATACTCACAGCTTCTATACTATTAGAATCAATAGGAACCTCATGCTATTTAATTTCAGTTTTGATCAATATCATGACCCCACCGCCAGTTTGCTTAGGGTTTCTATCCTTCTTAATACAATTATATCCCTGCATTTAACATTTTTTCTCATCATTTAGCTTTGTATCATTTATGAGCATAATATCAACCTTATTATCACATATGAATTGCTGAAGCTCACTTTCCTGACTAAATAGTCTATTTGCATTCCAATAGCAAATAATAAGAGCAGAGATATCACGCCTAGTAGCTGCCACTTAGAACCTCATAGAATACTTATAATTGTGACATCGTGTCTGTACAATTTGCTAATTTAGAATTTAGAACCCTAACGAATCTGAAAATCTTACCTAGATCTAACAGTTGTCTCAGCTTGCCGAATTCTTCCATAACGTTTTGAAAATCTGTCAGATTTTTGCTTGGTTCTTGATGTGGTTTCTCTGCCGGTCCTCCGCTTCTACGTGCTGTGTTCCGCGCCGAAGAGAACGGGAGAGGATTTCGCTTTTTTTAGGGCTGGAAAGTCTTGTAGTAGATAGGGCTGGAAACCCCGACTGGTCCTTGGATGGTCATCATTAATAACTTTTTTATGGTCGCTCTTGTTTTGCGTCTTTCTCTCTTGAACTTTTACTAAATGCTTGAGATAAGCAGAACACTTTGAGTAATTTGTGGGGTGTTGTCCCCCACAGCTCACACATTTTGGGGCTTCATCACTTTTTTTGTCACAGCGAGTAGTTAGGTGATTTTTATCGCACTTTTCACACTTACGTTTCTTATGGCACATGGGGGATCCGTGGCCAAAAGCTTGACAGTTGTGACATTGGGTCATCTGTCCAGGATTTTTGTATTTTTTATCCATTTTTGTCCATTTTATCTTCAAAAGTGATCATGTACACTGGGTTTTGTGTTCAGCTCCTTCACTGATTTATTTTTCCTTAAGGTAGAGATATTTCCACACACAACACCCTGTTGTTTGAGGTTCTCAGAGATTTCCGCTAAAGGGATGATAGGAAGTCCTTTGCCAATGATGCACTTCAGTTGAAGCCACTTTGAAATATAGGAAAAGAAGGCCGTCTTATCAGCTTATAGTTTCTTGCGCAACGCTGCGAAGTCATCTGCCGATTTGCTGTGGATGGTGAGCCTATCGGGAGAGTAGGCGATTGCAGGATGTGTTTCGTACAGCAGAAGTTACAGTTTTCAAAGCAATCCTTCTATGATCCAATCATGATCGGCTAATCAAATCAATCAGTTCATGCTCCTGCCGTTCAGGGTTTCGAGCAGTCACTTAAATAGGTTGGTCTCGGCGATGGTTGTCGGCTCGCGAGAGGTTCTTCAGTTTCTTCGAAAAATCTTTAATGCTTCTTTTTTAAACATTGATTTGGAAAAATAAATTTTAACCAATCAAATGTAGATTTTTGAACCTTTCGAAAAACGTGGATAATTCAAACTGATTTTTTATTTTGAAACCTTTTCACGTATTTTAAAAGATTTCAATTGTACGAAGCATTCCTTAAGTCTTTTAGCAAGATTTAAGTAATTATTTTTGTTTAAACTAATTTGAAGAGAATATTTTAAAAGATTTTAAAACATTTAAACATATTCTCGAACTTGCGACAAAAAGAATGTGCAAGATTTGAAGGTAATTTTATTAATTTTTCAGATTTTTTTTTAATATCAGGAGAAGTGCGAAATATTTTAAAAGATATTTAGAATGAAAAGAGATATTTCGGGTTCCAATCGTGTAAAAAAATACGAAAGGTGGGCAAAATTAGTAGTTTTTTACACGGTTAGAACCAGAAATATCTCTGTTTATTAAAAAGAATCATCGTGAAAGCATCAAGTCTATACACGGAGAAAAATGGATGCTTAAATGTAGATGTTCAAAGGGTAAGATTGGAGCACCTAACATGCAGATATGCATGCCAAACATTTAACATCTTTTTGAGATGTTAACGTAAAAATATTTTTATGTTAAACTGAAACACATTCAGATATTAAAACCGTCCGAGCGCATGCGCATCGCTCATTGCAATTTCATGGTTGTAATTGATGGCTATATATTTTCAATATTAAAATTATGCAATATTAAAATTTTGGAACTCCAAAGAATAAAAATTAGATGTCCTTAGATAAAATTGGATAACGACTTTTCTGTCTAAAGAAGGGAACAATAATTTATGTTTTAGGTTTATTAACTTAACGCATTTGACAAAAGGATTATAAATTTGAAATACAATTTGAGTTTAAGTAACTTAAAATAGATAGAATATTTAATTTAGGTTACAGATCATTCGTTCTCCGATTACTTATCCCCGTTTTTATTTTGAATTACAAATATTGAATATAAGCTCAACTTGACTGAATGCATCACCTGATCGACATTTCATACCCTTTATCTGTTTTTCGTTCGTTTACGAGCATTAAAGTTTAATTTAAAATTCACAAATAAGTTACAAATTTATTCCTTAAATGATCATAAATGAGTAAACTCCTCAAATATTTACAGACGTTATTTGATGTAACCATATATGCAATATCTCGGACTTTTCAGTTGAACATGTGGGATGTTAGAGGGTAACATTTCACTTTTTAAGATCTACAGATGCTAAGTTTGATCATCTAGATCGTTGTCCTATATATATATATATATATATATATATATATACCGTTGTTATTAATATACATATTCAATTTAAACGAATCACATAATTTAAAATAAGACAGTAAAAAGCAAGGCGGAAAACCGTATTTAAACCTCACCATAAATATCAAAGAAATATTTCTTCAAATCAAAAACATGGATATTTAATTTAACAATATACAGTGAAACTCTTCAATAGGCCTGCCTTCTATAACCCTTCCGAGAATTCACAACTCGCAGCAAGTAGGTGTATCGGGAGCTGCGCGGAGTGTGCAGGGTCTGTGGTTGTCACTCAGGCGAGCAATCAGCCGTGAACAAACAAAGGCGGAGCGGGCTATAATGAGTTAGTTCCCACCCACCTTCAGCCCCAAAATCGGCGCTGTAGAAGAGTTCCACTCACAGAAAAAACTAGGGGTTCACTCATGTTGCGGCTCAAATGAAAGTTGTTGTCATTTGGAACTTGAGCTCCAATAGATACCTGTGTTCACTTATTTTAGAATTTTCAATACAAAATTGGCTTAATTCTACACCGTCTTTAAATTACCTACTCTTAAAAGTTCTGAAAAATCTTAAAAATTATTCACATAATTTTATTTAAAAAATCTTTAATGTACAATTAATAAACTTTGGTGATTAATTATTATTGAGTGAATCTTTTAGAAGCATAGTCTTCACCAAGCTCTATTAAGATCAGCTCAGCCAATTAGCCGTTATTAATATTTTTAAATATTACAATGACCTTTAGTTATTTTGAATTCAATAAAAGTAGAGAGGCTTCAGAAATATTCATTCTTGCATTCGTTTTTGCAACAACCCAACATCACTCCTAACAATATATTTGTACTTTTAAAAAGTAGCATGTGTAATTGCACATCTCTCCATAACAGCAAACATATTACTCAGGATTTCATTGAGCATACTGTTCATTACTGTTGATTTATGGCAAATTTGATTGGTTGAGAACCTAGAAACGAACTCGATGTTTTAAATTAATTCATCAGTTTATTCAAATTCGACCTTCGTAAAAGGGCACCCTTACTTTATAAAGTTGAAAATATACTTACGGTATTTTCTTGAAATAAAGAAAGAAATTCATTTGTTACTTTAAGCGCGCGCATTTTAAATTATATAAATATTCAAATGTTATATTTATAATAAATAATAATTGGGAAATGCTTCAAAAGTGATTTATTAATCCTAAAATAGAATTTTTTAGTGACAGATGAAAAAATATTGTGATTTTATTGCAAAACCCGTTTTTTATTTTGACTTTAGATAAAAAAAAATCAATTTATTTTTAGTAACTTTATTGACTTTATTTCAGGTCAAATTGTTGTGAATGAAAACGATAAAAATTAGAAACTCGACTGAGACAACATTAATCATTGTGCTAAAAAAAAATGATTTCTTTCTCTGAACTCCGATTTAATAACGTCTTTTTAATTAAAATCGAATTAAATTTTTATTTGTCACTTCAAAATCTTATTTTAGGATTAAGAAATTTCTGTTAATGCATTTTATAATCATTATTTATTATAAATATCACATTTGAATATCGACACTATTCAAAATCAGCACGCCAACAGTAACTAATTGTTTTGCCGGCGCGACGCAAGCGCAGTTCAAAAATTTGCCAAGATGTGAACCATGGAGAATAGATATAAGGAGACCAATCTGTAATGCATGGACTTCACCAAAAACGGTCACTTTTCTGTTGCCAGAAGTACGCCCACGCACATGTGTAAAATCACACTTACGTATAGTTCAAAACTTTTCGAAGGTGACGTGCCAACCGCACTTTAAAAAAAATATGGCCGCCTCCATTGTTTTGTTTTGACAGGTCGCTTGAACAAATAAATAATTGATAATCAGACAGAATTTTTCGAAATGTTTGTGGAATAAAAAATTATTCGCCATGGAAGAGGCAGGTAGTATGTTTATGAAAATATCAAATTACTTTTACCAACACTATGCGTGCGACAGTTATTCGACGCGTTCGTAATAAAAACAATAAACATACAACTTATTTCACTCTGAAAGTTTTGTACACTACACTTGTTGGAAACTTTCGCTTTTATACAGCGATGTTTAATTTTAACATTCTTTCCTTTATTCACAAATTATTAATTGTTCAATCATTCTTTATTTACATTTGACTCGCGTTCAAATCGGCAGCCATATTTTTTTAAGTGCGGTTGGCACGACACGCTCGGGAAGTTTTGAACTATACATAAGTGTGATTTTGCACATTGGTGTGTGCGTACTTCTAGCAACAGAAAAGTGTTCATTTTTAGTTCCACTAGTTTGGTCTCCTTATGGCTATTCTCCATGATGTGAACACTGACATGGATAAACCTTTATATTTACAAGTTTGCTGCATAACCTGCAAATGATATTTACCAAGCAGCCCCATGCATCGCCCCCACTTTTCTGGCTTCTTACGATTTTTGAGATACATTTTGAAAGCAGTTCGAACTCTATATTTTTCTGATTTATTTTGCTCATATTATTGATTTTATTATTTATTAAAGTTAAAGAAATTATTTTTTGTTAAAATTATTAATGTAGCTAATAAAAAAATTAATAATATTAAAGAACTCAATGACAAAAATATTTAAAACATATACATGATCAGAAGAATTAATAAAAAATATATGACGTATATTGTATATTGAGGGAATAATTTGGTAAAAAGTGAATGAAAAGACTAATAAATGAGAAAGTGGATTTAATATTATTTATTATAATGTATATATTTATTTAAATTGAACCGAATATCATATATACATTTATACAGTGCAATCATTTATTTGTTGCTTAATCTTGAAAGCTTTTTTCTCACTTCATTCAACCCCTAATAATTTTATTAAAAAATATTAATTTAAAGGAGATTTTGAATTAAATAGTTAATTATATTATTGCAAACCTCATTTCAAAGATGAATAGACTATAAACTATTAAACTCTATAAACAAACGTACCGTACTCATGACGGACAGTAGGAGGAAATTCACTTTTTTCAATGAGCTTGACGCTCCGAACTTTTGTCTTCTATATTTGTTTATTAATAATTTTTCTACTCAAAGCATAGAAAAACTGAAATTGTGTACATAACAATTTTTTACGCTTTGATAACTGATCAGGAAAACTTTATATTGTCTTAAATTAATGTTTAGGGAATCATCAAATACAAATAATTTGTTTATCATTCCATTTATTTGTTGCAAATAAATTTGATAAAGAAATTAACAAATAGCCTTATTATCGGTAAAATTTTTTGGTGCTAAAAGTGCTTCACATTATTGTAGTAATGACATTTAATAACAAAAAATAATTTAAAAGTTTATAAGAACTATTGTTATAAACAATTCTTGTGGCAAAATATTATAATTTGGGATTTTTCAAATTATTATTTCCTTCAAGCGCCAGGAAGAATTCAGGTATTCCCGAAAACAATAAATATTTAATAATATTTGATAAAATATAACAATTTAAATTTTTGTAAATACATTAGATAAAGAAATTCCAAATTTTGGTCCTTTCGCATAGAATTTTTTTTTACACTGTAAATATTTTAAGCTGTTGGGCGAATAACTGCTAGTCACAAAAATATTTGAGAAGTTAACAATAACCTTTGTTATAAATAATTCTCGTGACAAAATATTCAAATGTAAGGTTTTATCAAAAATTTTATTTTCTTTAATCGCTACAATGGCTACGCATATTCCTAAACAATGTATCTTTGATCATATTTAGAGAAATATAACAACTTACTTGTTTATAAATTATTAACATAAAAAATGTCCCAATGTTGGCAATTTTACTTGGAAAAAGTCGGGTTTTCAATCGTCATAGATTGGAAATGAATCATAACACTGCATACTAAGATTTGTTCAATACAAAATCTTTTGACAATAACCCACCGACATGGCCATCAAAGAAAATTTAAATTGGATAAAACCTTAAATTTAAATATGTTGTCACAAGTATTGCTAATAACAGTGGTTATTGTTAACTCTTCTAATATTTTTGTGACTAGCAGTCATTCGTCCAATAGCTTAAAATATTTCCAGTGCAAAAATATTTCCTATGTGTTGGAGTTAGTTCAACTAAACCCTCTTGTGTGCGTGTATGTATAAGCACATGCGAGTACTGAGTGAGAGTGTGTGTGTGTGAGAGGAGTTCACACTGCGGCCTGCGCGCCGTATTCTTTCCAGTGATGACTAACTAGCCACGAGCACTGCTTACAGACGCCTCTGTATCAATAAAGTACCTAATAGAGAATATTGTGCAAGTTCTTTGTGTTCACCTTCAACCGGCTGTCGAAGAAGTGCAAAAGGTTACGGGCCCAGCACGCTTCCACTGCGCCAGGGAAAGTGATGTGCATTGCACAGTAAACAAACAAGTAAGTTTAAAAAGCATTAGACGAAAGATGAAAGCATCGCATATAAAGTGACGTGTTTTCTTTGTTTGCCGGC